>NC_140033.1:44409937-44968033 GCF_963513975.1 Fringilla coelebs | reverse complement strand
TGACAGAAGAGTGACAGCTCATACAATGAGAAAACAAAGACTACAAATTAGAACTGACTTTGCCCAATTAATTCACCAGGAAATGAGCAACAGAAAAGTGTTTGGTGGGGGAAAATGGTAAAAAACTACATACAAGAAATGTATCTGCTGCCTTCTCCTGCATGCTTGAAAACAAAGGGAATGTACTATTCTGTGGTGTACATAGTCCTTCCCTGATCTTTCTGTCTCTGGCTGACAGGGTAACGCACACATCCAACTTATATGAAAATTTGGAAATGCTACTTTGAAATATGCTATACATAATAAAGTGCTAAGCACCCTACAAGTTCTATTGGCTTCAGAGAAGAACAAAGATACTCAGCATCTTGAAGGATAAAGCTTCAGCTACTTAACCAAAACTACTATATCTCAAAGCATCTTAGTTTGATTTTGTATTAGAAACTTCATGATGAAAAGTTCTATGATGTTCCACCTTGTTGTGGAATGTAGAGAGAATAAAAACAGTGCAGTAAACATCATATTTTTAATAGAACACCACTAAATCCACTCCCTCACTTCCATCATAGATCCACAAACAGAAGCAGGCAACGTGAAAGGAATTCACAAGAATTTAAACAGTTCCAGAAATTTTCCATGATTCTGTGAAAGTTTGTCTGTATCTTTCCCTAGGAATCTATCAAATGTTGCTACCATGGAAGATACTTCAGTGGGACTCTGAAAAGTACAGATTTGCAGAAGGGATGTGGTGTACTCTGATGCATTGGTAAAGCCAGATTGTGTGATATGAAGGCCTGGGAGTGATTTGAGAGAGAGCTTCAGGATGGATAACAAGGGGTGGCAAGAATGGTGCAATGTGTAATCAAAGAGAAGTGTGTACTCTCAGGTACTGGGCTGCAGGATGCACAGGAGAGATTCTCTCTACTATAACAGGCACTAGCCCAACTGTTCTCAGATAAAAGTCTGTTCTGGTAGGAAGAGCTCTCTGACTGGAAGAGTACAGTGGATGCCTTTTCCATTATCATTGCATTGTGAACAATTACTGGCAAGATATTTGAGGATCAGTTGAGGGAGTGATAGTTACAGTGGATTCCAGAATCTCCTGTGGAGTCCCTTGAGTCCTGGGAGCTGTGGTCCTTCCCTGATATCCCCAAAGTGGCTGAGAACACTGAAGAGCACTGCTCACCACCACGGACCAGTTCCATAGTTTCCTCTGGGATACTGACTGCACTGGGTAACAACATGAATAAGATGCTTTGTCCCATCAGCATGAACAAAATAATGGCATGCTATCTCTCTAAACATGTCATGGGCAAGGTAGAGAAAGCTAAAGAAAATGGAATAATCAAGCCTGAATAACTGCAAAAATGCAAGAATGGAAAGAAATTGCATTTGGTGATTCCATCATGGAAATTCACTGGAGTCTGTGGAAACAACAGACTCAGTTTATATAGTAAACTGAGTGATTATCCACCAGAGAGTGGTGGATAATCTGTATTAACCATTGTGAGCAAAAATCCCCTTTTATAACATTGTTGTGTGTATGAAAAGTTGATTCTAATGAACAGTGACGATAGTCACAGTTTGTCATCATGCACATTTGTATTTTATTTATGAAGACGATAAAATAAAACAAAAACAAAAAGAAAAAATGGAAAGATGCTTAGTGGTATAATCCTTGTTTCAGTTTAATTGAACTTTTGTTTTATTTAGAAAACAGATTTTTACTCTTAATGAGAACAACATACCTCAGTTAATGGAGAGGACAGGGCTGGAACAACAGACAGCAAGTTCTTTGACTTCAGATAAACACCTTTTAGCAAGTTCCTAATGGTATAAAACAAGAAAAAATGTGTACTATCTGTGTACTAAAAACATATGCTGTACTATCAGTCTCCTCCAATAAACTAACAGATGGCTCAGCCTTACAAAATTTTTCAGAATATTCAAGTTTTAGGTTATTCTAACTGAATTCATAGCAAAGTAAACCTTAGCTGATGAATATAAATTTTCTGCAACACAAATAGTAGTGTTTCCTGTACAAACACAATGCCCAAATCTTGCAGTTTTTACTGAGGCAAAATTGCTCCAGGTTCAGGTTTCAAATCCAGTGACTGAGCATACTTCTGCTATGTGTTTACTGAAGATATGATAAACAAACACCCTGACAAGATGATATTTATACATGTATAATGCATGGCATGTTAATCTTATTAGTATTCTAAACATTTTTTTACCAATTACTGACATATATTAATGAAATTTTGAGCAAACACCTTCAGGTAATCAGAAACACCCACTAAAGGACAGCTCTGTCTACCCTCCTGAACACAGTGATTGGCCAAAATATCATTTGCTCTCCAAGCTGGTCAAAATACAGCCTTGTAATAATGGCACAGTGCACAATTGTCACTGTTTCACAGCATCCATCAGACAAAATGACAGCCTCTACATCATTAATCATTTCACATAATAGATATAAGGAGAATCCTGTCACATGATAAATGTCTCCCACTTTGAAAATAAACGTCTATTTTGCCTTGGCATTTATCAAGCAGCACTTAAGCTGTGGCAACATTCTATTCCAATGACATTATCTCAAACAGAGCACATGGAAAATTCTGAAATTACCTTTTGTGTGTGTGTATGTGGGGAGAGTATTTGCTTGTGGACCATATTCAGCCTTGCTAATAAAAAGAAAAGAGGATGGCATAGAGAAAATGAAATTAAACACCATGCCAATTTTAGTCATCTCTCAATAATGTTATTAGAAGGTTCTTATTTCAGAAACCACCACTGCCCATTTTACATTGAAGATGTACAACTGATGTTTAAAAAGCACTTTTGGGTTGATCACCACGCTAATTTAGCACACTGCCAAGGATTTTCAGATGTAGATTCTATAAATTAGGTATGAGTTTCCAAATCTATGTACCTGAAGAGGTAAGCCTTTATTTTCAAGTAGAAGGTTGAAAATACTTGTTGTTTTTTTTTCCTAAAGTGACAAGCAATATATAAGGAAAAGTTAAATATTAAATAAAGAGTGAAAGTATTTAAACTTTTCTTTAAAAAAAGGGAAGCTTAACGCCTGCCTTTATGTCTGCCTTCCAAGTTGCCCATCATTTATTTCCCCAAAACAGGCATCTTAAATCAAGTCAAACATATATAAGAGCCAAGCTGTTCTCACTTACTTCTATTTTAGCATCAAGTTGCGCTTTCGCATCACTTCTCTTGGGTTTATATGAAGGAATTACTTTCAAAGTTTCATTTTGCTCAGGAAAACATGTACGTCCTGAAGTTGAAAAGCTCTTAGAACCTTGTATCGACAGTTCAATTTGCTCCTTCAGATGAGCCAGTTTCTCCCTTAAAGAAATAATTCTAAAAGAAGACAAAGTTTTTCATTATTACTGCTATAAAACAACAATATTTGTTGCTTCCAGGTTATAATTAAGCTGACTTAGCTTTTATTACATATTTATTAGGTTCTACATTTTCTTTCACTTTAAGACTGATCTCATAATTTTACAAAAATAAGTTTTCCATTTAATAAAGTGGAGATATGGAATGCATTAGCTTTTTACATTAAAAATGGGAAGTATTATTTTAGGAATGCCTCTGTGTAAGAAATGGCTTTTTCATCCAACCAGGGTGGCAGAGGCTGCCCATTATTTCTTCCCTTCCACCCACTAAGCAGTTCCAAAAAGACTAGATGAATGACAAGAAAGAAATAATGAAAAATGCCATAGGATGTAAAACTAGGGGTAGAGTCCAGTGCTACAACTGAGAAAAATTTTTGCTTTCTTAGAGTTATAATATGGGATGGAGAAGTATGATTGACTGAGAGAATGGGAATAACTGCTGGGAGTGCTTTTTAGATCTGCTACATTGCTATGCCAGTGTAATATAATTAGCATATGTTACTTGGTTCTTTAAGAATCAAAACTAAAATGCTAATGAATGCAATGAAAAAGCAACTGTTTGGATGGGTTTAACACATGTATGACATCTTACAGTTTTTACAGTGAAAAAATCTTTGAAAAGCAAAAATGAATGCTTTTAAAGATTTACAGCTCTTTGATATTTTGTACTTTATTTTCTCTCATCCTAAATGGCTGATTGATCTTTAATACAGCATGAAATAACAGGACAGAGTCAGTGATTATTTACCTAGCCAATGGAATCCACAAGTGGCCTGAAAACATAGACGATGAACTGATGTCACTAATCCTGATAGGGCTTATATTATAAGCATAAAGCAACAAAACCTGTAAAAGAGATGGGATGGGTAAACTGCAGTGCAGTAGACCTGAGCTATTTCAGTGATACAAGAGTACATTAAAGATCAAATACAGCATACTGATGAAGCCTTAGATAACTGACCTTCAAAAAAGAGAGGAATGTGACTTCATATGAATTTGTACTACACTCAGTTTTTATAGGTTTTAGATTAATTTAATTGATTTAATTGGATATAATTACTATGGGTTTGAAAATTAGGTATACCACATGATGTCACTATCAAAATCCCAGCATTGTCCTGATGCTGGTCAATCATATGCATGGCTGTCATCATGCTAGGTTTAAATCCACAAAGTGTGCATAACTCACCAATCTAACAAAGCCATACCATTATAAGAAAATTAAGCAGAATTTTCTCATCTTTCACTGCAAGTATTTACTTGTCTAATTGAAAATATGCTTCCTAATGGTAGCTGGATATTTTGACTATATGGACAAGGTCAAATGTATGGTATTCATGCATTATTTGGTTTTAAGAGTTGTCCCTAGTCTTCTACTTATCTGTATGGCCATGCTAAAGTAACCTGCAAAACCACACTAAAAGGTACATTATTTACATTAACTTCCTGGGGTTTCTATCAGTTTCCTAATAAAGACAAATTTATAACAGAAATTTAGAAACAGATCTGCTATGCCAGAAAGTTTAAGGTCATGGATTTTTATTGCTGTAGCAGAAATTTTACCTACACCTTGTTCCCTTATGTAAAGATAAAACAAATTCCATGTCATAGTTTCTTATAGTCCTGCAATGCCCTCACCTCTTTAATCTTTCATTTTCAGTCTGATCTTTTAGGAAAATGAGGCTTACAAAATCCCATTTTCCCTGTATACGTGTATCTTTGCTTTTCCAAGAGTGTCCCACCAAATTATTATTCGAATACCCAAACTTAGAGTGGAGGTCTTAAAGACATCAGGGATTTAGAACAGGCATGAATATACAGTATAGCCTGGAAGTTCTATATGGGAAAAAAAAGGTGGTTTTTTGGCCTGCCAACAAAAAACTGTCAGGGCAGTCTGTTTTTTTAAGCAGCAGGTTTGCAGCAGAGAAAATAAAGTCTTCCTATCACCTTAATTCTATTAAAAAGCTGGTAACTCCTAACACAAATATTCATTGGAAATGAGACTTAATTTGCTCCACTACCTAAGGAACTGCTTTGCTCTAGTTATACCTTAGTTTCTGGATCGTTTGATGGCTTTGCCACGGCAGGAATATACCACTGAATGTTAATTTCCCTATCTGCAGCAACTGTTGCCCTACTCTCTGTCTTCTCATATTCTGCAACGACAGAAACTGGAGAAGCTCCTCTCACATGTGACACTTCTGATGCAGTTTCAGAAACATCAAGAGATATCTGAAACACAAAATAAATGTTAAGTTTTTAGTAAATAATAATATTTAAAAATATTTAAATTATATAATTTAAACAAATTTAAAGTTTAAACTATATTTTCTGTAGTGAAACAGGAAAAAACTGTTATAATCTAGTGTCTACTGGAATTGGTATGACTTTCATTACAGCATAAATATACGTTTATTTAGGTAAATGGGTAGTTTTTAAAGGTGTCCTTTTTACCAAGTTAAGACTTTTCAATGCTTATGTGATTACACATTTCTAAAGCTAATACAAAGGATCTGTAGGCTGACTTAGAGATACCCACAGTCACAGTGATTGTTGCCTTTGACTTAAAATCATTATGGCATTATGGGTTTGGCTCATATCTATTATTCGGCACACTGATAATACAAAATTTAATGATGAATAAGTAATTTGTCAAGTATACATACTGATAATTAAAATAGGGTTCTCAATGTTAGAATAATGCTTTATTTATGTTTACCTATCTGTTTTCTCAGCTGTGCAACTAACAAAGGGTAACACCTGCTGAAAATTCAATCACTTAATCTGTAAGGACTTGTTGTATTTTATAAAATACATATGGAACATTAGCAGGGCATTCATCAAATAGCTACTGCTGGCTGTCATTCACCAGGGAATTAATGCAGGAACACTGTCAGCCAACATTCATGTATGAATAAAACCTTTTCTTAAAATTGTGAAATATTTGATTTAAAGGCTGAACAGTAGCACCACATCTCTATTTTTTGAAGTATTACACAGATCTGCAAAGAACACTGGCCAAACTGTTGCATTTTCAGGGAACATGGAGGCTATTTGGATCAGGCCTAATGTCTCCATCAATGATTCCAAAATGTGGACACTGAAAACAGCTCCCTGGGAAGTTAGTTCTTCTCAAAGTTTGAATGTTTGTTGCTGAAAAAACAGAGAATTTAACCTACTTTCTCTACAGAAAATTCAGCGTATGACAACTACAGGCCAGTAAATCTAAGTGAGCAAAAGATGGATTTTTCACAATAATCTGATTTTACGTGATTAAGGCAGTTACCATCCCACATGAAGCTTTAGTAGAAGTGAAGGTAACAATGAATCCAGGCCTGTGGAAGTCATAAATTCGAGCACATGGATCTGCCTTCAGTGGCCATAACCCATGGCAAGCCATGAGCTGTGTATGGAGGACCCACCCACTACAGCCCTCTTGTAACTCAGTAATGAATCACTGTCCTGCTAGTATGGACTGTGAACAAAATTAGGAGAAAATACACATATGGACATGGGAAAAACTTTCTGTGCCCCTGAATTAGAGCTCTTAAAATTCCAGTTTATGATCTATATTGCTTTCTAAAATGTTTGTTATGGGTTTTTTTTCACGGCACTGCATCCTTTGGGTTTCTATTCATTTTGAATCTTTTTGAAGAAGGACATTACAACTGCTGTTGTCAAACTGGTAGGTTGCTAAATAACATACACAAATATTGGTCTATTCAACTTTGTCAAAAGCCTGAAAACAAACTGTCTAGTCAAGTATTTCCAGATCTACTTACTATCATAGAGCAGAACAAAAAACAAGCATAAAAAAATGTAAAAGGGCCCAGAATTTTAAATATAGACCTAATGTAATTTGGATTCTTTGGTCAGCAGACCTTCAAGAGTCAAAAATAGGTTACAGAGATAGATACAAGTGAAACAACTTTGTACATAAAACTCATTCTTTCAAAGAGTATGTCTATTTTGTACTGTTAAAACTCAAAGTAATAAATTCCAGTTACATTTTTAAATAACATCTATAACCTTCTGGATAGTTAAAGCTTCTAAAAATGTTGTGATAAAAATCAATGAATCTTAGAATTAAAAAAAGTAAGAGCTTTATGCTTGTTAGCTGTCTACAACAGTGAAGTTAACACATGATTATGCAGCTCGCACCCGTCATGAACATGACAGTGAGCTCTGAAGCTTATTATTCTAGGATACTGTAATACTAATTATGTCAAAAAAAGAGCAGACAGTAAAATAATTTTTGATATATGATGGCTGTTATAAATGTCACATACTGTATATTTACAATTTATTCAGTGGCACAGTCAGCTCTTTGTTGGGAAATGAGTAATGATATGCTGTCCAACACTGCAGAAAGTTCACCAACTCTAGACAAGTTATTTTCACAGAACTATTTTTATTCATTTTTATAACATACCAAGTTTTCCCTCCTCAAGGCTCCCCTGTCTCCATTTAATATTGAATATAATAACTAAAAAATAAGCCACAAAGACGGATCTTTCATTTTAATTTTTAGTATTAGGAAAATTATTAATGTAGGACATGGGATTGAGAAACTTTCAAGACAATTATTTTTACAGTGGGTCTTCAAAGACAAATTTCATTCAATGTTCAAAACATGTGCCATGGTCAGTGTAGAGTGCAGAATTCTAATTCAAGATTTATCTGAGTAATGTATTCTGAGCTGCCTACATTTGAAAGCTCAAATAGGCTGCTCACAAGCCAGAGATCTAGAATAGTTTATTTTCTAGGCAGCTGATAATCAGTGAAAAAATTGGCATACAAGACCATAAAAAAATTTTGAGAAAATATAACATACATATTTTTTGAAAGTCATGTTTTTATTATAGACTAAATTAACAATATAGAGACTTGTACATACATATTACAAAACCAACATCAAGACATTTTTGATGTGAAAGATGAAGATCTACAAGATTTAAAATCTCAGCCCTTACTGAGTAACAGCCAATTTTATTACCCAAAAAAACCACCTTTTTAAATATCATTCTGCTTAATCTTCTAGGGTCTAAATACACTGGCTGGGATGGAGATTATTTTTGCAGGAATGAATAACACAAGGATATTTGCATTTGTTAACTACATAATTCACTGCTTGCACAGGAGCTTGGTTTTGTACTGATCCTCTGCATATAATTTCATTCTTCTATAGTGCTCCCAGAAATATTACCATTGGAATTACCAAGAATCTGAATGAAATACCAGTATAATATTTTGAAACATTAGAAAGGATATTAAGTACCTCTGAAGAATCAGTTGTATTACTGAGTGGCATTTCTACATCATGTAGTTCTGCTGGAAAATTCTCAGGACAACACAATGAATATTCAAACAAATTCTTTTCAAGGAAGGAATGCATTTCTGCTATGCGTAGAACAATTCCTGTGTCAGAAATCAAACCCAAGTGTCCATCTCTTTCACAAAGTGATCCAGGTCCTGGGTTAGGGACAGTTTTTAAAAGAGATTTTTAAAATTACATCATTACTTGCCATTAAAATGTCTAGTTACTACATAGACGCTATATTCATAAATTTTGAAGGCATCATAAAATATGTAAATAGATTCGATATCAAATAAATGCATTTCCAATAATTATACTGATTGCCCTTAAATATTACTAGCTTATGCTATTTGTAATTTTTCACCAGTGATCAGATAATGAAACAAACTCCTTCCAAATGTTATAAAGTAGCATCAAATGGGAGGTGGAATTTTGAGGTGTAGATACTTAAATTCAAAGTGTAGGCACCAGTATGTTCTCTAGATGCCTAAGCACCCACTAGAATAAACACATATTTATTCAACACAGTCAAAATCAGCTTTAAGAGCTCTTAAGACACAGTTTTGACAGCTAGGGGCTGATCACCTGAGTTTCTCCCTAGGCTCCCCAACAGGTACCTAAAGCTGAGATTTACATGCATGTTTGTACACTTAATTGTAGATACCTTCCTTACAGTTCAGTGGTGAGCCAGAATACTTTCATTTGATGCTGCAGGGAGAAAACCCAGCCCTCTCTGGAATTGTTCTTTTCAGAGTTGCTAGGTTTCTCTCTAAACAACACCTGTACATACAATGTAGTTTTGTTCTCACCCACTGAGTCATCACTTGTATATCCAAAAGCTGGCCATCACATGTAGGTGCACAGTATTAAGGCCCTGCAATTAATGGACTCTTACTCTGTTTGAAAGGTCCTATCTATTACCAAGTTCTATTTGCTGTGAAATAACCCAAGCTTGCAAATCACCTCTTGGGTTTCAGTCAAAACATATTTAATAGTGCTCAGCCTTCCCATTTACCCTACACTCAGGTCTCCAAAACAGAACCTCAGATTGAACAGATTTACTTATTATGTGACTTAAGCTTGATTTTTCTAGAACTAAAAATAAATATAGATTATGATTTTTTTAGAAATGCATCAGATGTAGTAATAACAATTAAGTTTTGAGGGAGGCCTTCCTTGTATTGTGGAGGCTTATGAATATCTATGAAGAAAGGTAGCAATATCTTCACTTGCAGCATGTGTAGACTGACATAAATCTGGATTTCCATGAAGATTTTTTTGCATTAAATAGTTTAAAGGAACTAAAAATAAGGCTATTTCAGATGATAGCCTTTAAATCTGACACTGTTTGCCCTCAACAACAGTATCTCACCTCTAGCAGTTTTCTAGAAGGAAATAAAAATGCATACCAGATAGTTTTGTGTTATAAACTCTTTTCAAATGGTTGTAGTAGCGAATCATGAAAACCCATGTTACTGTATTTTTCTTCTGGCTGGCCTTGGTGACAAGACTTTCTGTTCCTTCACTTTCACTCTGACAGTCTTCTGTGATTTCTTTGTTTTCAGCAGAAGATACTTCGGGAGTTTCAGAGACAACGTTGTATCCATCTGCTATCCAATAAGAGTTCAAGAACAGACATGAAGTGGTTGGAATTCAAAAGCTATTTCTGCATTGTGTTGGAACTGACTAATCTGTAACTAGAAGTATAACTTGTGAAACTGCTTATATTTTCCATACAAGAAAAATTATTTTTACTCTTTTTTAATATGAGATGAAATAGTAAATAGCCTTAAAATTAGTTGAAAATTGTTCCTCAGATCACAGGCAGGCACCTTACTAATCCTTGTAAGAAATTTGAGGTGCATTCTCTCTCTCTCTCTGAATTTGAATATGAAACCATCATTCCCACACACTGTTCAATAGAAGATATTTACTAAATGGAAACAACACAAGGAGTCACCAATCATAACTGCAGCAGCTGAACTTCCCAGTTTTGTTGATCCTAACTCAGAAGAGTTAGGTACTCTGAAGTATTCATTGTTAGTTTTAATCCTTCACCCATTTTAGATATTAAGAACATTTCCACTGAAATAGACTCTTAACTGTGAAATAAAACAAAATATAATATTTCTTTTTGCACTGCCTAAAAGTTATACTTATGCAGAAAGAGGAAAAAATTATTAGTACAGATATCACTGCATCACTGTTTACATTCAACACTGGTTTTCACTGTATTAGTAGATGGCTCTTCCAAAAGCACAATTCTTGAGCTCTGTTTCTCACTCCAAATTGAACAAACGTTGTCTTAGTGATTCCTAACAGTAAACTTTCAGACAATAATTATTGTCTGGGCTCTACAAAATCTGAATGTCTCTATTATTCCTCACATTTCACTGTCAATGCCAAAATGGCCAGTTTGTCTTATGGATGAAAACTTATGTTTTTTATATGGTTTTTTACCAAGAGTTTTACAGAAAACATTTAGTGTGCTATGCTGAGAATTTACAATTCAATTTACATTTCTGTATTTTGGCCTACTATTGCTTTTCTACATTTTCTATTCTTTTTTGTATTGGCTAACAGAACTATCAGGAGAACCACCTGTTGCCTTTGCTAAAAGAAAAAACATTATCTGTAATTATAAGCAAATGGAGCTAGTACAAAACAATCAGATGGAAAGTCTTAGCATACAACACTTGTTTTCATAAACCAATCAAAACACATATGTTTAAACACTGTACAGTATGCAGACATGGCTCAGCTTTGCCAACACCTATCAGGCAGAGCAATTCAGTCTTTGTCAGTCACTTCGGATAGTTGAAATTAAGTCACTGAACCAAAATTTTATCACTAAATTAATGGTTCCTTGTTTAAAAATAAACATGAATATTTTGCCTTAGTGGTTATATAACATACATATATATATATATATATATATATATATATATATATATATATATATATATATATAATATATATATATAACATATATAGTAATCATTATCTCAGAAATTCCTAGTTTCACTGCTGAGGTTATTTTTTAGATCAAAAACTTCCATTTCATCAACTCCTTTAGATGAAAAATAAAAGCAGAATTTGGAAATAAACCAGGCAAAATTCTACCAAGGTATTGGAAGCATACCTAAGTAATAATCCATTGGATTGGAAAGACAGTGAAAATTTTCTACTGACTGACTTTTAGAAGACAGTACACAGGCAGAAAACTTGGCAAGAGTTTGAGTTTGCCAGTTTTGGTGGGTTTTGTTGTCTGTGTTTTTGTTTTTATTTTGTTAGTTGGGTTGAGTTTTTTGGAGGATGATGCAGGAGAGAAGCTATTCAATACCAACATCTCCTTGCAAAATCAAGAGTGAAACTCTCCAAGGGAAAGCTAATATACCTAGGGAAAAGCATCAGTTATAAGTCAATGTTTGGGGAAAAAAACTAAAGCAGTGATGACTGATAAGGAGGCCAATATCTACTTTATATGTCTGGGGAAGTCCTGTAACAAAGGACCATCCAAAATTATGGCAGTATGTGCACTCTGTCTTTCTGAATCACAGTCTGCAAACAATGAATTTTTCTTAACATATTGAACACATGGACAGGCTGATATTTAAAGATCCATGAAGTCTCTACTTAATATTTTGTATTTCTATGCATGATGAGATTTTTGCTTTTACTGTCCAAAGCTGATATGTCATTCTTCATAAATTAAAACTAGACATTAAATGTATTGCTAGATTACATGGCCTATATAGATTATTAATTTAATTTTCTGATTATACTAGGTATAAAGGAATACCAGATATGAAGTCTCTGTATGAAGAAAAAAGATCCATAGAAGCAAATTCTGGGATTTTTTGTTGCACTTCATCCTTCATGTTCGCTTCTTTAAAAGTCTTCATTCCAATTAACAGCTGAGAAGCAAGCATAGCTTCACTGACCTAAAAATAACAATTATTTTATTCAGGACTCATTTACTACAAAATTTATGTAGATTTTAATATCTTAGAGTTAGCAAGATGAGGACAAAAAATTAACTATTCAACATACTATATTTTTTAAAGTTAGGAAAATATTCTATTTCTTTCTGACATAAGGTACACATTATATAAAAATAAATCATTACTGCTGACAGCTTAATTACTACATGGTGATTTCAAACCAGATATCCTCATCTGGATGCCACTGATGTCTGTCCACATGTCAAATACATGTGCACACATATCAGGTCATGTGCCCTTTTATTTGCATTAAATCAAAGTTAAGGTAAGCAGAGTCATATCTGTCCAAGAGAGATTAAATGCATTATTCAGTTCCCATATTAATTTTATTAAACAAGACCTCTGCCAGAAATTTCAGGAAACCTTACCACTCTTGTTTGCATTGCCTTATTTGCTTGTGTAAGTAGAATAAGATGAAATGTATTTAAAAAAAAAATACCTCTTCAGAATATTGCACCAACCTGTGTAGCTGCTCTTATTGCAATCCAGGCTTGTGCTTTGTACACTTCTGATTTCATAGCGTCCTCAGAAGCCCGATCTTCAGAAGGGGTCTAAAAATTATATGCCAGTTCATAATCAGGATTCTAAATGTATTACCGTAAACTATATTCTAAACATAGAAGAAAAGTCCTCCAGCTTATAAAGTAATTGTTTTATTTCTAAGTTGTAAAACTTGGCATTGAATGTAAATCCATGCATTAACTGCTAAAAACAAAAAAAATTCTAGAGCATACTAATTGGCTCCTCCTGGAAAAAGTTTTCTCAGAGCAGCTTATACTATGGTCACTACTGTATACAGCATTGCTATCATATCCCACTTTTTTGAATCATAATTACCTCTTTTCTCTAATGCTACACATTTTGCTTTCCACCTGTGGCTCATAGGAACTTTCATGTGATTAAAGACACGTTTCTCATGCTGTCATTCATATTTGTATAGAAAAATTGAAATTTGATAAAGTTAGCATTTAAAGCAGTTTGGAAATTTAAATACACTTTCCAAGGTACAAATTAACTTGTACATAATGGGAAATGAAAATACTGTTGGTTCTGTGTCTTCCTATTTTATATAGAAAAATATTTTAAATATTATCATTCAACGCAATAAACATGAGAGATAACATCAAACAAGATCAAATTCCATTATATGGTTTCTTTGTGTGATTTTTCTAGGACAACTTTTAGTATCAGTATGATTTATAAGTCACTGCAAGTAATAATATGGCAAGGTGCACAATACATATTTCCTGTTTTGAAGAGGCCACTGCCCAAAAGATAAAAAACATACACTTAATCTGGAAGGCACCAAATTATCTGTCTCTGATTCATCCTCATCATTTTCAGCAAAATGGAAATATGATAGTGCTATTTCAAGGTATGACCGTCTTATTAACCTGTAAGAAAGCACACAGAATAATCAGCTTAACTATCAAAGTAAGCATTACAGTGATAAAATCTGTCTCCTGCATAAGACTAGCTAGATACCTCACCAAATAAATCATTCATCCAGCCCCCATCATCTACTTTAAGTGCAACTTCTTTCAGAAATTTAGGAATTCAGAAATCCATGGGTTCCTTTTTTAAAATCATGTAAGCCTAAAACATCCCTATGGTGTGCTTAACAAATGACACCTTCATTTAACAGTACATCAAATATAGTTTTCCTTATTTGAAACAAACACTCTATAAATAAATTGCAAATTTTTAGTAAGAAAACCCTAATTCTGCAAGGGAAGTGATCTTCCTGTACTGTTTGTCTTCCTTGATCAAGTTAAGGCATTTATCCATTGCCCTGGTTTCCCTGAAACATAGGTGGCTGAATTTGGATATCAATCAAATTGAGTCCTCAGTCAAACTCTCCCAAGGATCAGCAAAAATACCCACAGTGACCAAACCAGACTTTTGTTTCCTAACCGGGCTCAGATACTAACCTTCTTCATTTTGAGTTCTGTACCAGAACATTTCACATCTTCAGACAGTGCTCACCTATCCTCACTGTCTTTCTATGTCTCCTTCTCTTTTCAGTGATTTTTACGGTAGTATTGTAAACTAGGCAAAAATCATAGAATCATAGAATACTTTGGGTTGGAAGGGGCCTTTAAAGGTCATCTAGTCCCACTCCCCCGCAAGGAGCAGGGACACTTCAACCAGATCAGGTTGCTCAGAGCACCCTTCCACTTAATCTTGAAGGTTTTGAGGTACAGGGCACTTACCACCTCTCTGGGCAACCAATTCCAGTCAATCACCATTGTAAAAAATTTCTTCCTACTATCTAGTCTGAAGCTACCCTTTTTTGGTTTAAAACCATTACCCCCATTGTCCTATCACTACAAGCACTATTAGAAACTCTATCTCCATACTATAAGCCCCCTTTAAGTACTGAAAGGCTGCCAAAATGTCTCCCTGGAACCCTTTCTTCTCCAGGCTGAAAATTCCAATTCTCTCAGCCTTTGCTCACAGGAGAGGTTTTCCAGCCTCTCATAATTTTTGTGGAACTCCGCTGGACCTGCTCCAACAGGTTCAAATCTCTCCTGTGCTGAGAACTCCAGAGCTAGGTGCAGTAGCACAGGAGGGATTTGATCATATCACAGCAGAGGGGCAGAATTATTCCCCTCAACCTGCTGAAAATCACTATCCCTGGAGAATTTCTCTAACATTTCTATTCCCTATAGGTGTATAACAGTCTTCTTATGCAGATTCCTCCTGGCTCTGCAGATTTCTTCAGATCTCACTTAAGAATTAACTTCCCCAAGCATAGCAACAATCTCCTGCTTGCATAGTTACTATTTTGGACAGATACATATTGCACAGAGTTGGTTGTTTATATAGTACAATAAATTCCAGCTTTAGTACAATTTGTGTAAAGCAAAATACAAAAGTCAGAGTGCTGCATAGTTAAAGACTGAGCAAACTAGCTGAAAAGATGGCAAATTCTACACTTGGTTGGCAACAATTTAGTTAAATTTCTAGTCTTGCTAACAAGAAAGGATGTGAGACATCAAGAAACAACTGTAATTAAATAATACCACAGATATCACAGGGCTTGTATAAATGTCAGCAGGATGTTAAGTTCTCTAAAACAAGAAAGCCATGGTCCATTGATGTTGCTGTACATTCTTTTAGAAAGATGGTAGCAAATTAAATGAGTGTAGCAAATTAAACTTGCAAAACTTCACCACAGTCCACTTCTGCACCATATTCCATCATGCTGGCTGCTTGTTGAGGTTTATTACTATGCTACTACTTCTACATTCAGAGTTCTGGTTCATTAACTTAAGTAACAGAATACCCAAACAAGCAAGGTAAATTGCTGCCTTTACACTGTCTCTAACTAGATGTGGCACATTATTCATTTAGACTGGTCAAGAAACAAAAAAACTAAAGTCCAATGTATCAGAGCTGCTTGACAGAATTTATTGGCTGTCTTGGCTCAGCTCTTCAGGCATCTTCCAGGCTGATAACTAATGCCAAAGTCACTGTCCTGATATCTGTTACAAACACATTTCCTACGCTCCTTCTGCCTCTGCTTTTCTGACTATTTCTGGCTGGTAACCTTTTCAAGCTGGATTTCTGTTATCTGGAAGGGGGCAGACCACAGCTCATCTTCTGAAATATGAATAAACCTCGTGTTTAATTGATAGCTCTGTTCTCAGTGTTGAAAGATAGGGCACAAATTTGGAAATAGAACAGAAAGCTGTAACTTTTGTGTAGCATTTAAAAATGCTTTTAAATGTTCTTATCATTTGTTTTAAATAAGAGAATAAATATCCACTAGCTCTTCTCTATTGAAATAAAATTCTCTAAAACATAAAAGATACTCCATAATAGAAGTCCCAGACCAAATCTCAAAAAACTGTTTAAAAATTATATTCATGTATGATTTAAGTTATTTTCAAAGTTATATAGCTAGATTCTTACTCATATTTTTGTTCATATTGCTGGCTGAGCTTAATAGCTTCCAACAGGGTTTCAACAGCTCGAGATGACTTGTTATAGCCTGTTTCCCTTATCTGGCGTTCCACCTTACCTTAGAAAGAAATACAGAAAGTAGATTTTCATGATGATAATAATTTTTCTTCTGTAAAATCCACCCAATCTGTTTTTCCCTCCAGAAAAGTTAAACAATACAGTACATTATCTATTTTCCTCCTGTTAAGCAAGATCTTTTCCAGTTTGTTTAAAAGGTAATGCACAATGCTTGTATAAAAATTCACAGAGTAGCTAAAATAACCAAACTTGGAAATCATAAGGAGGCCTAACATTTCCTGATCCCAACTAGCAGAGCATTGTGTATGAGGAGTTAATGAGCAGGCACAGGCCTTTTCTGTGCTGTGCTGCACACACCATGTGCCCCTCAGGCTCGTGTTGTGCTGGGCACATCCCACAGGATAAACCCAGCCAGCTTGCTGTAAGAGAAGAGTCTGTTGGCAGCATCTTCTCAGTACCTCTCTGTAAAAGTGAAGCAAGAGGTTCTTATGTGAACATGCTTTTTGTTTGACAGTAGAAATAATGAATAACATTGTTTTCTCTCAAGAACAGCTATAAGACCAAAAAGAGCCAACTTTTTTCACAGACAGGATTTGCATGTTGTTCTACACCCTGATTGGAAGCACTTTCAATACTGCACAACTTGGAGTTCTCAGCCTCTGCAGTAACAGGAGATTACTTACACTGTCACATTTTTCTTTTATAGTGTTAACTTCCAAAAAATGGCATTTTAAGAGATTCATTACAAAGTCTTCAATGTTTTTCCTCACAAACCAACACATAACGCAAAACATTTAGTGCAAAACAATGTTCTTGATCTTGTTGGCCACACCCTTGGATGCCTGATAACATACAGATGAAAGTAGCTCTAATCCAATTTTGAAATTATTTGTAGAATAATGCATCCTGAACTCCTGTGGTGTGGTACTAAACACAGGAGAGAGATCTGCATCTAGAGACATTGAGAAATGTCCAAACTTATTCTAGTTTTACAGTAAAATGTCTCCATTTTAAGAGACACCATGCATAACATTTCCTAGGATGCCACTTGGGATGTACAAACAGAGGTTTTATTTACCTATCTGAAAAAGAAGTTCAGCTTCCAAATCTATTTTTTTTGTTGCAGCTGCTCTGCAAAGATTCAATGCTGATTCTAAATGCCTGAGAGCGTGTAGCCATTGCAAGGGATGTCTTGAAGCTGTGGAAGCTACTTTTTCAGCTAATGTGTGTCCTAAAGAAAAAAATGAAGCAGTTCTTTGTAAATTATTTAGTAGACAAACAATTTATGCAAAATTAAGCTAATTCCTGAAAGGAAATGCTGCTACACATTTACTGTTACAATCCAATTCTCAAAAATTCAGGTAATTGATGGATATAAATACAAAGCTATAATAGTGTTTCACTATTGTATGATGCCACTGAGGTTTACCTAGGCCACTCAAAAGAAGCCCAATCAACCCATTCATAAAATATAAGTGAAAATTTACTAAAATTTAAAAATAATAATGAGTTGTGTTTTTCTTACCAATTTTCATTTTGACTATGGCTAGCAAGTTAATATGTGGCAGGTAGATGTTCTTCGAGGGTAAGACCAGGCAAGTCAATGTACTGTCTTCTTGCTGTTCAATAGGTTCACCACTATCTAAAATCTATGAGAAGAGCATGCTCAATAAAATCAAGTTGCAGACAGCAAATTAAATAGCAGTTTGAGAAAGTAAGTTAGGTATTGCAAAACTGAAGTGTCTTGAAAAGAGCACTAGAAAAGGATTCAATATTCCTGAATTCCTTTACTTTAGTGTGTACTTGTCTTGCAGAAGAGTCTTGTGATGCAAACAAACAATTTTAATGAACTCTTGATTGAATTTAGTAATGCTAGGCTTTGATTTTTAAAAGAAAACTCCCTAAAATCAGCCATTTAGAAATAGATCTCACAAGTAACCAAAGCCCTGGAAAGAAACTGTCATTTCTACACAGAAATCTGACATCCAGCAAAGGCCGGAAAAGAAAATGAAATTAGCATGTAGCGGCCAGTCAAACCTTTCATTCATGGAGATAAGACAATGGGGAGACATTGTAAAGTGTCAAGTCACTTGAAGGTTAGCAAGTCTCACAGTTGGAAGCTTGAGTCTGAAGTGATTCATATGATTCTTTATTACTTAGTGAAAGAAAAATTTCAGTGGATTACACTTGCATTTTAGAAAATACGAGGAAAAAGAGTTTAATCTAAAAACTTTCCTCTATAATCTGTGCCAAGTTCAGATAAAAATGCCTATTTTTGGATTCCAAATAGGTAAATGGTTTAGTGCTCTCACAAAGTTTATGTCTTTAGATTTTTTTAATTACATATTTAAATTTTTACATGGAAATTATTTTTTCATACCAATTGTAACAATCCATCAGCCTAAAATATCATGCTACTTTAAGTATTCTAAGACACAAAGCTAAGTTCTTGGATGCTTAAGACTTAGGGAATTTAATGAGATTTACATTCTCCCTGAGGTGTTGAGTATGAACATGCCCCTCATTGCAAATGGGAAAAGTGAGTGATCTGCATCTCTTTAAAAGTCAAACTACCTATTTCTTTTTTCACATCTGGATGTGTATTTTGCAATTACTCAATATTTTTAAAATCTGAAAACACCAGACTTCACATGTGAACATGCATCATGAGTATGGATAAAGAGTTTGGTAAGACTTCTTTACGACTACTCTAATGTATTTAAAACGGAAGTGATCAGTTAGTAGGAGTAGCCCTTCTTAATAACTGAAAAAATAGCTTCCAGGATAAATAATTAGGGCTGTTGGAAGGATTTGGAAATGCACCAACATGTACTCACTGCTTTAATGGTAAGCTCATGTGCCAAAACAAGCAAGTTAAATGGTTCCTCTGCAGAAGAGCAATGTTCTGAGTCCTCTGCTACTTGCAGTGGCAGTATGTCTACCAGCAGAAGCATGCTTTTCACAAGAGTCAGAGAAGCTGGCAGGGAAATAAATGGATCCTCTTGGAGTAAACTGATGGTATTCTGTTTGGACACAGACAACATAAACCAGAGTAGTTACTATATTCCTGTCTATTTATGAGGAAAAAGCAGGCAAAGTGAAAAAAAAAATCTATTTTAGAGGCACTATTTCAGACTTATTTAATGCTGCCATCAGCTGTTCTGACTACACAAAAAATTCATCAAAGCAAAGCAAACAGTTTTTCCTTTGTGTTCAAACCTGCAAAAGAAGTTTAATGTCTGCCACAGGACGTTTTTCTTGCAGGTCAAGAATAGCAGCTTGCACCATCATTTCAGCCTGAGTCTCAATATCACCAAAGGCTTCTGCCTCTAATATTACTTCTTGTATCACACTTCTGCGCTCAACCACATCATTTCCTAAAAGAGAACATATGAATAGTAAAAATACAACAGAAAAGACTTGATTGTGTGCTCTACCATTCATAAGTATTTCTACACTAAAAAGTTACAGAAAATATGACATTATGAATTCCACATTGCACGTGTACCATTTCATCAATTTTCTGTCAAATTTACTTTTAAAAACAGAAAAATCACTTGGTTTCTAAACAGCACTAGATGTAAGTTCATCCAAATGCATGCTTTTTATGCAAGCCACCAACATAAATATTAAGGTATTTGAGATTTATTCTACTTATCCAAAAATCTGATTTTAGTTAAAATTGCAAAATAGTAACAGCCTGCAGAGAAATTATCCAGATTAAGAATTTGGCAAGAGATTTCGACTGATTTTGGTACTTATGTCAGCATCAGAGTTGTTCATAGAACTAAGGAATGAAAAACATTTTATTCATAACCAAACTCCAAAAAATGTATTTTGCTATATCTCTTTTAAATCCTTAAAACAATAACCTGCAGCATTTTTAGGAGCTTTATAGGGATATTTCATTTATTGGAGATATAGAACGCAAAAAATATTTTGAGACTTTTAAAACCAGAAGTACTCAGCAACAGCACTTTTTGAAACAATCATACTTTCTTAATTACACTAGAACATGTGAAACTTTTAGGTACAGTTATTAAAAGATAATAACTATTAAATGAAAATTAATATAATACTTTCTGTTTTCATGTTCTAGGAGATAATGTGCTCATAAATACATTTTCCTTATTGGATTGGATGAATTTAACACAAATAATTGTTCAGTGATAATACAGCCCCAGACTTAATGTTAGTTTTTTTTAACTATGAATAAGAATTGTGTCTCTATAGGCTCATTTGCCCATTATAATCCCAAAATCTAAAGCAAGAAAGTGTAGTACCTTTCAAATGACCAAGACCATGTATCTGTGCCATGAGTGCAGTCACTAACATTGCTCGACACCGCAGCCACAAATGTACATTCACGTGCCCTTGTGCTGTTACATGGGAAGGGAGCGAAACACCTTCTGTGGTGGAGCCCTATTAAATCCCAAAAGCAAGAAAAATGTTACTTTCTGAGTAACATACTTTACTACAAAGAAAGCAATAGCCCTTGTTAAATTATTACAAATATCTTACAAATAATGGCAACATTCTAAACAGAAATTTATTTGAAGGCTAGATACATATTTTTAATAACAGGAGCCCCTTTATTATTTAAATTTTAGCATATATAAAATAATTTTTAGCATTGAATAGTAAAACACTTTTTATGTGAGACTCCATAAATATATCTATATACTATATTTGTTATTAAGAATAATTCTAAGAGTTTGGATTTTTTTCCACTCAAACATTACACAAACTTCTGAGGCACATAAAAGTCTAATTTTAGAGCAGGATCAATATCCGTTTCTGGTATCTCAGTAATGACTAGAAAGAAATTTTTGGGGTTTGATTTCTAATTTTTATTTCTATTTTTTGTGTTTCTAGGCTTCAGAAACAAATATTAGTGTAATGTAGTAGACAAGTGTTTGTGAGAATGCTCAGCTCAACTCCTTGTGCTATCTTATTATATGTGCTATCTTCTAAAAACTCTAATGCTAAACTCCATGTTCTACTATTTGTTTCAGCAAGCAATCCCTGGACAATGCACCACCTGCATTTTTACTTATGCAAAAAATCATCATGACTGATTTGCATTGATGCAAATGAGGAAAAAGTCTCTCTAGCTCAGTTACCGGCTACAGGACCATCCTAAGAAAAGAGAGGAGCAAGTGCAGAGAGACAGAAGCCCCTGACAGTCAACACAAACAGTGCTGCTTGTCCATGTGAGTCAGTTTGACTCACTGTGCGCTCAAGAGTGACTGTGTGGTGTGCGACCAACAGGCTTTGCAAAGCAGAGGTCAGAATCCCTGTGTTGGACAACAGAAGTCAGCTGAAATCATGCTCCATGTAGAACACAGCAATGATGTGAAACAGTCCATCTGGCTCTTTGAAAGAGAATTCAGTTTTCAATCAGAAAATCTCAAGTACCTTAACTGAATAATACAAGATTTTCAACTGATAGCTATTTTTTTCACTTCCTTTTTGTTTGAGGTTTTAAAAGAAAGAAGATTTTCAGTCCTGCCATTTGAGAGTAACAGAAATAAAAAACTGTAATTCCTAACCTCATATAAATTATAATGATGATTACAGACACATTGAGCGCACCTTAAACAAGCAGGTATCTGAAGCAACTCAAAGATCATTTTGTCCCCATGTTAATGGTAACCACATAATGCAAATGACTGCATGTTCTAATATTATGAAAATCGCTCAACACCTAATACAGAAAAGATTCATATACAAAGAAATATAAGTTTAAAACAAATATCCACACATACCAAACACTCCCTTTCATCCTTTTCCTCTTGAAAATGTGCCACATCCATGGAAAAAACTTTTGCATCTTGGAGAAGTCGAATTGCAGAGAAAGCTAAAGCAACACTGTGGTATAGAGCAATATGATTTAAAAATACTAATTATATTTGCCACTTTATGACTTTATTAAAATAGATACTTCATTTTTTACTATGCTAGAGATGTAAATCACCACTTAGCAATTTTTGCTTCAGTACAACATGGTTACACTCAGACTAATTTCCAAATTTGTAGGCACTGCATTATGAAAGTGACAAAAGAGCACTAAGAGAACATGTTTTGCCAATAACAGACATAACCTGATAATATTTCACTGTTAGGGTGGTCAGGCATTGGAATAGGTTGCCCAGGAACATGGTGGAGTTACCATGCCTGGAGGAATTTAAGAGGCATCCAGATCTGGGTGATACAATTAAGTGGTTTAGGGGTCACAGTGGTGATTCTGTGTTGATGGTTGGGCTTGATGAGCTCAATGATTCTATTATTCTATCAATAGCATATAAGCTCAAATATATCACATTCTGTTGGAGTAATCAAAACAGAACTCCATTATAATTTCTCATTACCCAAAGAATCATAGAACCATTTTGTCTGGCAAAGACCTATAAGATTGTCAAGTCCACCTTTTATATCTAGTCAAATCAGTAGATCAAGACCAACCACGGCATATCTGTCTTCAGGGATAAGTTCTTAGAAATTAGAAGATGTAAAAATTTGAAAATTACAAGATATATTAGGAGAGTTCTATATCATCCACAACTAAGGTTAATACCTTTCTCCTTAAAACTTTTCTGGGCTATGCATTAATCCTCCTGTTAAATCCACATGGTCAAATACTCACAGGATCTTAGTAAACATCACCAAGGTGATGAGGCAAAACCTCATCAGTACGAAATCACATGACATGGCATCTACTGCACTCCCTGCCCCATATCCTAAATCTTTTTCTGGAGTTCACTCTGAACAGCACCTTTCAAAGACACAGACACCATTAGGACTGGCACAGCATTCAGCCCTGTGTGTCAAAAAATGATGTGCTTAGATTGCAAAATATTGTCAGGTTTCTTAAAATATCAACTACTGGGTTTTTTTTTCTTTTTTTGCTCTCTTTATAAGCACTCAAATACCATCAGATAATGTTCCACTTTCATTACATGTACAAAAATGTGTATCTACAGCAGCAGACTTTGTGAATACAATTATTTCATGATATTAAGACATCTGCAAAGCCATCATAGACAGAGACCTTTTTCATACTAGGAATTGTTGTCCAGAGAACACACTACTCAATATATTCTAAGAATTGTCAAAATCAATGTCTCTTTGTATTGGTTTCTCCCAATAGCACATTTTCCTCTATGTCTGTAAATCTTTACTTTCATACATCTTCTCAAAAACATTTTTGAGTTTGGTTTTGCAGGTTGTTTGTTTGGATTTTTTTTACAATTCTACATGTTCTCTGCCCACAGAAACATTTTTCTAATAATTCTAAGCTACCAGAGAGTATGCCTAGCGCACTACTTAAAAGATTTTTTCAGCAGGTTAATTGTTAAAATGTGTAACCAAAGTTCTTATCTACGCAGGCTTTTTTTTAATAGACTCTCTTTACGTAAAGACTGGCCGTTATGAAGCATATAAAAATAGAAAATAATTATTAACACCTTTTTACACTGCCAGAACAATGCAAAGATCTTTTAATGCGAGAGAGATTCAGGGTATATGTGAATTTACTGCTTTTGAGATGTTCTAGACTAATGGCTGCAAAGGCAAAGATCTTGCACCAAGAGTTCTGAACAAGAGCTGAACTACTTCTGAATTACACACATTAATCTGTCAACATATGTATAACCACAGGATGGATAACCTCCTGTTAAGATAAGAGAGCAGTTAAAGTCTTCCTGTCATTTCTGATTCTATTCTCCTTGCTGTTTTTGTGATGCAGACCTGGATGGATTACACCAATTCAGCACAAATAGGCCCCAAAGTAAGAACGAGAACCAAAGCCATTAATATTTTGGTTTTTACATTTCAGAATTCAACCCTCATGAATCTCCTTGATCATCCCTTTACCTCAGTTTTATTCAACAAAATGAAAACAGAATAAATCAATGTTGAATTGGATGATAAGTTTCTCTCTAACAATGGAAAAGGTGAAACAGAATTGCTTATAAAAGCCAACAGAAAAACGGATAACACAATTATGTACCCCAGCTGCTTTTTTAAGCGTTCTCCCCTGAAAACAAGGCATCAAAGTTAAAATTACAGCAAAATCTGACTTTTCTTAAAACGTTGCATGAGATGCTATGGTTCACATCTCAAATACCTTGGAGAAGGTACAGCACCTAGGAGCATATATAGGTTATTAACAAATACTAACCTAAATTCCTCAGCACCACTGCCTCAAGTCAACTGCTCTTGCCAACATTTAGCAATATTGAAAATCAGGCTATTTTTACCTACATGCTTACGCATAAATTTCCTAAGTAAAATATAGACCTCAAGCTGAAAGATTCATATATGCCTCAAGCCACAATTCATTCACATAAGCAGAGAAACACACATTTGGGCAATTAGAAAGTTCACATTTATAGGACAGACACCATGTAAGTAGTCTCCTTGAGATCAATGGGATTAGTCCTATACATAAAGTTATTCTGAAGCTTACATTTTTTTGCAAGACAGAAGCTTGTAATGCAGAAGCTTCCCTTGATGAAATTTTTGTGACCCTCTTCTGCTGTCAACAAGAGTGATGTATCTATATATCTCCCTTGACAAAATACACATCCTTTTATCAGCTGAATCAGAAAGTGACAAGATGATCAAAATAGGAAAGTACAGCTGACTATAACAATTTCACCACTAGGTCATTTCGCCAAAGGAGAAAAAAAAGATGAATTTCTGTAATATCATGCAAAGTTTGATTTCTAGGCTGGCAGGCAGGAAACATTCAGCTGTCTGGAGAAATGTTTCATTTGTATCCGAGGCAGACATATCAACAGCTTCCATGGCAGTGCAACAAAACTGCAAAATAAGTTAAAAAACCCCAAACTCTTACTCTATTTTTGATGGTTTTTTTACCCTGATACTGACCACTATCAATATATAAGACCCACTAAACAAACACCCATCAAAAATTTGAGAGTCGCAAAAAGTCATCTATACAATGCTTGACATCCATTGAAATCGATATTCTAAAAAAGTTTCTTCAATCTGAGTCAAGTTATAAACCAACAGAGAAACAAGTCCCTAGGATTATAAACTGCATGGCAAAATGAAGGGTCCTGCATTGAAATGTCTTGCATACACTGGAACCAGTTCAGCAGGGCGAGAATGTCTGAGAGAGGACTCTACCAATACAGGTTTTACCAAGCCTAGTATCAAGCTAAGGTTACACACATGATATTTCAGAAGTGTGCATTCTGCTCCTTGATTACTAGTATAGTGACTTCATAAAATTCAGGACACTCAAAAGTATGATGAGGTGACTGTCAGTGACTGGTGGATTTCTCCTTGACTATTACAGTAAATTAATCTAATTCAAAAAGCACTGAAATGGACTAATATTTCATGTTGAGAAATGTCCGCAAATAACCTACAAGTTCTTACTTTGCATCTTCCCTAATGACATTATAGTTAATTATAGTTATATAATTATATATTATAATTATAATTATATATACAGTCCTAATATCTGAATTTTTGGAAACTGCTTTCTTTTAGAATAACATACACAAAAACCTGGGGGAAAGGCCACACTGCAGACTGTTACTGTTTTCAGTACAGTAGGCTATACAGCACTGTGAAGCTCCTGTCCTCGTTAATTATCTTTACTGCTGTACCATAACAATGCAAAAGAAATTGTGCTATTGAAAAGGCATTGATTTGCGAGTGTTCAGCTAAGAGAGCTGAGAGAAGGAAGGCAGCTTGTTTCGTCACAGAAAAAACATTTTTTATTGGGTAAAAAATCCTATTGAGACTGATTTATCTATTGGCCTGATGAGCCACCTACCACTTCAATCTTCACCACTATTTCAACAATAAAGAAAGGGTTGTTTTTATTTTTGATGCTTACTGTGCTATAAGATTTATTGTAGCAATTCTGGTGTGTTTAGTTAGATTGGACCTAACAAACGTTGCAAATACTGATTACATTGTACCAAATCTCAATCTAGTCTGGCAGGTGATGGTGATACACCTGAGTATGCTCCACCTGTAGTTAGCAATTTGTGCACTCAAAGATTTTTCCCTCTAATAAAATATTAGATAAGAAGAGCTTCACACTGATAAAATTATCATGCGCTGTTAAACTAACATCCTTCTTACACAAATTAATGTAAAATTACAGGTATGCTAAACAGACGAATCCTCCTAGGTAAAAGACCAAAACAATGTTTGGAATTTAACATCTATAAAGAGTTAATATATTTTTGTATGTCCAGTATATTCTAAGAACATTAAAATTGTAACTTCATTAAATTCTCCAAAAGAAACCAGAATCTCAAAAAAAAAAAAAAATTCACAGAATTTGGGGAGGCCTGGGAGAAAATATCATGCAGATATATACAGATTCATAGAGCTAATGCAGCCATAGACATAATACAGCAGTATTTTAGACTCTACTTCAATGCTTTTTAATCACTGTAATTTAAAAATAAAATTTTTATTTATTTAAAATTCAATTTAATTTGAAACCAATAAGTACTTCAGAAGAAATGTTCCTTTAGGACAGAAACACGGGGCATTCTAGAACAAAGTAGAATTCAGTAGTTCAGAAATACAATTAGTGCTCTGCTGTACAATTTTAAATTATAAGAACTCACATGATCTAACATATCCAGACTTTACCCCAAACCATGAAGATTGCAAATTTTTCTTTGCCTTTATACAACACTTTATTACAAAAACATCTCACAGAGAAATTGTAACTGATTCTCTGGGCTGACTGAATATCTGGCCCTACAACTGATCATCTCTTAAAAAGCAAAATACAGCAGTAATAAAAAAAATAAATGCCTGTGTATCTTACATTTGTAAAAATACTAATGGAGGTGCTACAGATAACTACTAATATTTACAATATTGATGTAGTAATACAAAAATTATTTTTTAATTGCTGGTGGTGAAGGCTGTGCAAGATAAGGCTGTTCACAGTATTACTTACCTGAGAGGTGCTTGATGCCTTTGCTGAGAAATAGAAGCAAGCTCAAGTTTGGCCTCAATAAGAGCCTCTAAATCTTCCACAGAATACCGAGATATGTCCCCATCATATTTTTCCTGTATGTCCTCTACAAGATAGCTAAGACTTTCTTCAGCTTCTGTCAATAAAATCCCCTAGAGAAGAACACACAGGGTTGTATGATTTCAAAAAGTAAAGAAACAAAAATTTTCTTTAGAAATATTTTTTTCTGTGTAGCCTGCTATCCCCTGCATCCTAAAATAAATCAACTTAAGTGCAATATGCCTTTTCTGTAAATGGGGGTGGGTAATTCTGCTTTTGTCAGGTTTTCAGAATCACTGTGTTTAAATCAGCAACATCTTAACTGTGCCTGCACTATTGCCATGCATGCTTAACTCCATACTTTAAGGCTTAGCAATGCTATTGATTGATTTCCCTTTCTTTATCAAATAGCTATACTTGATAATGTTATACTATTCTTCTCACTATGCTTAGTAATTTTAAACAATAAATACAATATTAAAAACAACATTAAAGATGTCAGAAGTATTATATTTTTTATTAGCTATATTTTGACATCTTTGTGTGCAGTATGTACCCTGAAAGTTCAACTATAATTTACAGTCTTTCCGATCAAAAAATCTGTAGGAAGCTGTAAAAAACACATCTAAAAGGAAGTTAATTTTAAATTAAATCTCAACTGTGGAGCTTTCTGCAGAATTAAAAATTAATTTAAAGGTTTGTATAATCTAATACATTACTTTTGATTAAAATTCAGAACTAGACTTTAAAAAAATCAAAAATAACCACAAACCATAAAAACTCCTTCAAAAGAATAGAATAGTTAAAGAAAAAACAAGAGTAAAAAATATATTATGCCTCTTAATTGAGCATTATTAAATTCAAATTAACATTTCTATTTTAGTCATTTTCAAGTTGCTATTTTATATTTTATTATAATAAAACTTTTAAGTTTCTAGTGTATGACCTATACCAACTGCCATACAAAAATCATCCTCCCTTCTCCCGATGTACTTTTTTTATTTGTTTGTTTCTAACAACAGCCAAAAGAAGATACCTCCAAAGTGAAAGGCCCCTCTGAATGCAGAATATGTCAGCCCTTAATTTTGGTCTTTTTGTGATGTGAAACTGACAAGCATAAAGTTTACAATTAAACGGAAGAAAATCCAACTAAAAAAAAACCCTTCAAACAAAGAAGGTAATAAGCTGTGGAATGTTTTCTTCAAAATAAAGTACCAGAAAGAGCTATATAAAAAATTTGAAATATTTCACAAATGAGAATGGTAGGGAATGATTTTTTATTTGTATGGCATATTGCCCCATCAGAGTCTCTGATGTTCTACAGATGGAACCCTCTGAAAGGAGATGATTTTATCTTGAAATCCCATTGTCTTTACCCTTTATGCTGAAATAGTCATACTGAGATCTGATTGTGGAAATATTTCCCATCATTTGAAAAATGATGCACCAAAAATGAAAAATTATTGCACCAAATCATCCATACATAGTGCACAGCTAGTAAGACTACAATCAAATTAGGAAAAGAAATTTTTAGTCTCCTTTTATATACCATCCTCTCAACATAATTTCTGTTACGTTGAAGGCATTAGGAACATTTTTTGGATCAATCTGCATTTCCTTAATACTTTTCTCCTAAAAATCAAAATTACCTTCAGCATGGCCAAATTTAATTCATCTTTACAGTCAACGAGATGCACCACTCTGTCTCTTTGTTCCTGTTGTCTTGAATCCTGATCAGCATCAACTGCCAAATACATTATGGATAAAATTTCAGATAATAGATGCTGAACCAAAACATTCTCAGTAATTTGAAGAACATAGTTTTTTCCTCTCTACTTACAATTGGGACTTTCAACATCAAAATAAGCAATAATGGAAAAAATTAATAGTAATAGTAGTAGAAGAATAATAAAAGAACCTTAGCAAGTCTTACTGCTTATTTCAATAATAACTGAATTTTTTCAGCAACATTTAAAATTAATATTGTTCATAATATGACCTATTAACTCATATGCAGTTAAAAGTGAAAAAAAAAAAAGCTTGAAACAATAAAAATAAACTTTTCCACCATCCTTATAATTACCTTTTACATTTGATGCTGTAGTTTTGCTTGGCTCTGGCAAGCTGTTGTTGTCAACAGAATATAAAATTTTTTCAACTTTTTCAGGTATATTATTTATTGTGGCAGAAAGACAAATGATGAGATGCATTTTGGCTAAGGTTAATTTATTCATAATTTGTTGGTTGCACAGTGGCACCACTGTTAATGACAGACTCCAATTAAACATATCTTCCAGTACCTACAAGAAGGTTAACAATTGGGATTATTTGAAATGACAGATTTTACATTTTTCACATTCAAGACATATTCTGTTTCTATTAATAATGACACAAATCAACAATTAACATGAGTAATATACATCATATTCTCATTTATTAGGAATGAGGTGTGTTTTTTCCAAAATTCACCCCTTAGTAGCACTTGCTACAGCTTCAGAGATTGGTTTTACAGCAGAAGGTGCATCTATGACATTATAGCTATTATCACTGCAAGTTCTAGTTTTCTGCATTGTAGGTTAATCTGTGGTTTAAAAATCTCAACTCAAAGAAAAGTCTGCTGTTAAGAAAGGAAAAAAATTATTGTATCACATCATTATAGCATATTTCATAGTCTCTTTTTGTTATTCATTATAGCATTCTTGTTTTATCATGAGTTTAATAGTCTCACTTTAGATTAATAAATTTAGAAGTTGAAAGTCTACACAGATTTGCAAGATCACGAGTCCAATAACAGTGCCACATATACTGTGAAGTGTTCAAATCAAAAGCTCAAAATAATGCACAACTTCAAAATAAATCAGAAACTAGTGAGATCAAAAGCTGCCAAGATACACTTCTCATTTCCATCCTGTAATACCAGCTGTTATAGGAGACACACAAGCTCACTGTAAACAAGAGAGAAAAGTGGAGGGGAAAAGGTAGGGATTGTAATTTACCAATTTGTTTTAATGTTACAACTTTTTCACATTCTGCTAACATTTACCCCTACCAGCTCAATGGATCCGTAAGAATGTTAATAAAATGAAATTATTAAAACTGAAAAACACAAAAGAAGTTACTGATGAGTAGGTGATTTTAAATAAAATCAGAAAATGACTGTTCAGACACTGGTTTATAGAGTCACCATGTTACATTTTTTTCCCCCCAGAAATGGACTTCAACCCCCATATGAGTTAAGACAAGTCTATGAAGACAACTCTGATTGAGAGAAATTATAACAATAAAAGCTTGACACTCTCAACGTTTAGCAGGATAAAACCTGACCATATCACAACAAAGCCTGAATCCTTCCATTAGTGTGTTTTGCACAGAAAAGCCACAGATTTGTACACACTAGATCTCCCATTTGATAAATGGTGAGAATGGTAGCTGCCCTTCCCTTGAGAGGTAATTCATAGATTTGAAAATTTAGGAAATAGTAATCCATTTAAAATAATATGTCTTCTATTTACTGGATTTTTTTTAAATAACAAGGATATTTTCTCTTAAGACAGAGAATAAATGTTTATGCATAGCATAAAAAAATTACCTCTTTCAGGTTTTTTTTTACCTGCAAATTTGTATCAGTCATGAGAGGTTTTGATGTATCAAATTTCTGTGAGGCCTGTAAAATAGAAAAAAACCAAAAGTAATGCGTTACAATATGAGTATACAATCAATGAGCTAATAAAGGTGGGAGGAGGGAAATTTCCCTTCAAATCAGCTCATTAAACTCAGTTTGCTCTGCTTCACTGTCTGTAACACAGGGCAAAGGAAGCAAAAATGAAGTTTGTCCAATGCTTGACAACCCTTTTGGTGACAAAAATTTTCCTACTGTTCATGCTGAATTTCACCTGGTGCTCTGTCCAGAAGCCTTTTGTCATGTCACCTACCCAAAAGCACACTCAGATAAGGGAGACCTGTCGCTGTAGGACACGAAAGAACACACGCACACGCCGCTCTCCAGGTGAGAAGAAAAAGAGGGCGTTTATTTTCTGACTCCATCATTTATAGTTTTACAAAGGTGACAGTGGATTGGAGGGTGACAGTGCCACCTCTCCACAGACACTGGTTTAGCCAACAGTCCATCAACACTGTCTTCCTCCATAAAGAACGTAAACAATAAGTTGTTTACAGAAAAGTGTGTGAGAAAGTTCTTCACAAAGAATGTCAATATCAGAAGGCCTTCTAGAAATCTCAAAAACCCAGGGTGACAGAGACCTTGATCACATTCGTCCAGGATTAAATCATTAGGTTATTTTGGCAAGGAAAGGCTGGTTATGGGGGAGGCTTACCCAACAACCTGATCTGCCTGCTCAGCTATGCTCACAGCAAGACAAGAGTCCAGGCCAGCTGTTAACAGCTTCCCACCCTTGTAGCACATTAGTGCCCAGACAGAGGGAGAATCAAACTGATTCTCCTGGTGTGGGGTGAGTTCAAGGCTCTGGGGGCAGCAATCGCCATTATGGCCCAGCGTCTCCTGAGGCTGCCCTCATCCTCCCCAGGGCCCAAGAGCCCATGTCACCTTTATCCATTCTTTCCATGCCTGCACATGAAATTGTTTTTTCTACAGTAGTATCTGCAGTACTCAGTGTATAAAACATGTTTCAAATTTGATTTTTGTTCCTGCTGTTTAGTGAGAGATTTTAATGTCATTCAAAGCCTCCTATTTCATTAATCTATTGAAAGAAATTTAGGAACTTCTTAGGAACATGCAACAACTTGCAGACGTGGAGGATATGCAGTTTCATGAAGAAAATTGATTATTACAGCTCAATGTCATACTTTTCTGGTGTTTACCTGCACTTGTTCAGTATATTTGTATCCTGCTGGTATTTTCCATGGAATTCTCTCTCCCGAAATAAGCAAAGACAGCTCATGAAAGGCCTCCATAAAAAATCCTATATCTGTAAGTACTTTAATCTATTAAAAATAACAAAGCCTTTAATTTGAAAGTTACTAATTATTCTTTTAGCTCAAAATAAAATGCATTTAAAGGTAATTTTCAAATAGATTTGGCTACCAGAATAGTACATTGATGGAGAATGATCTTCAATGGAAAGAAATCTTTTACATATTATAGCGAATCATTTCAAAGATGTTTCTTTCACCTTTAAAAACAAATTCTTTAAAAACTTCCTCCTGATAAGGGGAAAGAACTTGCTTCATCTGTTAAGAGTTTTTGACTGACTGTCCAAGATCAGCCCCTTAACAAAACCTGTTTCATAAATTTTACCCATCTTAGTCTTGTAGTCTCAGCTACTCTACCTAACCCATATCAACACTTCCTGAAAATATCTAAAACCAATATCACTTTGAATCTTAATATTCTTAACTCTTGATAGTTGGATGCCTTGGAAAAAAACCCCAGCAACAACAAAAGGTGAACATTAGTGAAAAGACAAAAATCTGTTCCTAGATTTTATGTAACCTTGTTCTACCACCATAGTAAGAACACATCCAGATGTGAACATTTGGGGGGGAAATAGTCATTCATGTTCTGCACTGAAAAAAACACTTAAAAGAAAAGTGGAACAAGATAAAAAAAGCCAAGTGAGAAGTCTGGGCCAAAGAAAGGAAAGTTTCTCTTCATTAAATAGAGTAGAAAGATTTTATTGAAGCACTCAACAGCATATGTAGGAAATTAACAGCAAAACTTTTTAAATAGCTCTGCATGCTACTAAAATTGAGAATATAAATAATAATTGCATTTAGACAGTATCCCTACCATCTGCTGTGCTAAGAAACACTAAGCAACAGCTGAACTTTAAAGCATTGCTTTTCACAGTAGAAATATATGAATATTAAATTGACTACATAAAACAAATAATTTAAAAGTTTACTTGAAATACAATGTGTTTTGAGAAAGAGAAAGTTTATTTGATTACCTTGAGGATTCTTCCTTCAATACATTTAACTGGGTCCTTACAAATCTCAGACACAATATATTGGTATAATGTGAACAGAGGTAAAATCTGTAGCAAAATAGTGGGTCATGAAGCTATAAATATCATACAGGGTACAACTATGAAAATACACATTGCAATTACATATCAAAAGTATATAGATAATATAAAATTGCTGCTTTGACCATCACACACCATCAATACTTCTCTTATGCTTTCTGAAAGATTAATGTGTTAAAAAGTCTTTCAGCTCACTAAAGCTAACCCCTGATACTACCTTGTATGTAATTCACAATGTAGGAAGTGAAGTTTGTCCAAATTATTCTGTGTTCGAGGTGGGGTATTTTACCACATCATTACTGAGTAAACCTACCAAAATAAGTTGATACAAGGGATTTCTAAAATGGTCTGCATCTTGATGCCATATTTTTTTCAATACAACTAACAGAAGAATAGAATTCTGTAAGCTTTTTAAAATAAACACAATGAAGTCCTGCAACTAAGTTAAATTATACCAGTTGTAAAATTGACAAATTTATTTACATTCATTTTAAATTCAAATTCTTTTGTGGGGACAACTAACAAAAAAATATTTTAATACTGAGCTCTATTAAAGTATAGCGACACTGTCCTTCCAGTATCTGAAGGGGGCTGACAGGGAAGATGGAGAGGAACTCTTGATCAGGAACTGCAGTGATAGGACAAGGAGTAATGGGTGCAAAGTGAAAGAGAGGAAATTTAGGTTAAATATTAAGAGGAAGTTCTTTACTGTGAGGGTGGTGAGACAGTGGAGCAGGTTACCTGTGAATTTGTGGATGCCCCAACCATGCAAGTGTTCAAGGCCAGGTTGGATGACGTGTTGAGCAACTTGGCCTAGTGGGAGGCATCCCTGCTCTTAGCACGAGAGGTTGAAACTGTATGATCTTTAAATATCCCTTCCAAACCTAAACATTCTATGGTTCTTTGATCTATTGTTATACAATATTTCAGAAAAAGCAGATTCTTTCCTAACAGATTTATGTGTTTATTGAAAATGAAAGAACTTCCAAATTTAATTATTGTTCAGCTTTTACATTTTTCTTCACTTTAAAATGTCCCCAAGCTTAGAGAATACTAACAGCATTGTTAGATTTTTGTCAAATTCACTTAAAATTTTCATAATGTAGCTTTATACTTCTGAATTTGGATTACAAATGCTTGAGGCAAATGTTTTAATTGTACCCATACAGTTTCCTATTGATATTTGAAGTAGTTAAATAAAATTAGTCTTTGAAGTTTTATTTTCAATTTTATTTTAATAAAACTTGAATCTTGATGCATTTTGATTTAAGTGACAAATCAACTTAGCGCCCACCATCTAAAACATTCCCACACAATAAGCATCCAGGGGAAATGAAGCTCTCATTCAGCTAAAACTACAATTTTGACCATGATCCATGAACTGGATCTATATTCTGCTGGCAGAAGTGCAGAAGGAATCAAAGATGTGCATGGCCATGTGAAGCAAGCACTCAAATTAAGTGCCTCTGTCTCCAGGTAATTGTCTGCTCCTGGATTTTACTGGATCTCCCCCAGCCAAGACAGTTACACAAAGCTAAATAACAAAGTGAACTCCAGTAATACAGGATGGGAAAAGCCAACAATGGCAGTTAGCCTGAAGTTCCAAAAGAAATCAATCCAACAAATGGCTTGATGACAAAAAAAAGTCTAACATCTTTCTGCCTCCTCCTGTCTAACTCCCCTTCCATTCCTACCTCCTAAACTTTGTTACTCCTTACTGCCAGCCCTGCAATCTTTTCCCTTCCCTGGCACTTTGCAGGACCTTGTCATAAGTGGATTCAACTCATCAAAGCAGGAAAAAAAAAAAAAAAAAAAAAAAAATCTATCTCCTTTTTCAGATGGACAGTTTTCTGTCATGCTTGATTTACAGAGGTATAAAATAATCACCTGACAGAAAATTCTGTCGGTGCATACAGGACCAAATTAGAAAAGAGAGTATTGCAACTTTTTCAGTACTAGTAATCAATGCAATCTATTTATTCTAATGTACAGCACTGCACCTTTGAAGGAAACTGGATTAAAGTGGAAATGCTCAGACATTAAATGGAGGAAATAGGAATATGACCAGTATAGAAGGGAAGTTCTAAAAACAATAAAAATACAGAGGAATAAGAGAACATGGAAAGGAGAAAGGCAAAAGGGACTTTTACCTACTGGAACTTGAAGTATTGAAAGCATTCTGGACATACTACATTTAAACTACTTTTCTGTAGAGTGTATTTTAAGTAGCATATAATAGAAAATTTCCTCTAAAATGCCTAGGCTAAATGAACCATGCTTTGTCATCTTCCAGAATAAAAAATTTTCCTGTGTTTTCTAAAACTTGTATGCAGCAAGCTATACCTTGTTTTAAGTGCCACAGAACAAAGCCATAAGAGTATTTTGCTAGTGAAGTTCTCATAAGTACACCCACACAAGAAAGTAAGACTAGGTGTCTTAAAAATCATTTCCAGACCATAAAAACAATACTTACTATTAAATTTTGTCTCATACAATGTAGTTCAAACATAATGAAATTCAGACTGGCAACTACAGTAGAGATATCAGCTCTGTAGCGATCAGAGAACAGGTCAATACCAGGAATAAGAATATTTGTTTCATATTGTACAAAGTCATAATCAGATGTTGGATGTGGTAGAGAAGCTCTAAACAGGGTCTGAAAGTAATAACAAAGAATTATTTGTGAAAAGGTGTACAGGTATTACTGAGACACCATAAACTCCAACTCATAAATGACTTCATAAACACAACTCCATAAATGCCTTAATTATTCAGCTGTTTCCAGCCACAATATTGAATACATTTTTAGAGAAAATGTTTTATGTGTGAAGTTGATGGAGCAATAAACAAGCTGTAAACAGTCTAAAGACAGCATGCCTCCCATTGTTTCTGGGAGAGTTGCTGACTTTAGAGCCAGTTAAAAGCAAGTTCCACTTTTAACTAGGTCAGCTAGCGCAGCTTAAATCATATAACTAAAAATTAATATGAAATTCAAGGAAATATTTTAAATGTTCTCTCTTAAAAAGGGAAGAATGCTAACATTGTATCTGATGTTGGATATTCCTTCCCAATTGTGTTTATCTTGGTATAATTAACAATGATATGCTGGAGAAATTTGCGTTTACACTCAGATCAGAGATATTAACAAGCCTAAAGCCTACACCAGAGGTGGAATTTAAACAAGGTTATAAAAGCTTTCCAATTCAAGGAACAAATTATGGCTTGAACTTCTTGCAGTGCAGTGACAGTAATTGATTATATTTTTCAAGACAATCACCCTGCAAGCTGCTTCTATTCCAATTAATATCCGACCCACTTCAGTCAAGTCACAATTATTTCTACTGTTATACAACTGGAACAAATGCTTGCTACCATTTCTGTCAAAAGGAGGAATCACCATTGTTCAGTTTTGTAATTGTTCAGCAATTAAAGTGCTAGAAGCAAGTCAAAATTCTCCTTTAACTTTGTTTCTTCAACTTGTTCTTCCTTTGGTGAACTTGAGTTTTCCAATGTGGCCTAGGATAGGTCTCACAATCACAATCATGACCCAAGATATCAGACAGTGTCATTGCTTGGTTTTGGAAGAAACCAGAACACTTCCTGAAGCTGCACTGGGATGAGTAATCATTGATCCCAGTAGAGTATAACTGGCAGAATACTTGCAGTTCTTTTTCCTGTACTACTTTTGATACTGACATCTTAACTTCCATTTAAAAGCAAACTGAAACATTGGTTTTTTTCTCTATAGGTATTTTTTCTGAAAGTCTGCAAACTTAATTTTAATGATCTTATTTTCTTTGTGAGTGAAATGGGATCATTTTTAATATCCTCTGGTTTTAGAGCAAACTTATTATAGAGTTCAGATTTCAGTATTATAAACTAATATTTTTCAGCGCTAAAAAATATTCAAAAAAATTTTTTCTTAAGAGTCTGTGCTCTTGGTTGAAACTTTAAGGCAATCTGTGAAGACTCTACAGATCTAAAAGACAGCACTCTGCTGTTGTTGATGCCATACAGCTCTTCCTGAGCAGAATACTTCAAGAGAAGAAAAATATATTTGACTATCAAATGTTTTAGTCATCTTCCCTTTTCAGTATTTTTTCTCTGAGCCACTCTAGCCTCCTATTGAAGTGATAATTTTTAGGCTATAATACAGAAATAATGCTAAAAAACAAAAAATAAAAACATTGTATCTAATATGCATAAATTGTCAACTACCTCTCATCTCCATTTTTCCTTTACAACCAAAACAAAAAGAGAATTATTTTAACATAGGGTCATTTTAGAAGCAATTTGTTAACTTCATGAATATGAACTGAAATTGCATTCTTACCTTAAAGAGTATTGCAGAAAAATAGCAGTATTTTGTTCTTAATCTTATCTTTGATGTTGTTATATACCTAAAGCACAACAAGTAATAAGAAATATGAATGTACCCATCAATATAAATTATTGAAATAATTTGGTTTTCAGTCTACTGTGATAATAATACTAACACAATCTAGATGTTTTTCCTACTGGAAACCAGCTGCCTGTTTTTAAATAGGTGCTCAGCCACACCATGCAAAGAAGCTTTTGACCAAAGACATACCCAGACAAAGGAAATTGTCTAGATTATGTTCAGACTTACAGGAGAAACACAGCAATTTAAGTGCAAACTCCATCTCATACAAAACTAAAAAGCTAAAGCAGATTAGGCAACTCTCACTTTAAGGTGTATTTCTTTCCAAAAAAGAAGCCTAAGAAAAACACATGGACTTTAACATGGCAGGTGTCTAGCTAAATGTAATGATTCCCATACAGTACCGCACCAGAGCCTTAAACCATCCTGGGAGCAGAACAGTCCTAAGATTAACCATCCTAGAAATCTTTACTTCAATATTAGAATCCTTTAATCTGCATTTTATAGCCTATGACTAATTTGCTGTAGAAGGAACAACTCAAGAGAAAGATGTTTAACAGTCCAGGTCAGGTCTAAACACAAAAGAACCACCTGAGGGAGAAGCCAGGAGGACAGCTCCCTCCAAATCCTGCCAGGATTTGGAATGGACATATTAGCAGCAAAGGGATAGTATCCAGTGCAGCAAATAGGTACCACAAAAAGCAGCCAAAGCAAAATAGGTGCCACCTGTAAAAGCAGCTGGGGACTCCCCTAGCTGGACCCAAGACTGAACTAGAGCTCTGAATTAGAAGAGATGTCATTTATAATCAAGTTAAACTCACTCCTTTTCCTTTTGTGTGCTAATTCTAAGTGTGGCAATGCCACTTCATCCTGAAATACCCATGCTAGTACTTGCAAAGCTACCTTGGCTTATAAATAGTTTACAGTGCATTAATACAACCTGCTTCACAGGTAAGGCAATTTACTTAAGGATGAAACTCTGCCCTTTCATGGTTCTAGTGTTCTTAAAGTCATTTAATACTGTCTTGGGTACTTCTAGACTTTTCTTTTGTACAATACATTGAGGAACAGCTTAGAATTACATTCACAGTGTTTTACCAGCAGTCAAGGAGTACTGGATTGAAATATTTATTGATGGTAGATTTTTATGCAGTAATTCAAATTTCATTTAGTTCTAAATCACCAGAAAAACAGTCCTTTAGGCAGTAAATCTGACCTCAAGATACATTAATATTTAATATGTGCAGTACCTTGGGAAATGTGATATTTTGATTGAAAATCAATATGACTGTAAAATCCTTGCACTTATGACTTTTTATCATTTTGTTTTCTTTTAATGATCTCGCCATATAACATACAGCTGCATTTATGATCAAAGATGAGCACTCTAGAAAAGGGAAAAAACAATATTCTCCAAAGAAGCAAATTTCTCCCTGAAAGGAAAAATTACTCTGCTTTTGATGAGTCCTTTTTATAACAACTCATTATTGGTTTTTAATTAATCTGAAGTTGCCTCATATCTTGGATGAGTAATTTGTTTAAAATATGATAGAAATACATATATGTGTAAGATACTTACTGAGCTATCTTAGCCACTAGGACTGCTGCATGTAAACATCCCCAAGCTCCAGCCTGAGAAAGAAATTTCTGACTCATATCAGTTGATCTTCCAACTGCAAAGCAGTCTGTAGTATCTTTTGGAAAACTTAACTCTTGCCAGGTGTTAAGAGCATCAGCAATGTTGAGTGTTTCATCAAGAGATTGACACCAGTATTTAAAAGCAGCTCTGTAACATAAAAAATACCATCATATTGCTGACATTTTCCAAAGTGGAAGATAAGACCTGCTTCATTTTTTCTTTATTGCCTGAGATTTAACTAATTCTTATTGGGTCAAAAACTGAAATTCAGTTTCTATAACACAAAAAAAGAGATACTATTCCTGGGCATTTGGACTCAAATCCTCAAGCCATAGACATTACTTCTTAAAAACACAAAAATGTATCATTAATTTGCTTAATAGCAATTAGGTAGCTAAGAAAAATAAACAATGTATAGGCAAAAGCCCTCTCAAAATACAGCTAATAGTAAGTTAGATGAAAGAACTAGTGGATAGCACAAGAACTTACAAGACAGTTGAGAGGTATAGGACTGACAATTAAAAAAAATGAAACTGTTAGTTTTTAATCCAGTAACTATGTACCTTTTATTTCCAGCATAAAAGTGAAGATTTCCAAGTTCATGTAGAGCCTGTACCTTGAGGTCTCTCTGGCTACTCATTTCAAGGATTCCTGTAATTTATTTTTCATCAATTAAAAAAAAACATTGTCATATCATTAAAAAGGTTACTGAATCTTGCACAAATTGGGCATGAGTAAACATGAATTTGCACGTAATTCAATGCATGAATTTTTTTTTTAATTTATTGGTCTTGTCTATTTTACCTTCAAATGCACCATTTTTTTTTACAACTAACTTTGAAAGCAAAAATGAGATATATGGACCTGTTTACATAATCTTTTGTATTTTTTTGTCAGACCTCCTCAAATTTTTTCCTGCTCACAAGATAAACCAGAAAGCAGGTCATTGGCCCTGCTAAACAACTCTTCCTGCATACAGCACAGTAGCACACTCACAGACATTTTTGGAGCACATTTTGGTGGTGCAAGTAAAACCCCCTAGAGCTACTACACTTGACCTGTTTAGCCATACTGCAAAAACAGGTAGTAGTGAGAGGCTGCGACTGTATAAGTAAAAAGTAAAGCCATACCAGAATGTAAGATGGAAGCTAAGTAACTAGGTCACATATCCAAATGCACAGAATCTAAAGTCTGTTTGCTAGGAAAAAAAAAACTGTCATGGAATTAAAATGAACCTGCTAAACATTATATCAAATTCTGAATGGGGGATTAATCAGCATAACACCACTGAAGTAACACTTTTTCATAAAATTAGATAACCATAACAATTATGAACCAACTTGTGGCTTGTTTAGGATCTAATGCAGATTCCCTAAATTAAGAGAAGGAGGTTGTACATTCCTGGAAACCAGCCTTCAGACAGTTACAGGTGTCTGACAGATGAAAAATAACAACAGAATAAACATATATAAACACAGATAGGCAGAATGCTGTTCCTTCTTATCTGTAAGCAGAAATTTATGAAAAAAATTACCTATTGTTTGTTCATAGGAAGATATAATTAGTGAAAGATGTGACTTTGGTATTGGTCTACTCTCAACCGTACTGGAGAAATAATATTTTTCTTGAGAAAGGTCACACGGTGTCGGTAGAAATATCACTTCATCTACCACGCTAAATTTCAGCTTTCTGCTTGAAGAGATGTGACTGCTGATTGCTCTTCCAGTATTTTCTAGATTAGAAAAGTGATTTATATGATCAGTTTGAAAAAGTATTATACTATTTCTAGCAGCCCAGATATTTCCAAACCATGTTAATCAAATATAAAATTCCTGTGTACCCTATTTCCATTTGGTTTCCTACGCTCTAATTCTGTGTGTTCCCTAATTAAACTCACTGGACATCATTCATTGGTCACATACCAAAGGGTATGTGCTCTGTTATTGAAAATAAACTTGGAAAGATCTACCAGTCAGTCCTCTGACAGAAGTATAGCTGCAGACAGGTGACACAGCTGCATGAAAAAAAATTATCATCCAACTATTATACAAATCATAGGAAATAAGGCTTAGAGCTTGTGCTTAGAGAACTTCAAATTTAGCTTCATATTCTGTATTTTTTCTAATTGTCAGTAACTAAAACTTGAATTTAGAAAAATCTGTTCCTTTCACTCTTTGCTATTTTAAGTGCATATACACTTTATCAAGGGCAAAACACTTCAATGAATCACTCACCTTGTGTGTGTGCAAGAAATAATGAAAGTAGTTTCCTGCTGTGTCTCAGTGCTCTGCTTTGATATTTAGATTTTTCTAGAGTTTCTTTAAAACATTTCAGTGTATCATTTACATCAAGAGGCACACAAACTAAGGCTTTTGCTTGATTGTGATCTAAAAGGAATTAATAATTATGGAGAAAAAATTGTAATATGTAAATAAATATTTTTAGTAAAACACCCCATAAAACATATTTGAACATTTTCATAACTTCAAAACTAAAGTATATTAAAATATTCCCCTTTTTTTCCTGTTGCTTTATGAATTAAAGCAATTATTAACCACCAGGAACATTAATTCTGTCAATAACAGCGCTGTTTCACACTAACTTATGGGTATATTGCTGGATATCCAAAAATAACAAAAGAAAACTGGACCAAGACCACCATGCTGCCTCACAGGCTGTAGGTTATCTGGCACCTGCTTTTCTCTGCTTTCAGACATATCCTGAATTTACTTTGAAAGATCTTGACAACATTACAATCCATCCAAAATATCAAAAACACCAATTTGAAGATAAAGCTTCGTTTATAATGAAAGACAAATTGTGGGAGAAGTGGCAGACTATGATAAGGAAAGGAAACAGAATTTTAAAAAATACAGTACAAAACAAAGACAAAACTCTAGGAGAAAAGAGAACACTCAACACTGAATTGTGCTCTAACCTGTAGAATCATTATTTGCTGGAGGATTGAAAAAGCATCCAGGAAAAACCCCTTCACTGGCAGAACGATCAACAGGCAGCTGTAATTTGTACCCTATGTAGTTTCTGCATCTCATCTAAAAAGCAGGATTTATTTCATAAGAACTGAATAATATTAAGAAAAAGTGACATTTAGTTCTTAAATATCTCTATACTCAGTCATATGACAAAATAAGAAGAGGACTAATTAAGAAAGACACCAGTGGCCCATAACTAGTACTCTTGTCAGTAAGAGGTAAAACCTTCACACCTAAATATTGCATATAAGTATTTCGAAGTTACTGCACTAAACTTGTCTCTTAGTATTTGCCATGATCATTAGCAACTCCTTGATGTTCTGCAAATATTCCACCTTTTTTTCTCCAGATGAATGCATGCTTGCACAGAACCTGTCACTAAGCATGCCTAAAGGACATGTTGCCTGGGAAACACAATGGAATGCTAAATACAGAGGTACAAAACAGTTCTAAGCAAGTAACAACAGCAGCCTAACTCTGGCAGAGAAGCAAACTTCCAGACTTCTATAAAGGACTAATCCACAAAAGACTTTTTATTTTGCTAATGTAGTTACATCACTTCAGAAGAAGAAGGACCAACAGAACTAGTTCTAGAATTCGCTGAATAGCATTTATTTATGAAATGCAACCATAAACTCCAATTTCTTACCAGAAATCCTTATTACTATTAGCTAACACTAGTCTTTCATCTGTAAGCTCTCTTTCAAAACTATGACTACTTTTCCACAGCTCAGTTACAAGCACTATGAAGGGTTTGCTATGGTGCCCTTCCTTCTGTAGACAAAGGCACATGTTTGAATGGCTTGGCCAGAGACTCAGGAGTAAACAGAGAACACAGAGCTCCTCAGCTGTCCCTGCGAGCCACGGGCACCTTCAGAGTCCCTGCACGCCCTGGGCACCGCTGTGCTGTGGCGAGGCAGTGGCTCCTGAACCCCATGTTCATGTTCAGAACAAACCTCTTTGGTACTCTAAATCCCACTTCCCCCTCCTCTCCTTCAAGTCCTCTCTTTAATTTAGTGATAGAAACATACTAAAAATATCCACAGTGAGACTGACTTCAGCAAAACTTCTTAGAAATAAACCTTACATTTAAAAAAAATGGAAAACTCTAATTTCTAATAGCTTATTCAATGAAAAATTTCCAACTGGCACTGTTAAGCAAATATATAGAGCCATGGCTTTTAATGAGAGGAACTTGCTGAGTAGCTTAGGGGTTTTTTTGGTGGTAATCAAGTTTTTTAAAGGTTTTTAATCTGCATTGTCTGTGTTTGGTTTAACTCAATTTTATTAACTTTTGGAGCAGTGTTCCAATGCAGAAGCAAAGCAATATCCAAATAAATATTTTAAGGTTAAAAGAGTAGCATCAAGAAATAACATGAAATTAGATTTAGGCTTATAATATTGAATGGGTATGTTGTGCATGGAAGAAATGTCCTCTGGGTCACCTGCTGCTCTTGGAATCATGTCATACAAGCCTTTTCATGCACTTCAATCAATTATGTTCATTAATTTGTTATAATTGACTATTTGGGAACATATAAGAAAGCATATTAAGCTAATCAGTGAAAGTGCTTCTCCACATTTAGCTCACATTAAGAGTCAGTGCTACAAAAAGAAATGTGTGTTTCACCTTTTGTGCATCATCAGACAGATATTTTGTGCAATAAGATTCATGGCTGTCTGGGCCACTGAACTGCTCTATCCTCTCCAGCAGCTGCCTCTGAGCATACACCAGGAGTGGACTCACTTGTTCTGTAAACCTCTCACTGGAAAAAAACCAAAGTGTAGTAATTAAGCAATATAATGGTATATTAAACTATATAATGTTAACTTTTTTAGTTTTTATTGGAGCTGGTATAACTTACTGTGTAAATATGTTAAATTGTACAGCTATGTGTACCAGTGCTTCCCACTTCTTCATGTGATATAACAATTCTATTGTTTTAAGAACCAGATTACATATCCATCTCAGGTCAACCACATTCACTTCATCCATGGGAGGCTGGGGATGAAGACCAGAGCCACCATTCTCATCCACAATACTTCCTAAACAACTGGGAATGCAAAACTCTCCTTCAGGATCCACAAGCTACAGTGAAGAAATATTATTATACCTGTTATTTTCAAATGTGCTTTTAGGACAAATCAATTACAGAGATCAAAAAGTACTGTAATCATCTAAAAAACTTGTTACAGGGAATAACCTGAAGATACCTGAATATAATGCAAGAAAGAGAAAACTCTCTAGTGAAAAAGTGATAATCAAGAGTTGTCTTAATAAAATAATTTTTACCTTAAGAGAACTGCTTGCTTGTAGGTCAATTATCATATCAATGATCATGTCTGATGCAAAATAAAATGGCAACCAGATGGTGTGGCAAAGAAAATCCCAGGTAATGGGAAATGCATCAGTAAGGTAATGTGACTGGCTAGCAATCACTTGAAATTCTTGAGTATAGTTCCACAGATCTCGACAAGCATTTTGAAGCAATGTCCAGTGGCCACCACGGTGAGCAAGAACCTGTGTATGCCATTCAAAATATAACTATACCTTGGAAAGGCAGAAATTGAAAGCTTCATTCTTTTATTGCAAAACTTAGGCATAATTAATCTTTCCAAATTACAGTCTAGGCATTACAGAACCTTAATTTTTTACCTTTTCATGGAAGGACTAATTTATAAGTGAATTTAATTGCAGGTTTTGGTGTGAGAATAAGAAATAAAAATTAATTCACACCACCTATATGTGTGCTTTTACTTGGTTTTATGGGAAGAGTAGTTAGCCTGCATTTCCCTTCAACCACTGGTTCTCCTGTTTCTAGTGTGAGATTCGCTAAGACCTGTAAAGAGAAAGTTAAATTTGCAAGTATTTTCAGAAAAATTTAACAAATGTGAGAAGTTACAAAGGCAGAATGAAAAATAGAACAATTACATAAATTATTGAATGTTTGATAGAAATATATATTATGATAAGTGGTATGGATGAAATTTCATATATTGTACTTGGATATTTTTCAGAAGATGAGAAAACATTACTTTTAAACAGTGATTTTTTTTTTAATTTTCTGAGGTCTTTTCATGTAAAAAGTAGTAAGTATTGCAGGATATGCTTAATGCATTAATTACTAACACTTAGTAATATATAGTTTAATAAGAAACCAACCACATCTTACCACTGCTCTTTTCAAATGCAAGAAGACGCTCGTAAAATGCTTCAGCAGAAGGGTATTTGATGGAACCTGGTCCTGTTTTTCAGCCTTTCCTGTTCGACTTCGAGGAGTTCGACCCTGTTTATTTTTGGTTTTAGGAGATTTACCTGTAACTGAAAACAAAAAGCTCTCTCATTAAAATTGAGCTGAAGTTCTCAAAAAAAAAAAACAACAAACAGTCAGCTAGGATTTTCCTGTGGCAGCTAAATACTTAAATGTTAGGAAATGCCAATGTTAAGGTTATCATGTTTGTAAGGTTATGATATTTTAAATACAAGATGCTTTTTACTTAGGAATTGGGATGAAAATGAGTTTGAGCAAAATACTAATTGGTACCAAATGAAGCTTTCAGCCTCAAAGTCAAAACACAATCGTCATTTAAGTTCTAGGAAGAAATCACCACAACAAGAAATCTCTTGGCAAGCTTGCAAGAAGCTTTCTTTAACAGAAAACTCTTAAAGGAGATGTTAGGAAGAAAGGAGGATTTCTGATAAATTCTGTGGTACGTGTGGAATTCCTTCATTATTTAATTCACTATCAAATATCCCCCAAGGGGAAAGGCAAAGGTTGATGGTAGTGGAATATGGTAATATCTGAACTATAGGTTTCAGGCAGAAGCTAATTCCTATATAATACTTGAACACTATGGCAAACTACACATTTTACATAATTCTTTTAATCATAACTGTTGCAAATGCTAGGAGATAGTAAAGAGGACTTTTATCAGGTTTCAGCCAATTTCAGTGTGACTCAGTGACTGGTAAGCATCAAGACAAAGGTGTTTCTATAAAAGTAGGCTGCTGCAAAGAGCACCAGTGAGATAGAGAAATTCAAGTGCCAGTTTTTGTCACACCTCCTTGGAGAAGGCAAAGAGGACAGCTGATTTTACCTAAGGAAGTCCTACATAGAAAGACAGGAGAATTTTGATCTTTACTGCCATGGCAGAAATGTGTCCCTGAAGAGCTATTGAAAAGACCAGGCCTGTGATTACTTGCTGAACTTCTGGCGCCTATGCAGACTTTGTGCTGACTTGTACACTACCACTGACATCTGAGGAAATCAAAGTCCTGCATTTCACAATTACCCACAGGCAGGAGCCCTTTGGCTCCAGTTGGAACTTCATAGATTAAAAATAGCTAGAATAATAATAAATATTACATGTGAATAAAAGTGGTAGAAAAAATTGTTTCTGAGGTAGCTTCTGACACAGAGAAACACTGTGGAGAAAGCAGCAGAGAAGGAAAATTAAATTCTACTTAAAATCTGAAAGATAATAACCTTCAGTCTATAACTTACAAAATTACTTACATAATGACCCAAGAAAATTTTGACCTGCTAGGAAATGTCAAGGAAACTACCAATCAATTACAAACCTCAGAAACTGAAATAAATTATCAATGCATTCAGAATAATTTGGAATATTATCAATTTAATATGTGTAGGTAGTGTGGTATCTGCAAACTTAAAGCTAGTATAATTATTCTTTTTTAAACTTACAAACTTACTAATAAATTATAGGATAAAGAATAACTGATTGATAAAATGTAACATTTATTAATAGATTAAACGATGCTCAGAATTATTAGATATGCCACATCACTTACTATGACTTCTGTTATACTAGGTATGCCAAAAAAACAGAGGACAATTGAAACCTAGAAATGTCTTCTATTAACTTGGCATGACTGACTGTTTTTCCAAAGGTGATATGGACAACTAATGATGGAGGTCAAGACAGACAGAAATCAAGAAAAACAAAAAGTTGAAACTGATTTCAGTTGTGCACAAATGAAAATTCTTACAGGTTTGGGTTTCAGTGTCTTCTGACTTTTCGAGGAGAGGAGTTGGTTTTACTATGTTATCATCTACAGCTTCTCTTGCCAGTACAGTGCCAGAATTGTTTAATGAGAATATCTCAGGATCCAAAATATTGTAACTGCAGAATGGGAGAATGAGAAGAAAACAAAACAAAACAAAAACAACAAAAAAAACCTACATACAACATCAAAAAGAATTTTTATGTACGTACACAATATTCAGTTTCTCAGAAGTTATTAATTTCCAGCAGCTTTAGGAGTAAGAAATAATGAATGATAGCCAAATGTCATAAGAAACCAAAAAATAACTTAATATAGTATATTTCAAAGCTTTCATCTCACCAATGAAGTTAGCAATCAAAACTGTGCCTGATGTCCACAAGATGGAAAACAAAACTTTTTACATAGCAACAAGTAATTTGTATTTGAAGCTGAACTGTTCATATGAATATATTGCAATTCAGATCTGTCTGCAGTAACAGCAATAACACAATAATCTCTATTAACAGCAATCACTGATAGTGCAGTAAGATGTACCTGTCCAGATGTTGTGAACTCCTAAATCCAATGTTATATTGCTCTTCCAGGTTCTTTTTAAATAGGTGGTAGTGCGCAATTGCCAGATAGATGTTCATCTGAGACTTCCAGGGCATCTCTTCAAGACACATTTGACAAAAGCGACTTCGGGTTACATATTTACTCAGCAGCATCACTAAGGTTTGATGAGCTAATATCTTCAACTTATCCTTGGCTTTGCTAAACCAAAACATATGAAGGAGCAAAAAATGAAACTCTGTTTTCTTGAAGCTCTAGAAAAAAATAGTCCTGGTAAAGATACACACTGATATTCTGTTGCATATCCCCAGATTTATATGCATAAGCACATAAGCATCTGACATATTTCTAAATAAAAGACTTTTACTTTAGTCAAGAAAAGCAACTATGTTTTCCCTCTTTAAGTGCAATTGACACACAATAAATCCTATTTTATATTTTACCAGCTTCTATAAGATAATTGTCTTAGTACTTTAAAGAGTTTAGATCATTTTGAAGTTATTTGTCCCTGGATTGTGCAGATTATGATAGCAAATACCATGTGCTTCAAAGTCAATTCAGGAGAGTCTTCTATTTTACTATAAATCTGGATTTTGGTTTTTTTTATTGCTTTGCTTTGGTAGTTAAGCACATCCAGTATGAAGAGAACATAGTACTTCAAATCTGGATGCCTGCCTTTCATTTCCAGCCAAAGTTTTTTAAGGCTGCCCTGAGAGATGAAAAAATTGTGTATTACTTCACAAACATACAATGCTATATTTAAATCAAATGTCATTTTTAAGAAATTAACTGTAAACTGATTCCTTTATTAATCTAAATTATTTTTATAGCTGTTTTTCACCTTTGAAATGTGGGCAGAATAGTATACCACAATTTTGATTATATTATGCAGCATTGCTATTCTGTAAGACACAAAAGAGTAGCTGATGAAAACCCAAGATAGGTTTAACATCCCCTCTTCTGCTGAAAGTCATGAAAATAATTTTAAGTAAGGTAGGGTTTCTTCTCTCAAGGAGGAATAATAACACTTTTGGATGGTTTAGGTGAATATTTAGAAGATTATATGGAAACTCTTTTTAGGTTATTTAAAACCTTTCCAGAATCAGTTACATGATTGCTTATATGCAAATATTTATAGTTTCCTATTTGCTAATTACCCTAAGTGACAAAAGGACCAAGTTATGAATACTACACATTCTTTCAGGTCAGAAGCTAATGTTATCGGCAAGTTAACCAAATATAAACAAATACCTGCCAAAAGAAGAGGTGAATTTTTTTTAATCAAAAACCAGTTTTGTGGATGCTACAGAACAGATAGTTCAAAAAGACTAGCACAAGGACCACAAAAATCATTCTGAAACTACTACTACTATTATTATTTATTTAATAACAAATATTTTTATTAGATTTTTAACAAATCAACTCCCCAACACAGTGTTAAAAGCCTTATAATACACAGACTATCAGAGCTTTTCTGCCTTGATGAATCATCATGCTCAACTAACACAACTGAAATACAATCTTTGATTATTAATACAAAGACTTGAAATCATTAACAGCTATTAAACAGAAATGCAACAGATTTTGTTTCCTGGAGTGGAAACTAATTTTATATTAAACTACATCAGAAAAATGAGAGGACTGTGCAGAAATTAGTCTCTTTAATATAATACAAAAACTAAAATACACACTCAATTGGAACCTAAATTTCAGTAAAAATATTTTTTTCTGTATATGAACATGACAACTGTGTTAATTTACTTTTGTGCTTCTGAAGATTTCATTGCATCTGGATTTTTCATTAAATATTCTCTGAGAGGTCCTTTCTTAGGCACAGCTTCTTTTGTTGGTTTCTTTGAAGGTGTTGCCCTTGGTTTCCCTGAAGGTGGGGTAGTCTTTCCCTTTAAAAAAAAATCTTGCATCAAAATCTTAAATATACTTCAAATAATTATTTATACCTACATTATCAATTACTTGAGGTACAGAGCAGTTTGGCTTACGTAGGAACAGAGCATTAAAAAAAATTCTGGAAATGGTTGTCAATATAAGACTGCAAAAGAAATACTTAAAAGTTCCAGAAAACATCATCATTTTTCTGGAAAGTACATGTCAAATGCCTGACACAAAGAAGCCATCCAGGTCCCTAAACATTTTTTTTTCATATACCAGTATTTTCATCACAGAAATAATGATAGTTTCTGCTCCTAATATTATAAACAGTAAAATTTTGCAATGCAAAAACTGAGACAGATTAGGAAAAGGGTTTTTCTGTCTCAGATGCTAGCAGTATTTCAACATTACTAGAGGATTATGAGGGAGAAAACTCTTCCTGAATAATCTTAATGGATTTGTATCTTCCAGTAAAAGTAAAAATTTATTTTAAATTAATTCTGAACAAAAAGCCTTTACTGTGCAATTAGAACATCTGCACAAGGAGTTAACCAGGAACAATTACTCACAAAAAAGTCTAAGCACATATTGGACAAAGAGGCCTGAGCTGATCTCCTTTTCTGAATGTGATTGTACCCATGACATTTCCTATTACCACCATGTTCTTTTAAAGGGAGTAAGGAAAGGCAAGTTTCTTCTGATTTCAGAATGCCTTATTCTGACTCATCTCAAATTCTCACAATTGTTGGTCTTTCAGATGAATCCCATGCCAACTTTTCTTCCTGGTTTTAGAAGTGCAGAGGTCAGCTGAGGACTAGAGTTTGTATACCAAATTTTAGGAACTGTGGATGTCTCTAGATGAGATTTTTATGAGACAATTTTTGAAAAATTGCTTTGTTCTTATGGTATTGCTACCCAGTAAAAACATACAACTGCTTAAAAATAAAACTCACTTTCTGAACTCCTGCAGCATTTGTGCTTTCTCCCAGAGTGAAAGATCTTGCTTGTGTTAAAATTCCATCAGTACCGAGAAAGCTCTCATTCCTCCTGATGAAAAATATTTTTTAAATCATCATAATTATCATCATATTAAACTCCTTCCATAGTAAAAGATAATGTTTGGGAACATATAGAGCACATCATGCAATTCCTATTTCATTTGCAGTTTTAAATTCAAAATACTTTTCTTCATCCTCTTAAGAAAATAGGAAGTGTTAATTTTCAACATTTATTATAGAAATCTGAATTTGTGAGTAACAGCTATATCACCTTCCTAATGCCTAGTAAAATTAAATAGTTTTCTTCATTACCCAAAATATACTACAGAATTTTGCAAATATTTTCTTCACATCCTATTGTTTTGGTCTCTTACAACCACAATTCCTGTTCCCTAAAATATCTACCTCATTTTCACTGATTATTTGCCTTTCATATTTTAGAAATACTGATGTGCTTTTTTAAAGGTAAGTGCCTATGATTTGGCTCCACTTATCTTTTCCCCACAGAATTTTTTTGACACTATAGTAGGCCCTGATCAGTTTGCTTTTGATTTAACCCATCATTCCTTCCCAAGCTATACCACCACCCCATAATAATAGCGGTGTAATCCATGTTTGTGGAACTTCTGCAGACTAGGAGTCATGGAAATTAGTCCTGATGGGTCTTCAAATGGGTAAAACTTTAGAGTTTCTTTTGGAACTGTGACTCTCATGAGCCTAAGTAATAGTTTTTCACTACTACTGTAACAGAGATCTACCTTTTCAAGTTATTTTCCACACTCTCTGCCCACTCCAGAACACACTGAAACTTCTCTTCATTCAGGACTTTGTGCAAAAGTTGAACGAAGAACTCAAGGAAACGTGTGTGGGCTTTGAATTTAAGCACTGCAATAAAGTAACAAATAACACAGGTGTTTATGCCATAACAGAATTTTGAAGTCAGCCAGAATTACAGCTACGTATGCCTCAAAGCATTTATTTATGTCATGTTGTATACTCATAGTGACACTAAAATCAGGGATACACAATGGCAGTTGCTAAATGCTTCTTGTGACTGGGCATCCAGAATCCTAAGCTCTTTCTATTTAATACACTCCTAGAATTTCAAACATTATAGAGACAGATTTCTGTGAACTCCTCTTCCAGTGAAATAATTTAATGTGGAATTGGGGTACCTCAATTTTAAAAGAACATTCCATACAAAGAGAATCTTTGAAAGCTTGGTACATTTTTTTAATTTACTTGTTTCTAAGGTTATTAGAAAACATACATGATTCAATTTAAAATATTAATATTTTATATACTTAGCATGAACACTCCAAATAATTGGTTGCATTCACTTCTCAATGTGTTTATTCTGAGAACTTTTTATAAGCTATGTTTCACTTGATTTTGTATATTTGAGAACCAAATTAAGGTAAGATTCTCAAGAGCTTAGTCCAAGCAGAAATGAGATTGCTTTACTGGCAACTTTCTGAAGTAAAGAAGCCCTTACAATTAATATAAACACCAACTACCCTACCTTCTCGATAAGCAAGCTCTGATGTCCAACATGAAATTACAGGGTAGAGTAAAAAAGGAGATTCCTTTCCTGTAAGCCGTGCTCCAGGACCTGCATCAATAACAGAATGAAATCCATTATAAAAAGCAGTGAGAATATATGATAGAAACTACACTTATAACTGATAAAAAACCCCCTTCTCTAGCACAGAGTTTGCTTTTCAATCTCTCACTGTCATGAGAGAGGATGTCTGGAGTTCATCAGAGGTCAAACAAAGACCAAGGAAAATCATATGTGGAGAAGAATATGCAGAAAGGACATGTCAAAAATGTATTTAAGGCTATACAGCAAGAACTGATCCCATGATACTGCTACTGATGAATGTTTACATTCATGCTCTGCATATGGATAACATAAGTAGACAGAAGATTCTTTTTTCTTAAGCTAAATATTTACAGAAACAGATGTATTGAAATTCAGTTATATTCTATAAATAATATACTTTATATAGAATACACAGATATGAACAGTATACAGAATATATAGGACATAACTTAGATTCAGGCTTCTGGCAGTTAAACACAACAGCTGATTAAACATTACCAGCTGAAAAGCACCAAAACAATGTTACACGTACTGCTTCTTTTTCCTTAATTAAAAAAAATAATCTAGAAATTTTGTGCTTAGACAAGTCCTGTGGTTGAAAATCATCAATGCAGCAAATCCCTGAAAAAAGCAAGATTAAAAATGCACTCTGGAACCAGCTGTAATTGTGAATCAATAGCTACAACCTCCAGTGAGAGCAGTCAGTTTAGGTCTGTTGAATGTAAATAATGTCCAACTAAGCAGGAAAGCCAGCAGGAAAAGCAGACTTTTTAACATTTTCTTTTTGGATACCCTTTCTTAGTACTCTCTCCCATTTTACAAGTTCAAAAATATGTTGCTCCAAATAAGCATTTTCAAAAAGAAAAATATGTCCCAACACTTTTTTAATGGGAAAATATTTGAAATTTCAGAATTTAAATTGTACTTGTTCCAGATTGCAAGGCAAGATGTATTCTATTGCCATCTGTATGGCAGTTTCTGGTGTCAAGTGGGCAATGCTCCTTTATCTCTCTTCCTGAGTGATCATAATCAACAGGGGGACATCTGCTGATAAGGGGCTATGGAATGTCACCCCATGACTGATAAGAACTAGAGCATCCCATTGTGAGATGCTCCGCCCAGAGGGAGGAGCCAAGCAGTGCCATGCAGATATAAGCTGCAAGGTTCTGACACCAGCACAGCCTTTGCTCCACTGGACTCCCCAGAGGAAGAGCGGCTGCTTCTACTTCCACGGATCTGCAGACGAAGTATACACTCCTTTCCTACAGGACTCCCTTTCTCCAACAGAACCACGCCTGACACTCCAGGAGGACTGCAGCCCCTTTTCCAACTGGACTGCTACCAACACCCCGACCCACAGGGTGTCAGGTCGTGTTCTGACTCTGACAGTGTTGTTCTGGTGTACTGCATTGTTGTATTTTATAATTTTATTTTTTCCCTTCCCTATTAAAGAACTGTTATTTCCTGCTCCCATATTTTTTGCCTGAGAGCCCCTTATTCATATCAATTCGGAGGGGTGGGGAGGGTTTGCATTCTCCATTTCAGGGGAGGCTCCTGTCTCCTTTAGCAGGCACCTGTCTTTCCAAACCAAGACAGTACTGCATGTGAAATATTTTGCTTTTCTCTTCTTTTGAAAGAAGCAGATTCAGCTCTTTTCCATTTTTCTTGTAGACTATCATTAATGGAATGCTAAGTGTTGATCCAATTATAAGGATTTCCTATGACAAGGCTTTTTCCAGAACTTTTTTAACAGCATGCCTTACAGGTGCGCACATTGTCCTAAACCATTAATACATATTTGTAAAGACAGCTTACATGGCCACATCAAAAGGCTTCTTCTTTGTATCCTGAAACTATTGACAAATAGGCTATTTCAACAACAGAGCAGACTTTAGTGATCAATTATTTGCCAGCTACTGAAAATGAGGATTTTTTTTCTAGCTGATCAATCCATTATTTAACTTTCTATTAAGTAATCAACATGATTTTCAATTAACTTAGAGAATTCTTTCCTTACTGAATTGTTCTGCAGGAATGCAGGCATCAGTGTGAGCAAAAATGAAGGATTATTGCACAGATAATGGAATTTTTCCATCACCCTTTATCCTATTTTTTCACTAAAATGCATTCACTTCTGAACAAATGCATGTACAGAGGTGATGGATGATAACTAGAACATGAGGGGTGTGGTCTTGCAGCAAAGGTCAGCTGCATACTGGGCTATACTAGAAACAGCATGGCCAGCAGGTCAGGGGATATGACTATTCCCCTCTATTCAGCACTTGTGAGACCACATCTAGGTCACTGTGCCTGGGTTTGGGCAATGCAGGACAAGATACCAACACAGCCAAGTTGAGAGAAGGACAGCCAAGATGACAAGGAGCTATGGAGTACGAAGAGGCTGAGGGAACTGGGTTTATTCAGTCTTAGGAAGAGAAGGCTAAGAGGAACCTACATTTACCTAATAGGAGGAATACAGAATGTGGAGGCAGACTGTCCTCACTGACAGCACAACAGGCAATTGAAACAAGCCAGAAATCAGAAAATTCTAAAGACATATAAAGAAAACCTCTCTAACTATAAGAGTGGGTAACTATCAGAACAGGTTGCCCATGAAGGTTATGAAATCTCTTTCTTCAGAAAGATTCAAAACTTGACTGAACAAGCCTCAGAGCAAGCTGATATAATTGTACCTGTTTTGAGAAGGGGATTGGAACAAATACCTTCCAACCTGTACTACTCTACAATTCTATCCAGGCTCCAAGGAGTACAAGGAGTATAAATCAGCAGTGTCTTTGAGATTAAGTTCTAACAAATTTTCTTTATAATTCTTACTTGTTAATTCATCTAACTTTGGCAGGATTATTGGCCAGAAAATTGTTGTGCTTGATCCAGACTCCAAGACATTTTAAAATACATTTATTCATTCCCAAGTTAAAAGGTAGTTAAATACTAGCATGCATGCAATTCCCTCACAAAAAGAACAATTTCTGTTAACTTTCTTCAGGGAGAGTTTTCTCCACTGAAATTTCCTGCAGTGGTCATTAGCATTGGTGGGGTATTAAGAGAAGCTATAAATGGACAATGGTCTTTGCCACTGCATTTTCTGATTTAAGATGATAAAGCATGCCTAAATAACATGGAATCCAGTTTAAATAGATTGGAAGAACATAAATATTTGCAGAACTGTTCCACAAAGCAACATCCCTTTTAAAGAAGAAATGAGTGTTCCAGTAGAAATGACAAAAATATGAATACACACATCATCATCAGGTGATCATTACCAAGATCATTATTGCTTTGGTTGAGTCTCATGGAAGATATAAGAAATAAAAGTACATCTTCAGTAAATGTTGCTTTTTCAAACAAACCATAGAAAACTCCATAGACAAAGGTAAGATGCGTTTCAACAGTACACCTACCTGGTTCTGTCAGTTTGAGTAGATTTGATTCCAGAGAATTTAGATTTTCTGCTGCTTTTGCCATTGCAGCTAAATGGGATGCCCTTGAGGAACGTCTCTGAAATATTGAATACTTTGTTATGAAAGCTTAGCTTTAACTTAACTAAAACCAGCTTGTCAATATTGGAATTTAGCTTAGACCACAAGTCTTCTAAATTTGTATCTTATAACTTCATCAATATTGTATTATTTTTCTTTTCTGATGAAATAGAAATTATGTTCATAACTTTTTTAGCACAGCATATGTGTCAAGCATGGGGACTCCCAATCTCTGGAGGTGCTCAAGCCTGGGCTGGATGGGGCACTGAGCAACCCAGTCTAGCAGAGGGTGTCCCTGCCCAAGGCTGGGGGTTGGAGGTAGATGATCTTTGAGGTGCCTTCCAACACAAATCATTCTATGATTCTAGAACAAAAAAATTAATAAATCTAATCTTCAAAATAATAGAATACAGAATTTAGAGAAAAGAAAAATTAAAAACCAGAGCAACTACTTTTACTGATTTGTCAGTGCGTGTTTCTTCAGTTTTCACATCTCCTGACTGGCCAGGTAAAACTCCTGGTGAGATCAACAATTTCTTCCCATAGTTAATGATAATTGCTGAAAGTTCATACTCTTTCCATGAATGCAGTACCTATAAAAGAATAATCTGTTATACAATCTTTTGCTTACATGATATGTAATATTTAATTACTGTCAACATATAATTGTCAAAATGCATGAATATTATAAATATAAATTAATTACTCAATATGCAAGTTTCTTTTAATAAAAAACCCAGGACTGTAGACCTGTAAAATAATTGGAATTGCAGATGTTATCTATGTGCTCTATTCTGCTTAGCCTATCCCTCAGAGAATAGACAGATTTACCCAGAAGTATCTATTGCTGTGATTGACACTCTCCCTGTTCTCAGGCAGTACTGCTATCAAAGAACATAAAGGGTAACTAAATGATCCTCATTTGCCTCTCTGGTATCAAGCACACATTTTAAAATCCCAATTGTATTGAAAGGACTGGTGAAATTTATTTTTAAATTGCAAAATTTATAAATTAACAGTGTAGTGAATGTTTTTCGATGGCTTAATCTTCTTTAGATAGAGCTCAAAAGACGCAAGTGCTTCTACTATGTGCAAGCTAACTTCACATCAGGATCTTTGGCTTTGTGATCCTAAGTACAGATTACCTTAGCATAAACACAGTACATGACCTGACTGTAAGTCAAAAGAAAAACATATACCATGCTTTAATGAGAAGCATTTTCAATTCACTCATTCTCTTTGCTGTTCTGTATGCTATCCTGTTGAAATGCTACCTCTAGGGGAAAAAAATCAGGAATAGAAGTGGCAGTCAATTAGCTGAGGAATCCAACAACAAACAAACACTTAATCAAGGTTTCAAGGCTTCTAATAGGCTTTATTGGCTCTGATAGCATTCACCTGGGGCCAACACCTGTGGGGCCAGGAGCTCCCTCTCAGCTCAAATCTAAGCCTACAGTCCCTGCTGGCTCCTGTATGGCAGGAATGTTGGTCTCCAGCCTGGTGCAAGTCATGCCTGGGTGTGACAATGGATCGCTAGACTGGGCACCTGGCTCATGGACCAACTTCTGAGCTTGACCTCAGACTGTTCCCATCATGATGGACCAGCCTGCTGGGCTCTGTCTGACCCTAGCCACCTCCCCAGGCCTTATCCTCACCTGTGGACTGACTTCCCAGCTTCAAATCTGACCTGCCTCATCACCACAAATTTGCCTGACAATGTGGATGCCTGAATGTGGATACCAGGTGCTGCCCTGTCAGCCATGGCTCCTGGCCTCACAGCCATGCTGGCCTTGCACAGCATTTTTTGGGTTATTTGGTACTGATCTGGTCTTGTGAGTTTAGCACAGAGATTCAGCTCCTATAAAGACCAAGCTGAGGAATCACCAGCACGGGGCAATCCCTCAATCCTTAGCCACAGCTCAGCTTCAGTATAAGCTCTTTGTTGAGGTGTACACAAAGCTAGAGGAAAGCTGACTTTTTCAGTATCACACATTTATAATAGCAAGTAATTAACTGCAGCATGTCCCTATACACGAGGGAAAAAAATCCAGTACCGTGTTTCTCCTTATCTCACTAAATAGATTGAGTATCCGAATCGTAAATGTCATCTACAGATATATATTATGGTGGAAAGTCAAGGTGTTTTTATTTTTGCCAGCATCCAAGATTAAACAGTATAAAGTCTCTTGTATCTAATTATCAACTAAAACAGATATATTAATCCGAATAAAACTACAAATATGGCTTATTTGCAATAAATAAACTTTTAAACTTATATATTACATCTATGTCTTATTGAAAATAGTATAACCTTAAATGTAAAATTATACACAATCATATAAAATGTAGATCTAATAACATGGACTAATAGTTTTAGACTATTTTCTGAATAAATAGTAAAAAGTCAAAATGTCATTGCCATAAAAATGCACTGATTCAACGATACTAATAAATGTTTGTATGCCTTTAAGATTTAAGATTGCTGATTGTCTAAGATATCATTCTGAAGGCCAGCTTACTAAATCTCTTTTTTTTTTCCCCTAAATGATAAGAGCTGTATCTCAAATTAAGCTGTAAGGACAAAATTCACACCATACCTTTGCTGTATGATATGAAGCACAAGCTATCATATGCTGAATACTGTCATAACATCCTTCCTGTCTCCTTTGCAAAGTAGCACTTGGAATTTCTTGGAGAACAGCCAAGCATTTAATGAGGATCTGTAAAACAAGGGTTAAAACAAAATTTGGAGTCTAGAGCACACTTACAAGCTTGAACCTGTCTACAGCCCATTGTATTTCATGGTGAACTTCAAAAATACTTTAAAATCTAATGCATAGGATAAAACACTAGCTGTAAAAATTACAATAATTAAATTTCCATTTAATTGAACAGTGTCATGACTTCAACCAGTCTTTTGGAATAAATTACATCTTCACATAAAATCCCAGATATATTAATATACAGATACAAGATGGATATTTTTACTGATTTAACTAACATGGAATCCAAGAATGTTTAATTCAGTGAGATGACAATCCTACTAGAGGACTGTTTAAAAAAATATAGAGATGGTAAGAATATCAAATAAAAAAACATTTCCAGTATGTTGTAAAAATAAAATGCTTCTTTCCCCAATTTTGGCCATCAGAAATGAAAAGAACATGTGGCAAAATTATTTTTCACTTTACTTAAGAAATCTGAAAGAGGAGCCATTTCCAGTGGCTAGCTGTACCTTTAGCAGGACACCAACACAGCCAACAGCATCTTAAGCAAGAAGCTATCCCTGTATTCAAATAGATTTATTTTTTTTCCTAATCACTCTTGAATACTTAACAAGGCCTTAAGTGTCCCAGCAGTCCTTCCCTGAGCATTCTCACTTGAGATCTCCCCTCATACCCTGTACCCAGGAGCCCAGGAGTGGCAATAAAGCTTAGGACAAGCCTGCAGTCCCTGCTTGAGCTGCGGTACTGCTGTGCTGGTCTTCAGTTCTTTCACCTGGATGGACCTTGGACCTGTGCTGTAGCCTTGTCTCCAGCTTCAATTGGCTTCAATTCCTGCACCTCCTGACTTTTTCTCCTGGATGGAACCTGGGCCAGCCCAACAACCTCACGCTCCCTGGACTGTCCTGGATCCTCTTACCAGCCCCCTGCTCTGTCTGCCACATTCAGATGCTGCTGGTCTGTGCCTCACCTGCAGTGCGGTCACCTCATCCTTTCTCACAGAGCGAATATACTCTTATTGCTGCTCCCTAAAAAGGCTACCTAATTACAGGAAAAACATTTGCATGTTTCTACTGTATGCCTGCTGAATCTAAAACCCACATCTGATGCTTCATAAAATGTACTCTGTTTTTGAAGAGAAGGTGCTTGCTTCTGTAAAGTAGCACATGCCTGAAAACTAAAGACTGCATTGTCAAAACACAGAATAGCTTTTTCTTTAAGAAGAAAATAGAACTATATATGAAGCAAACATTCTGAATTTAAAAAAAAAACCAACCCCCTCCCCAAAACAAACAAACAAAAACAAAAAAAAAACCCCACACCAAAAAAAAAAAAACCAAAACAAAAAACCCAAATCAACAACCAAACAAAAAAATCACAGGCAAATGCTGCCTCTCTTTCCTCAAAATATCCATCTACAAATAACATTCAAGTAGAAATTAGATTGCAATTTCTGCTACAGTTTAAAATACCAACAATCACCCTAAAGAAACAATTGATACTCTGCAGTTACTTCATATTTGAGAGCAGAATGTGTGCAGCTTACACCAAACTTAGATGCATTTGGAGACATATAAAATTGTAAAAGGCTTTTCTTTCATCAGCTAGTCAAAGCCTAGGCATTTAGCTCTCCAACTGCACTGCCTATTCTCAGTTTAATTTGAATCACTGTAACTGCAGGACCTGACAGCTGCTTTATCTTAAAATGCTCTCACCTGAACTATTGGCACTGAAAAAATCTTGTGATAAATAAGTGGGGCGAGGAGACCATAACATTGTACAACAGACTGCAGGGCGTAACTTGGATCATTCAACCAGTTGCTAAGATCAATTGCCACAGTCATTCTTTCACATTCTGCTAATCTAGCTACCTGTAAAAGAAAAACACATTTTGATTTAAATATTCATTCTGTTGTTAAACCATTTGAGAGTAGAAGACAGATGTTACTGCAGTTTAAAAAGCAGGATAAGCAGCAAATAATATGAAAAGTTTAGGAAGGAATTTAAATTTACGCCTGTTAGAAGTATGTTAAAAAACACATTATTCCTGATACTAAAGGAAATGATTGCTCTTGATCTAATTGTGCCCTCTGAGTTTGCCCATATAATTTACAAATTGAGGCTGATTAATAATCTCAAACTATGTGGAGTGGAAATTTCACATGCTAGCCTCTCAGAGTCAGCTTCCCTTCAAGTTATCTGTTGCAGTCTTTGCAAGTGAGAGTTAATCTTGTAAAGTCACAGAGTAATCAACTGCTCACATTTTTTTACAAGTACTTCAGCAAAGAAAGAAATAGAATAGGAATGCAATAAAACAGCATGCAAACTTGACTATCCAAATTTTAAAATGGGTGGTTTTTGTCATTAACATGCCATTATACTATTAAAAACTCTGAAATAAAATATTGCTAATTAAAACCATGACACCCTGTTAGAAGTCACATCTTAATTAAAATACATGTATTACACAGCATAAATGTTTAAAAATAAAAATTCAAGTTAGATCTTTAGGAGACAAAAATAAAAATTATTATACTTCTTTCTTATATTATAGTCTACCACCACTGAAGTAAAGAAAAATCCTTCCTCAGTAGGAATCAGTGGGCTTTGGATTAGGCAATAACTGATTCAGAAACCATCATTCCAGCAGGATGTAAATAACCAACAGCTTCTGAGATACCTCAGAAAGAAAAGCCATGTAACCCACAGAAAATGGAGTATTCTGTAAATAGGATTAGTTGATTGCCACATCTATCTTGCAGTGATGAAATAAAGCTGATGAAAAAGTAAAATCTAATATATTATTTCAAACCACACATACTTGCTCCTTATAAAATATCTCATTGCAACAGATGGAATCACAGAAGAGTGCTCCTTCCATGACACTAATGTCAGAAAGAGCAAATATATTCCTCAAAAAGAGATGCAAGGTAATAGGAGAAGCCTGAGATACAGCTTCAAAATGTAACCTACAAAATACAAAAGCAAAAGAACAGTAAAAGCATGTTAATTATGATTCAGATCTTGCATGCCTGACACTACATTATAATAAAATGAAGTCTTTAGTTTTAAAATTATGGACAAAAAGGATTACTATAACTTCTTCTAGAAATAAGAGTTACATCTAACTCTTGAATGAAAAATTTGCTTAAAGTTCCTCAATTAAAAGCTAAATAAATAAAAATACAACTTCTTTTGAAAATGCTATTCACTTTCTACTAATCTAAGACAACTTTTCCTTATTTTCATCATCTAATCCAGTGAAACAAATTTTGAATTGTCTTTGAAAACTTCAGATGCTACAGCTTATTTGTTTTCACTGTCTCCTTTTACACATTGTTCTACTGTATTGTGACAATGATACATGCAGTTGTGAAGTCCATTACTAAGTATTACTAACAGACTCCTTTTCAACACTTATGTCTTATATTACAAGTCTCAAAAGAATCTCTTCTCTTTCGCCTGCTTTTCTGTCAAGATATTTTTTGGTTGGTTTTTTTTTCCTGTCCTTGGGGACAGAGGAGCATTTGTAATCGCTGTCTTTTTAAAATATTTTTGTTACAGAAAAAATGTTATGATTTTGAAGTAAAAGAAATAAATTCCTTCTCCTCGATTGTATTTATTGAAAGAGACGGAAACTCGAGGAGGAAGATCAAATAGACCCATTCACTCACTTGACATTACCAAGATACCACCACAAGGGCTTCTGGCTGGAAACACAGGTTTCCTTTCCTTCAGGCTCCCTCTGCTGTCCCTTTACGGAGTGCAATTTCTTACCTACTGCTCAGAAAACCTTAAACTGCCTGATACCGCAGCAGTGAAAATCTTCCATGTTAATTAAAAGAAAAAAAAAAAGAGAAAAAAAAGGGAGGGGCTTGGCCATAACCGTCAGAAAAATCCCCAGAACTGCTTTGCAGAGCTGCTTAAAATTTTCTGCCTTCATCTGATTTATCTGAAAATAGACTTATTACAATGTTATCTCTAGAGCTGGATATGTTAAAATAATTGCTTATGAAAAAATAGTAATGATAAAATAAATGCAGAAAACAGCACAATGACTATTGCTGCTTTTGTTGCCTGGCCAGGGATAGATTAAAAAACCCCACATAGTCATGAAATAGTATGTATAGTGATTTTCTGGCAGCATCAATGCAGTCCACAGGCTGTAAACCACAACTGCTGCATGTAACACCGAGACCCTTGGCGCATTTGTATGCCTGGTATCAGACATGTGGTGGCACTTGAAGGGCAGACACTGAAGTTGATTATTTGTATTCAGCTATATTGGATGCTAATTTATTATCAAATCATAAATAGCTGACTTACACATAAAACTATTTTTCTTATAATATTTCATGTCTATTATTGGATTAAAACACCTTATATTTGGGATTAAGTTCAGTTTTGATGTATTTCTGAACCTGGATCTACAGAATTTCAGTAAATGTAACCACAACGTTTCTAGCTGGGCAATGAAAAACTTCTATAATTATGGTTGAACATTTGAATTTTTTTCATAAATAAATTAATTTTAAATATCTCTAAAGACCTTTAGCATATGCAAAGATTATTGGCACATTATATAGCTACCCCAAAACAAAATTAGCAAGAATTTACCTGTTTTGGTTGTTGTTCTTGACAAAATGTTCACAATTTGTGAGATCTATTACTCTCTTAATTGGAAAGTCAAGCACCCAATGCATATGATACATTTTGTATATGAAAATGCATCACACAAAACTAGTACTCACTTTGGAAATGTTTCACAATTATCTTAAAAAAACAGCCATTACAAAGAATTAGGTGTGTAAATGTTAGCAGTGCCATAAATAACAAAAATCCTCTGCTAATTATAAACCTTTTTTTCAGAACATTTTTCATATCACAAGCCTGAACAAAATTCAGGAACAAACAACTTGGAACTCTTCTAAATAAAATGTGCACATCTATAATAAAAACAATTATAAATAATTATTATTTTAATTTTGTTTCACCAATTACCTTTTTCCAGATATAGTCAAATTACTACTTGCAGAAATTACAGCTGCATTGGGAGGCAGTGGAGAAGAATCTGAGACAAAGTAATCCCACATTGTGGAAAATGCTGCTCTGGCTAATCTAAAGTTGCCCGTCTGATAGGCTATCTACAAAACAAACAAAGAGTGAGTTGACATGCTCATGGAATAACCAAGCCAGACAAAATTACAGGAAAAATAAAGTTTAAAAACTCCCCACAACATATAAATTTACAATTTCTCTAAGAATATCCTGACACATTTGAATAAAATACATGCAGCAATAATTGGATTTTACAAATATTAGTGTGGTTCAGATTCAGCATCAGGGAAAGCAAAGGGGTTCCTTGACTGCTGACCAATGCTCTAACAGCCCTGTGTGGAAAACTTTACAGGCATTGTGCTGCAGTTCTTGAAGGCATAAAAATTCATTTAGGTTCACTTTTGCTAATACTGCAGAGTGCCCTTCTGCTCTGAATAACAGAATGTAAACTAAGCCAAATAAATAGGCATAAATTCACGTGGACATATCTTACCCTGGAATATTTTGGGAAAGCTTCCAACTGTTCCCCATGATCTAGGTATAGGGCTAGACAATTTCGCTTTTCTCTGTGTCATAATCTGTTTTAAATATCCTTTTTTAAGAACACAAAATTATAATGATCTGACAACCTTTGTGGTCTTTCACACCATACTACAAAACTAATTTCAATAAGAAAATGGTTGGCTTTGATATCTGCTAAGTTCAATAATATTTTTATTCCATAATGACTAACAAGATGATTTCTAATACTTAGTCTCAACCACAAAAATGAAGAAAACCAAATTATTTAAAAAAAAAAAAGTTAAATGCAGACTGTAAAACAGATGGGTAAGAAAACTGAGTCCTTTCCATTTAACCTGACATTTTTAATAACTTTGAATTAAGAATGAACTTACTTAGATATACTATTTTTATGTTAAAATTGTGATTTGTGATTATCAAGCTTTCAGCAAGAAGGTCTCAAGCTGTTACCAGATGCAGTTTTGGAACAACTACTGAAAACAAATAATTACAGCCAAATGAAAGTAGGTGTCCATTATCATATTCTGACCCTACCTGAGTTAGATATGCTCGAACAGTAGAAGCAGAAAGGGGTGGATAGGCAAGGATTGGCTTAGTCATTTGCCCAATGGCATCCCCAATAAGTTTTCCATCTGAAGAATACGCTGCCACGGCAAATATGTATTTCTCATTGGCATCTAACCCTTGGACTTCTAAGAGAATTTTCCCATCTGCAGGTATCTACCAATAAAAATATTTTTCTTGTTAGACTCACTCAGATACCAAAAAGAAATCTCAAATTCTACACTTTAATTATTAAACAAACTGTTTAATGGTCTTGGATATAACCAAAGTACAATCCAGATTAATAGTATGTAATGTACTAGATTCTTGTATTAAATTCTTGAAAACTATGAGAAAAAATTAAATGATAGGTGAAAAAAAGGACCAGTTTTCTCTGGAATGCTGATATGTACACAGAGCACATAACCTAAGAGAACAGTTAAGTACCAAGACCTGATGTTTTTCTAAGATGCTTGTGTCCACTTGAACATTCACACAGTGATTGTCCATGCTTGCAGTCACTGAGGTGAAACACTGTCCCTGAGCTGCGCTTCCAGACAAAGACCATACTGCCCTCCTTCATACATACCACCTTCTTGTATCAGATATAGGCAGAGGTACCTCTAGCTCTTTTCAGCACCACTAACAGCATTTAGGAGTGTGAAGCAAACAACATACTTTCAAGATCTTTCATTTTTCCTTCAAGTAATTGTACACCTGCACTTTAACATCATGGCTCACTCCTAAGAGGATTTTCTGCCTTCCTCTCTGTGACCAAGGTGACTTACACAAGGAAGATTTAAAGACTTCAAGGGTCTTGAAACAGAAAACAAATGCCAGTGATGGAAGAATAATATGAGAATTGAGATCATCATAACACAGCGTCAACACAATGCTCTTATTCAGACAGTCTGTCCTTCATAAGGAGACCTCTGAACAACAGAAAACCTTTCAGGTTGCTGGGGCTGAATCCTGAACCAGCAAACCAGAAGTAAGTGTACAACAGTCCGCAACAACCTTTTATGATAACTTGATAGATCATTCATTCTATCCCCAAGAACTCTAAACTTTTTAATTGAAGTCAGCAGAGAGAGACTTTGTTTGCAGATCAGCATTTTGCAAAAGTATATCCTAATGCAAACGTTCCATTGCAAGGGTGTATGGTTAACCTCAGGTCCGTGTGTCTCCAGTGTCTGTCAGAGCTAAGATGGTCAGTGACTTGGATGGACTGCAGCAAATTCACAGAAAAAGCAGCTGGCAGTGGGGCAAAAGTCACCTGTCAAACACTTAATTCACCTGATAGGGGGTGAATTAATTCATTAATTCACCCCCTATCTAACTAATTAATTCAGAATATTGAAACTAACAGACTAAACATCACAGGAAGCTTAGTTTTGTGGATTTGATGATCAGAGTATCAGGAATAACATCCAAGCCTCTACTGCACCTACACACACCTTCTCTTCTCATACACTTTCCTTTAAGGAGAGAAGCCAGGGGAATGAAGGGCACAAATTCCCTCTCCATCACCAAACACAAGTCTATCAATGTTAGTATAGAGCTTGCTTACAAAGCCAGGAAAGGCTGAAACATCAGGCAAAAGAGATTGACAACATTCTTGTGTCACAAAGCACAGGGCAATTCCTTTGCCCTGCAAAGAACAGAACTCTTAAGAATTCCAGATACAAAAATGATCATTGAGGTGATCAATGAGGTGTTGGACTACAGAAGCTTAAGAGGACATGCTGAAGCTTTCTTGCTCCTTTCTTAAATTACAAAATGCACAGTGTTTGGATGGTTCATTGCTGTATACAGGAGGACGATTCAATAGCAGGCATGAGTGAATGAAAACCAGAACTTTCTCAGACTGTGCAGAAACACCAGAAAGTGATAAAGGAAAAAAAAACCTACCTAAAAATGCAAAACCAAACAAACAAACAAATCCAAAAACTTAAAGGTCAAATTGTAATGAACAAATAATGTAAAAGTAGCAAGACAGTCAACATGATCAGTCATAAGTAGTTAAAGATGCATGGGATGATTCACCACAACACATGTTCACAAAATGAAAGGGAAAAAGCATGAACCTAGAAATAAACTGTGTCTGAATGTGAAGGTTATTGAAAAGTTATATTACCATGCTGCCAGCATTAAGTAAGGCAGTGTCTTGTTTAGAAGAAATAGCTGATAGAAGTTACACAATTAAGAAGAATAATGAATTTTTATCTGTCTAGAATTTCTCTTTTTTGAATTCCTGGGAAGAGTAGTGTCTGGAGCACACTCTATAAATACTTCATATACTTCCTTTTACTTTTGCATTTCTTAGATCTCACTCAAACAGTCAAAACAAGGTACAGATTTGTTTAAATCTTGACGTTTTTGAGTAATTTATTTTCTTATTCAAAAAAGATTCCTGGAAGTTTTTTGGTGTAAAGATAGAAGAGTTTGTCAAAGGCTTAGCCAGTTACACAATTTTTAAAAATGTGTCAGATAGAAAGATTTAGAGAATTGGATTTTTTAGCAGGAAGAGATAATTAAATAAACAACTTTTAACTCCATCTTACCTGTTCTCCTGAATTTTGAAGTTTATTATTATTTAACCTTACTTTTGTATTACTTCCTCCCGCTACACAGCCCAAAATACAGTACCATGAAACCTTTGAAGAAAATGAGAACAAAATTAATTGATGCACAATATTATTTCCACTTTTTGCCTAATGCAGAATGTACAAATTTTGTGAAAACAGTCTCTGCAAAAAAAGTATAGTCTAACTGCACTAAAAACATCAATTAATTTATTTAGATGGAAAACTAGATATACTACTAGTAGCAATAAAACCAGATGATTCTCCATTATCCTAACCCCACCTTGAGTTACTCTATTCCTCAAAGCTATCCCAAAGCACAGACTCTACAGGTCACAGATTTAAAGTCACTTAGATCCATTATTCATCCTTGATCCATTATTCCTCAGTGGTGTTCTTCTAAAGTTGGCATTGGGCTCCAATTTAGCAAACTACTTGAGGACAGATCCTTAATATCAGACAAAAGAAATTCAGGTATGACATCCCTTCCTCCTGCTGAGGCTGCACTTGACCTCATTATCAGTCATCAATGAAGGTACAGAAAGGGCATCAGTCCCAAGAGTGAGCTCTGAGGGACCCCACTCATCACCATCCTCTACCTGGACACAGGACCATGGGCTACAACTCTGGCTGTGTCCATCCAGCCAGTTCCTTATCCACTGAATGATGATTCACCCATCAAATCCATGTCTCTTCAATCTGGAAATCAGCATGTCATGTGGGACTGTATCAAAGGCCTCACAGAAGTCTAAATGATGACATTTGTTGGTGTTTCCCTATTGACTGTTTTTCACAAGGTGTTATTAAAATGGAAGAGACTATTTGCAGCAAATGATCCTTAAGATCTGAAAATCTCACAGGTATTTTGACTCCTAGCACAGGAACTATATATGTCGAATTAAATCTGAGGCACTCATTTATCCTAAGAAACTAACTAAATCTCAAGCATTCAGTTAATAACTTCTACATTTAAAAAATACCTTTCCTGTCTGCCTAACAACTCTGTTAACTTCAGAAAAAAATGTCTTCTCGACTATCGGGGCTCAAATTATAAGAATAATCACACTTCGCCATCTAGTGGCCCAAGATGCTGCATTCACCCTCCTTATCAAACAAAATTAAGTTGGAACACATACTAAAACAAATGAACTACCAAACTTTAAAGTTTGGGGTTTTTTTAAATTTTATTTTAGATTCAGTAAGGACAAAAATTATAAACTATTCCCTAATTAAACTGTTTGAAATTTACTGATAAAATTGCAGGTTCTGAAACAACTGTTCACAGAAATATTCTTACCACTATTAGTAAGACTTGAGCTTCTTAAAAATAATCATGGGTATATACACATGATTATTTTGAAGAAGCTTGCAAAATCACAATGGAAATTTCTCTCTCAAGAAAACTGCAGCTAGTGAATTTTTCATACTTCAGCCTGTTTGAATCTTTTCTGGACAAGGGAAGGATAATAGGCTGATTTAGAACAGTCAGAAGGGATTTACTAAAGGCAAATCAGGGCTGACCACCGTGACTGGCCTCTGTGATAAAATTACTTGATTAGCAAAGGAAGGGAGAGGAGTAGATGCCATTTACTTTTCACAGTAGTGCATGGTAGGAGAAGGAAAAACAATAGATCTAAATTGAAGCAAGGGAGACTCCAACTGTACATAAGGAAAAAAAAAGTTTTCTATGAACATGCCCTTTTGGAACACACTTTCCAGAGAAACTGTCCCATTCTTGGAAGTTTTCAGAACTGACTGCATAAAGCTCTGAGCAAAGTGCTTTAGTTTCACAGCCAACCCTATTCCAAGCAGAAGGTTGAACAAGAGACCTCTCCTAATACCCCCTATGATCCACATAGTCCTGTGACTCTACATGTCCAACAGAAAGTAGATTATTTCCACCTGAACTGTGTCACTTCAACACTTCATTAACAGAGATTTTCGCATCACATGATGCAACAGTCTTGTCTCTCTTCAGAGGGTAACTAGGAGTATGTCATCCCCTAAGCAAGAAAATTTGCTTTTGATAAGTGGAATAAGTAAGTACTAGACAACAGAAGCACCAAGGGACATGATGCACAAGATTAAGAAAGTCTCACGCAAATGTGAAGATCAAAACAGTGAGTCACAGAGGAAAACTGACTCAGAGAGGGAAAAAAAAAAGGATACTTAATTAAGTCAGAAGAACATAATCCTTTCAGGAACAAAGAAAAATGTGTTGGTATAGCACTGTTGAAACAACTTTTTCTCTTGTGTATGGTTTAGCTATTTCTTATGCAGTCATCATGAAAAACATTACCTGAATATCTGAATCAAATGGGGCTGGTTTAAATGTCATGGAACAATGTGATCTAGAAAGTAACAGAGGAGGAGGAGGAGTCCTGCTTTTCTTCTTGCTGCTCATGGATTCTTTGAGACTACAATACAATGCTCTTTGTTCAGCTTCAACTTGCTCAATTAAAGTTAGTGCTTCCTATGATTGAAATGAAAACAAAAGAGAAAACCATTAAAATATAACAGTCAGACCTTTAAATTTTATACATTGTTTTCAAATTGTCATAGTAAATTTCACTGCTATGTAGTAAACTTTCAGTAGCTTTTCATATAATCCTACATCCTAAATGAGGATGAATGGTGTAAGCTTATATACACAGATTAATTTCATAATTAGAGAATGCTATGAAAGAAGCCTATCTAATTTTGGAAGAACCTATAGGAAAAAAGATAGTGATCACATAAAATGCTGATAAGCAATTAGTGCCAGCCAGTGGTTAACTCCAACAAGAAATAAAAAAGATATCAACTCCTATTAAGGAGAGAGCTGGAAACCTAATCTGTGGAATTTCTAGAAGAGCTGTAGAAGCAGTTGGACTGAATTTTTTGTACTTCAAAAACAGAGGGAAAAATAAAGTCTACAAATAAAGTAAAAGGAGCAGAATGTGGGTCCAGAAAAAGTAGGGCTAAGCCATTTTTCCCTTGGTTAACTGTAGACAGCTGAAAGCTGACTGACAGTCAGGTGTCAAAGACGTGGGGACACCCTGAATACAGTGATTATGTGGCCATTTAGTTGAGATCAAGGCTACACTTTTTTCTTACTTGACTGAAGAGCAAATTGTTAGGTTTCTTCACCTTGATTTCACTGCCAGTTCAAGAGAAACTTAACTTGCCAATCTAATATTAAGAACTTTATACTTCTGCATCTTTACTTGTGGCAGCTGTTCAGTGCATATCAAAGCCAAAAAGGCCAACTCACAGAGATGAACAACGATTACAGTTTGTGTGGAGACAAGAAATTACATATTCCTACATCTAAAAATTTTATTTGACACCTTTTAGTACCCTACACTGGACCAAGGACTTATGCTGAGTCTGAAAGATAAAATGAAAAAAAAAAAAATCCAAGTTATTGGTAATTCAGTGACAATCCTATAATCTTGCACCTTAACAGTTTCTTGTTTCTGTCCTCATACGTTTAGAAGACTACACCATAGCAGGTCAGATCACAAACTAAGCCTGGAATCTCATGCCCAAAAAATTATGAAAAGATTTCAGGTTTATGGTGAAATGAGTGAAACAGGGAGCTAAAATTTAATAGAGCCTTTTGCATACCTAATCATTTTTACAGCCCTACCACTCCACCTCATTTCCTCACCCTTTAGATTAGGGTTGCATCCATCCTAGTGAGACACACTACAGGAAGGATACAAGGTAAAGAACAAGATACAGAGTGAATCTTCCCATCACAAAACCATTCAGCTTTTGCAATCAGCAGTTTGAAGCTTCATTGCTTCCTTAAAAACTATACTTCTCCTTTGTAAGCAGTCCTGTGACACAATTTTTAACTAAAAGTATCATGGACTCATTTTTGTCTGAGGATATATTTTTGATTAGTGCAAGGGTGAAAATGCTCCCAGCTTGAATAAAGATGGTGTTGTGACTGAGAGTGGTACTGCATGACCTGTACTTCAGTAATTGTAGAACTTGGAAGATAATAAATGTGGCAGTGTTGCAAGATGAGCAAGAATAATCTTGCGGTTGAGGAAGCCAAATGTCACCATAAAAACCCCAAATGCTTGACCTGTGATAAAACACATTTTATCCCTGCCTCTGTCACAGACTTGCACCATGATATTAACTTCATCACATAAATTCAATATTCCAACTGGCCAATAAGAACTACCAGTATATCCAATTCAGTAAAAACCTGGACATCCAACTGGACATACAGAACAGGAAGAAAGAATTAAACAGCTGTGAAAGAAATAATAAAAATGCACAGCAGCTCGTTAAGCAGTCTGATGCAATTGAGTAAACACAGATGACTAAGAAGCTTCCATATCTACTCAGTTGTTTACTGCATGAGAAATGGTTATTTGTATGCTTCTCAAAATAATCTGCTTCCTATTTTGCTACATAACAAAAACAGATTTGTAGCATATTGTGCTGATTATAGGAGAAAAGACCAGAAGATGCAATTCTATACAAAACTCTACAATACAAAAATAGCAAAAGCATGAAAATAAAAGTATGGATTTGCTGCTTATTAAGTGAGCACCATCCACCTCAAGCAGGAAAATTGAGCATATAATTAAATATTTCATCATAAAACAAATATCAGAAGAGATTATGCTAAGTTTGTCCAGAGAAAATGAATTCTGATATTTTCTGCCAACCATCTGCAGATATATTTTTTTATCTACATCTTTCTTGGTGAAAAGTGCACACAAGCAAAAGGCAGTGAAGGTCAGTGTAAGAGCTTGGTAAATGTTTGTTGGAGATAACCAGATACTTCTTGGGAAATGCTTGTAAGTCTTCACTGGTGACTACAGTTACAATTTGCATACCATATCACATCATCTGATATTTTCATAAATAACACATTTTACAAATATATGAGAGATTTTTAATGTATGCATTTTCTGATCCAGTTTTTGCATCCTTCTGATGTAATAAATATATGTATTACTTATGCTTCCAAATTTGTGGTACTTAAAAGAAAACTTCTAGTAACCTTGTTTAAAATACTCTTTTATATTTTATATAGTGAAAATTGCAGGTTCTGTTATCTGTTGTACAAGCTACAAAGAAATTTCAAGCCCTGTTCATGAGCAGGCAATTTTCATGGACAGATGCTGGCACAAATGTCAATGGAAATACTCTCATTGATTTCAAGAGAGTGAAATGAACCCAGGAAGACTCTGCTTTTAGTTCCAATAGATTCCAAAATCCCAATATCTAAACTGGTTTTTTTAGAAAGAATAAAATAAAGTCCATGTCATCATCACCAGCTAAAGTATTCTAAGACTTGGACATCTGGGAAAAAGAACAATGTCAAAGGTTGTCAAAGTAAGGAAACCTGAATGACATTTTGGCAAGGTCTAGGTTCATAACTGCAAAGTCCAGGAGATACAGTACAGAAGAAAAGATCTTATCTACTCTCAGGTTTCCTGAAATTTGCTTGTATGCACAAAATTTGGGGATGTGCTCTTTCCTTGTTTTAAGGTCAATTTATTCTTTGAAACTTCCCAGGAAAAAAACTGACACTAGAAGTTAAAAACACACAATGATTCTCAAGATCCTTCCATTTTTCTTGTTTTTATAAGAAGTAGTATTATGTGTCTTAATTACATAAAACATGAAAAACTGCATTAATGGTAAAGAAGTTCTGTCATAAGATTTTTCTTATTACCTCCAGTAGCTGCCTTTGGGAAGCAGTAGTTAAGTCTGCAGGGAACTTCTGTGCAGCCTTTTGCATCAAAAAGATTGCTTTGGATAGCTTGTTCCTTTTAATTTTTTTTATTATACGTTCCTCTAGAAAACAGATATTTTAAGACATTTTTAAAACCGTGGCAAGAATTTATTTTACTTCTAAAATCTTAAGTAATGTCTTACCTGATAAATATTGGAAATCTTCAGTATTCTTCTCCTGAGATTTACTAGACTTAGCACTTCTGCCAACAACTTGAGGACCTGTGTGGGAAGGAAATACTGAGTTATTTTGATAGTACTATTGCAAAAAATTGAGTGAGAGGTTAATATGTAGTCTTATAGCTAAGCTCTGCTCCATCTCACATTCATTTTTTTTTTGTTCAAGTAGAATTTCTTGTACAGATCATGCCATCTAAAATATTCCACCCTCCTGCCTAACATCTTCAGTAGTTATATTAACACTACAGAAAAAGAGAGTTTTTGTTTGATCATAGGGATCAGGGCACAGTGTAGCTCTGCAGTGTCAAATCAATACTAGGTTTTAATTTAAAAAAAAACAAAACAACACTAAGAATGAAAAACAAGCAGAGTTTTTTTAGAAGCCATTTGACAAGAGTATCTCCTGACATAGAGAGACAACTTCACAGGAGTAGAAGTTCAAATTACAAAGAGCACTGAATAAAATATTCAAATCGTTTTCTAGAGAGACAATTAGCATCACAGACAAAAAATCTGCAGAACATTTTTCTTTATTGGCATTGTAAAAGTTAATATTATAACTAAAATACAACAACCTACTGTCTAGGAATGAAATCCATTAGTTGCAGCACAGTTTAACTCCCATTGGTTGAGTAGAAGTTGCAGACTAGTATAATGTAAATCTAAATTCTGCAAATTCAGTACATTATTTCTATGTGGCTGCCCAACAACTATACAAACTGTCCAACATCAGCTCTCCTCCAGCAAGCAGATACTCCTTTATTTCTTAGTACTACAGAATATATTAGCAAAAAAGATTCTAATCGAGTTATGAAGATTATTTAATTTTACTGAAGCCTACCTTGTGTAATTTTAAGAAGTTTCACAGCTACTCGATGTTGGGCCTGAATGAGCTCCAAGTGTAAATCTGCCACAAAACCATTATCTGTTCCTGTTTTATCATCACCACATCCCAAAACAGAATTCAAATTCCGATCATTTGAATCCACCTAATAAATAGGGAGTGGCAATTAAGCAAATACAAACTTCCACTACTCAGCTTACTGCATTTTTCTTGATATTGATATTATTTCAGTTATCTGACAAACACTGAAATTTGTCATATTTGTGCAATATGCAGTCAACCAAGAAAGCATGGAAAGGAGGGTGACCAGACAAAGAGAGCACGGAAAATGGACAAAGAGAACTAGACAAAATCTGAGAATCAATAGAAAACTGGATCAATAATAAAGACAAAACTGGGAAAACTATCTTTTACTGTGTTACCAATCCATAGAACAAATATCATATTGATAAAGAATGAAAATATTTAGAAAATCTGAACTCACATCAAGAACAAAAATTGATTTTAATAATAAACAGTTGCAAGCTAGAAATATGAAAGGGATTTCTGTTCTTATCAAGAAATCAATATATTATCATTATCTCAAAAGAAAATGTTAAAGAAAGCCTAAAGGAGTGCATAGTTTATTACTGAAAGAGAAAAATGCCCTTCCAACTTGTGCTGGCTTTGGCTTAGGCAGAGTTAGCTTTCTTCAAAGTAGCTGGTATGGAGCAGTGGTTTGGATTTGTGCTGGAAATAGTGCTGCTAACATCAGGGATGCTTCATTACTGATGAGCCATGCTCACACCGCATCAAGGCTGTGACGGCACTGCATCTCACACCACCCCACCAGAGAGGAGGCTGAGGAGGCACAAGAAGCTGGGAGAAGGCACAACTAGGGCAGGTGATCCCACTGACCAAGGGGATGTTCCAGCCCCTACAACACCACAGTCAGTACATGAACCTCAGGGAGGGAGGAAGGGGCAGATGTTTGAGTGATAGCATTTGTCTTCCCAACTCACCCAAGCTACAGGTGATGGGGACTCCTGGAGCTGGCTGAGCTCCTGCCTGCCCATAGGAAGTGATGAATTAATTCCTTGTTTTGCTTTGCCTGTGTGCACAGCTTTGGCTTCCCCCATTAAACTGGCCTTATCTCAATCCATGAGTTTTCTAGCTTTTACCTTTCCCCCAGGACACTGTGAGGGACAGGGTGAGCAGCTGTGAGGGGCTCAGTTGCCAGCAGGGGTTAAACCACAACACTAATACACAGAGATATATTTTTTCTATTCTCTTCTTACATGGGCCAGGAAGATGAGGTACATTTGATAGTGCTAAGACTTCTAATTATAAAGAGAATATGAGGTTTGTGTCATCAAAATACAATATATTATTGATAGATTTTGTTGCAGTGTAGCTTTTTGTAAACTTTACCTTTATACAGCACATGTCAAATACCGACTTTCCATCTGGTAAAAGGGTCATTAAACGAGCTGTGTTCATGTCATTAATTGCTTTTTCAAGAACTTCATAAGCAATTTGTAATTGTTCTGTAGGCGTTTTCTGAAATGAAAACCCATATAAACACATTTCCTTAGATAACATTAAAAACTATAATATAGGCAATCAAAAGTAATGCACTTTTTAGCTGTTGAAGTTTAGAACTGTCACAAAATCTTTACATAAGTACTGCTCCCCATACCTTAGTGTACTAATGTCAATGTTTTAAATTTCAAGTAGGAGAAATTTTCCTTCAGCTCAAAAAAAAAAAAAATACTCAGAGTTAGCTTATAGCAGAATGAAACCAAATTTAAAGAATTAAATTGAAAACATAGTATTTGCAGTTTTTCAATATGCCTAAACACTATTAAGAAAACACAGTTTTTTCAGGAAACACCACGTTTAAGTAGACTGTCACTGAACTAAACCCTGTCCATGTGGGCAAGCATTAAGACATAGGACTGACAACACTCCTGAATCCTCAGGCTAACACACAGAATTTGTCCTTAATATGCTTTAGTAAGTCATTTGATTGGAAAATCCTGCAAAGTGCTGACCAAAGCAAGGACACTCAGGATGTTCCACGTATTCCACATGATCCTTACAAAAAGGAAAAAAAAAAAATCACAACACAAAATATTTTCCTAAATTAAGCAAGGACTAAAATTTATACTAACTTAATAAAATGTGAAAATAAACCATTTAAGGCTGGCACTACAGATTGGCATTAAAAAAGAAGGTACACAGTGGTAAATCACTATACTAAGGTATATCACTATGCTCATGCTGGAAAAAAACTTTCAAATACAATCCCTTCCAGAAAAAAGATCGATAAAAGAGACTCAGGGAAAATTTTCGAATTTCATTTAATTTGAAAAAATATCTTTGCTTTTTTTCCTCTGCACTAGTAGGATTGAGTGAAATATTTCATCTTTGTAAAACTAAATACAGAATCATATAAAAAACTTCAAGCAAAAGTATTCTTATTCTATTCAAAATCAATGTATCAATGAAGATAAATTGGACATTACCATCAGTATTTCAGGCATATCACAGGTTTCGTCTTGGGAAAGAGAAGCACTTCCTCCTTTTTTATAGAAGAAAAGCAGAAGTGAAAATCAAATAAATCCAGAAATTTTAGTACCATTTGATCAGCTCCACTTCTAATTTCAGTCTGGCAATAATTCTGTTTTTCAGTGTTTGACCATGAGAGGGAATAATATTGTTTCTCGAGGAGCTTTCCCGGGCTTAGAGACACAGCAGTCTATGTACCGTTACACTAATACAGGATATTACTAGCCAATAATATTGCATTTTAAAGGTACCATATATTTCATAGCCACATCATATCCAAGCTATTGAAACAGGACTCATTCTGTAGTTCCTCATATTTTTGTAGCATTCATATCAATTCTCCATTTTGAAATCAATTCAAACTTATTATCTAATTCACAGTTAATTTCACTTAGAACAAATTTTAAGAATAATATGTCATATTATTATGATAAATACTATGTCATTTTAGTATTTCTTAAAGCAGTATTATCAGCTTGTAAAAGTTTGCTTTGATTGTTTAAATTATTTTCATTTATGAAGAATGCATCCAAACCTATGTTTCTCTCTGCAAAACAAGAGAAAATGATTTTTTAGTTCTTGGTTAAACCCTCTAATTTCATTTCTTTACTGAAATAATTTTTTTTGTGCTTTTAGAGGAACAACCTTCTAGTCACTACTTGTACATGCCTGTTTTTGCTTGTTCACTGTCTTTTCCTCATAAAAAAGAAAATTTGCATTCACTCAGTATTCATGCAGCAAATAGGTTCTTTTCAACACAAGCCCATGGCTTGCCTGTCAGCCTGTTTTGACCAATGGCTTCTATCTATTAAGCTATTTTTTCCCCCAAAACACAAATTTAAACAGAATGAAAAAGAGGGTGCTACAATGAGGTTCTCATTTAGTCTTCCTGAGAACTTTATGATTTCCACAAAACCACCAAAACCAATACCTACTCTACCTTAATAACAAATAGTAATTTCCCAATATTTTATTTCCAAAAGTGCAAAACTATTATAATTTCTTTCTGCTTCTAGATATGATCTAATAAGATCCTTAATATTTACTCTCTAGTTACTGTAAGGTATTTTGAGATTTATGATTCATATTCCAAAATACACAACAGAGAGCTTTTAAAGAATGTCTAAATATTCATATTTTACAGCATTAGTCCGGGTTTGGAAGGAAATTTGTTTAATGTGATTGTGATAGCATATCCCAATAATGTCAGCCAAGTTTAACTTCAAAAAAAATTAAATTACTATACAAAAATCAAGAATATGTAGAGACGAAAACCAAACTGATGATCCAATAAATGCAAAAGTTTCAGTATGACCTGAGTATTTTCCTAATTTGTTTGGCCTGCAACTAATCAACCAGCATTTGAAGGCTCCAATGAGCCACACCATGTACTGCCTTTTGCCTAGCCCACATGCAGAGAAAGTAGGAGTGATCTGAGGCTACTCTGAAGGGGCTAAGAAGACCTGTGAGGAGAGTGAGTAATAAGAGATGCAATTCAAAACAGGGTTACTTCAGTAGAACTGGAAATGTAAGGAAAGAAATCATTAATCCTTGGAAAAACAGGTTTCATTAGCTCCAGTCTTGGGTGAAATTTTGAGCTAAAAACACTGTTCTTCTATTCTCAACAATTTCTTTACAATATGTTTTTAATATGTATGTTAGTTTTCAGATCAGAAAAGTTCCAATCTTTACAGTCATTCTTGAAAGGACACTTTCTTTTGAAAGCTTTACCTTCTTTGTCCTTAGATTCACTTGTAGAATCAGCTACATTTTCCAGTATTGCAGCTAGACATAAAGTTATCTCTGCAAACATTACATTAGTGTCAGCTATGTTGCTCTTCTCCATTATTTTATTCATTATCCAGAGTATATGAACCCACTAAAAATGGGGAAAATGAGGAAATGGGGGAAAAAAAAAAGAATCAAGACAGAGATAAATCAAATTTTTGGACGAACTTTATGTATTACAGAGGTAGACAGGGTTTTGCACTCAAAACTGTCTAAAAATCTTCACAAGCATGCACACAACTCCATTCCTGGATCTGGCTTCTTTTTTTTAAATGTCACCAGACTAAGACGCTGATTTTATACTGCTCCATAGCCCCTGTTCCTTCAGACACCAAACTTTTTTTTAATTTATTACATTATTATTCTTGCCATTCCTTTTGCAAAGTTTTATGAATGTTCTACAGCCGTAACTTTTATATCTTGCTCTAGTATAGTAAGCCTTCCAGAAGATTTGATTACATGCCTCTCATTTATCTCCACATCTTGCCACTTAAACTCAAAATAAAAGAGGCCCAATCACTACTGTTGTACATAGAGAGCAAAATAACCTTCTGGGGAACCTCCAAACAATTTTACTATATAGGGTCACAAAATTAACTCCTCCAGAGTTAGCACCAACTGGCAGCCCAGAGAGCCGATTTCACCAAGAGCCTCTCACCCACAGGACAAATTCAAGGTAAGACTGTGACTCTATCCCATGGGCTGATTATCCTACTATTGACTCCCATCTCCCTTGTCTTAAGTTGTAAGGTTTTGCCACTTTGTTCAACTGATCTAGGCAACTTTCTTGAAATACATTGATATTTTCTGCCACAACATCTCAAATTCTTTTTATTACATCCTGCCCAAATGTTTTCATAAATTTAGCTTCTTACCACCGTGGCCCACTGGCAAGCAGCAGATTACTTTACTGTAAAAAGACTAAGAATATTTTGGTACTGGCATATGCGAGCACAGTGTGTTCAAAGTGTACATATGACTCATATTTTTAAGATTTATCTGCACTTTACAACAAGAAAAGGTACTTAGGCTGGATACCAGTATTTCACTGCCTTTACATAACAGACTGCATTCACATGAAGAGAAATACAATACAATGAAAGAGTACTTGGTAAGCTTGGTGTTTGTGCATGTATTCTAGGCAGGGACTTTCACTCTTTCGGATTTGCTGAAGTTCCATTTTACACTTCTGCCACAAACACATTACTACATCAACAAGTATTTCTTTGTCAGGATGGACATTCTGGAAAGGAAAAACAATATAATTGTGGAAATGGGTAGGCATATAAACACACAAATAACCCAGTACATAAACAGTCTCAACATTTTTCAACACAAGTAAATAAAATATGTCACTTTCTTATAAGAGACGACAACATTTTGAAAGCTTTAGAAATAATTTTTTAAAATAATTTCTGGTAGACCACCCAAGCTTTTTTTCTCACAACAATATTAATGGGTTTAGGAGTTTGGGGAGTTTTTTGGGTTTTTTTCTTTTTTGGCAAGCTCTTAAAAGTAACACAGAAAAGTAAATTAGTGAGATGAAAATTACAGAAGAGTGTAAATTAACTATAATGCTAAAACCAATAGATTCTGGAGAAACTTCATTTTTATTAAATATTTATATATTTATTAAATATATATATTTATGAAATATTTATATTTTTATTAAATATTTATATCTAAATTAGTAGTTTCATTTTGCTTGACGGAGTACTTCTATGGGCTGTTGGTGCATTTGAGATGATGAAGCAGTGAAAAACAAACAACTAGAAAAAAATATGGACTGAAACAAGTGAAAGAAATGTTAAACCCTATCTGCATCTTACAAAGAGAATAACTCACAAATTCTAAACTCTAGTCAGTTAACCTCCCAATTAACACATTTTAAAAGGCAATAGAGTCCATCTAGGTTTTAAACACATTCTGAACAGTAAGGATCAGTACACATCTTTAACACCAGTTATAGCAGAGTTGAAGTAGTATCTCAGGTGCAGTGAAACCTGATATATCCACACTACTTATACTCCCATATATATTTGAGCATAAGATCCATAGGATATTGATAATGAAACTGGGAGGAGAAAAAAAATGGAAAAAACATAAATCAAAATTATTTTTGCCACTGGTTGGGTGGCAGCAAGCTGCTAGATGGCATCAGCTATATATCATGTAATTTCATCGTCAGTGAATGCTCTGTTAATCAGGGGTGAATTTGTCTTTCTTCTCTGGACAGAAGATCAAGAAGATTTGCAGGAAAGGGCAGAAGAACCAGTAGAGCTTAAATCCAGGTAACTGCCTCCATACAGAGGTCACATTAAAAACTGACAAATCATGCTAAGGGTATCTGTGGGGTACCTCACAGGCAAGATACTTGGGCTAAATATACTACACCTAAAGCTTAAAATGTGCGTGCTCCAGTTACATTCAAATTGCGGCAATATTCAAATTATATCTAAAATAAATTTTGTAGTTAAGATATATGCCATGCTATCAAAACAGGTTTTTTCTATGGAAAAATTTTCATTAGCCTGTTGTATCACAAACTATTTTAATTTAAGTGCTAGTAGTGGTGACATTGTGCTATAATTTCTTCCCCTCTCAGTAGCAGATTAAGGGAAAATCTCAGTTTGAGCAAGCAAAAGTGGTTACTCAGGGAATAAATCATCAGATACATAACAGGATTATTTCTACAGTGGAGACTTCAGCACAGAGTCCCACTCTCATTGGTTTTGCTGTTGCTGCTACTTGTTTCAGTCTTTTGCAGTGAGAATTTACCTTAAATTGCAGACAATGCTGTTAAAAAGGCATTATAATTCCTTAGGGTAGCTGCCCCCGTTTCTATAAATATTGCAGAAGTGTTTTCCACAGCAGAGCATATTTGCCCACCTAAATCTAACATACATAAAGAAATTTGGTCTCTGCTTGATTAGCTGAAACATGGAATCAGCCCTATGGTCTTCCAAATAGATTTAATAGCTAGTGAGCAATTTTAAAGTAACTGATTACAAAGCATTTTTTAAAAATTAAACCTTTTTTAAAATCACAAACTGATAACATTCATAAGTACATTTTTTTCACTTTTTATGTTCTTGAATTTTGTTAGTCATGCAACTGATTCCTTTGATCTCCAATTACAGACATTCATCATGCATTAAGTGATACATTGAGAAGAAATGTCTCAAATTCTGTTATTACCTGCTCAAACGTGGAGACATAGGAAAATGCTGTTGTTGCCAAAATCATAAGATCACGAAAAGGATGTCCAGGTTTTAAGGATTCCTCTACATTCACTTATTAAAAAAAAAGTGGGGGGAAGCAAAGGCAAGACATTATATCTAATTTAAAACCTAAGTTTGAAAATACCTGAGTCAACTGATTTACTAATATAAGCCAGCAGATAACATGGCCTAAAATTCAGAGGGGGACAGATAATTCCACATTTATTCACTTTTGTGAAAAGTGAGCATTTCCATTACTAGGAAACAAAGTTTTCAAGACATATTCAGGTTTTTGATTGTCATAGAATTAAACTGCAATTCTCTAACAAGATTTTCTTGCTTCTATGTAAAGAAATTTTGCATAAATTAGGTATAAGAACAGACAAAAAAAACCTTCAAAGACCTGAAAACTTGTCTGAAAGCATTCAATCATTTTGCATCTTTGCTGATAACTTGACACATGTCTAACATACATCATGCATTTCCCACTTAAGGGAAATAGCATAAAGTCATATTTTGACAAAAGAAAACTGGAAAAAATAAGTGGCATTTTCTCTATTACTACTTTTTGCCATAGACTACTGCATGAACCATATTACACAGTTTTAAAATAATTTACAAAACCTCTTGCTGCAAAAATATTTGAAATTCAAACACAACCATAACTGAAAAACACTCACTTCTAATTGTCTGTGTCTTTTCAGAACCCTGATGTGTGCTGCCTTCTCTGCTCTTACCACCAGTAATAGAAAAATTACGTTCAAATTTTCCTGGGAATACTACAGGTTGCATCAATGTAAGAAGTTTGAGTTCTATGTCAGCTTTCTTCCATGTTGGGTCATCTTGAGCCTAATTGAGATTAAAAAAAAACCATAGAAACTGGTCTGTAAAATAAGCATTTTGAATATTCCTTACCCTCATAGGAAAAGGCTAAATAAATAACATCTCAATCACATTCTGATTACCTGAAGAAAATTATCAACAAATTCAAAAGCAGAATAAAACACGTTCCACTCTTCATAGCTGAAAGCTAATTTTACAAATTTCACAGCAGCATCTCCAGACACCCCTTCTTCTCCTGCAGTGATGACAAAAATATTGTCTCTATTTTATGTATATGTATTCAGAAGCTTATTGAAAGTTTAATTTAATTTATTTTCATCATTTGGGTATTGATAAAGATAAATCTCCATAAATTTTTGAATAGTCAGCATAATCTTGAAGGATGCTTTAATAACTTTACATGAAACAATAGCTTTATCTTTTCACAGTAATGTTTATGCTTACCAGCTGCTTTAATGATGGATGTGCAACCACCAAATCATAAAGGTTTGAAAAAACCTCCAAGATTATCAAATCCAAACTTTTAACAAATACCACCATGGCCACTTTACTATATTACAGTGTCCTGTTACATTCAAAAGAGGCTCTACAATTATTGATATTTACATACTTGGGTAGAGAATACCAAGGATCTAGTCCTTGCTGTTGCAGGAAGAGCTTATCACCCTGTAAAGGCTCTTATTATCCAAAATTTGGTTTCAAAATTGCATAGAAACACATACAATTTCTTCCAAGACAGTTCCTCATTACTGCATCAGAAAATGTTCATATACACACAAGGAGCCTATTTTCTCACTTTTCAAGTTTATTCATACCACAGTAAGGCAGAAACTAGACTTCCTGGTCCCTGGAACTCTCAACAAGTGATTTAGCTAATATATTCAGCAGTGTTCTGCAGTCCTAACAACATGCCAGAGTCACTGTCATGAGTTGGAAGGGAACCACAAGCTTGATCACCAAAATACAGCTCCTGGCCCTACACAGAACCACTCCAAGAGGACACCATTTTGCAGACTCATTATGTATAGAAATGTTACAAACATGAAAATTAATTCTGTCCACTGAGTATTTATATCACTGGGTTAAAAATCCCTTTGAAATTCCAGTCTAGCTTACCTGCTAGCATCAGCTGCAGAAGAGTAGATGATGGATTAATTATATCAAAGTGATTGGTGCCATTGCTCGCTCCACCTTCAACATAGACAACTTAAGTCAATTTATAATCTATTAGACTTTTTACATTCTAATTAGCCAGTAATCATATCAAGAAAAATATCATTCTGAAGTGTACTTGGTCTCTCTATATCCTTTTACTGACAAAATACCTCTATACCCAGGACTATATTCAGCCCAGAGCCCAGCAAAAAAAGTGTGGAAGGAACCATCAAATCCAGTGTTCTTCTCAAGTTTTTAAACCTAACTCTGAATGGAATTAAAAAAAAAATAGACTACATCTAACACCATGGTATTTTGACCCTGCCTGGCTGCCCGACCCCCATCCAGCTGTTCTCAGGATGTGCAGGAACTGCTCAGTAGTAGTAAAAGCACTATTGTGTTAACAATACTGTTTTAGCCATAAATATATAGCACAGTAAAGCCTGTAAAGGCTGCTACAAAGTGAACTTAAAAAATAAATGCATAAACTGCTGCAGATTTTTACTGATTATAACAGACCATGAAATCAATCCAGATTTTCATTTCCTATTATGTGAAGATAAGAAAGACTACTTACTCTTACACGTGCTATTGCTATAAGGCAAATATATATTTTCAGGCACATTCTCTCTCTTTTTAAATAGAGAAACAAAATAAAATGGACATCCAGGCTCCTCACCAACTGTTTTTGCTTCTTTAAGCTGTTACCTGAGAGGATTTCTAGGCCTGCAGAAAAAAGCTCAGAAGTGACATCACGAATTTGCACTTCATCAGGAACAGGAGGATGAGGGGGCAATAGCTTCCTGTTAGGATCAGACAGTGCTTCCAGGATGGCGAGGAACTGAGCTGCAACACCATCGAACATTGCCACCAGCAGCCGCTCAGTAGCAGTGCGAGGCCATGACAGCTAAGTAAGAAGAGGTAATTTAAGCCTTATGGTATCTAAACCTACTTGCAATAAAGGAAGATTTTTTTCAAAACATTTCTGCATCAGAAAGCAAGTACATGTCCAAAACAGAAAATAACATACTGTAAAATATATTGCTGTTATTAATGTCATGCTTCAAAGGCATAGCAAAGCCTCATGCTAAGCAGGTACAGCACTTAGGTAGACTAATCATTTCACAGCAACCAGACACACTGCTGCACAGTACTTTACTTCAAAAATAGTACAATAGAAACTATGAGGGAGATTATTAAGGCCATGTAGTTTAGATGTCTCCTGATAATTTTCTAAAGTAATAATTAATACGTTTTCCCTACTTCCAAGCTTGTTCCAAGTATTATTAATAAATTCTGTTAATTATGAAATCGAAAATATAAAACTTTCTGCTTGAGTATAGCACCTTGTGTATTTAGAAGAATTATATCATGGTTTCATCACATGATAATAGTAAAGGAAGAGAAGGACTATATGAAATGTCAGACTTACATTTACTGCTTTTCTCGGGTTAATTTTTGACTCACGTCGAAAGCTGTTCGGATTTCTTCTGGATTCATATACTGCTCTCTTGAAAATCATTACTGACATCTGACAAAAAAAAAACAAAGTCATCATCTATGTTACATGTTCTGTTCATAGAGATCATAACTACTCTACCTTTTCATAATGACTTGCAGGATGATACCTTTAGAGTGGCCTCTCTAAAAATCTTTTCTGTCTCTGTATGTTCCAGAGAAGAACTGATATCTTCTAATTGCTTCAGTTCATCAATCTTAATCAAACCACGGCGAGCAAATACCTGTCCAAAGAATTAAAAAAAAAAATATATATATACACCCTGTGTTCATATCCTGTAAGTTGATATCTAATTTTAGAATAATATCATTCCTGAATTTATACAGCTGCAAAGAGCTGCAATGAAAGTCAGGTCCTAAACAATTGAAAACAAAATCTTTGCAAAGTATCTTTTGTATACATGCATGGGACCTGGCCAGTGTTAATGCTAGAAGTTTGCGACAGTGAGTATATGCAAAGTGCTATTGCATTTGAGTTGATTACACATTTACATGTGGCTCATCTCCACCTTGCAGTAAAATTTTGGAATATGGACAGAACTCTAAATAAATATGATCTGATAATAAGTAGGAATATTTAAATAAATATTTCCCAGTTGACTGTATCTAAAATTCTACATAAGGTAAATCAGGATACCTCTCCATGAATGCCGGCTTGACAATCAAAATAACACTGAGAAACTGCTGTATACAGGGTGGCTCTCCATGTCAAATAATGCACAGATAAGAGTGGAATGGATGATTCCATACATATACTGGCCCACAGTAAGTATTCCAGGACCTGTATTGAAGATATCTAATTTCAAAATGAATGCATCTTAACCTACATAAATATACTTCCTATTACTAAAGGACAGATACAAAGACTTATCCTCACCTGGTAGGACCAATTGAAGGGGGGAGGGGGGAATCACTAGAAATTGTGTTAATTTTTAACATATTTTTTATTGACTAAAAAACATTCCCCTGCACATTATTGGTTTTTTTCATCTTAAACTGTGGTCAAGCACTATTTTAGCCTCCAAGTTACCTTACGCACTCCCGTTCACTATAGTCTTGCCACCAGACAAAGATCCTGCCCTTCTCTCTCATCAGCTCTTGAGAGTTAGCACTCCCTTTTCTGGCTGCTCTAGTGATCATTTTTCAACAGGATCAGCAGGCTTATCTGGGATGCAATGGAGTCTGTCTTTTGCAGTGAAAAACCATGCTTAGATTAATTTATACCCATGGAAGTCTTGGCTCCTAACTTGCTAGGAAACATAGTCATTGCAGCAGTCTAATTTTAATAATTAGTCCTTTTCGATTGAATGAACAGTATTTGTATCTTCCTCTTACTATTTTCTTTGGGTCAGCTGTTCCCTGAGATACATAAAATATGCACAACCTTTGTCCTAAATTAAGTATTTTCTTTTAGTACAAATTTCAAGAATTGGAAACACCCACGATCAATTCCTCTGTTTCATGTATACCAGAAACCTGAGTATGCTAAACGAGGTGTTAAATCAATTCTGTTTTTAATAGATGTTCAAAGACAAAACATCTTTCCTGCTCATTGAAAGATTAATAAAACAACACATTAAAAAACCTACTGTATTAAAGCTGATTCAAATTCTGCTCAAGTTTAAGGAGAAGAGTAAAGCTAAGACAAACAAAAACTACATTCAGGGGAAAAAAAAAAAAAAAGGTGTGGGGGAAAGGCCATGTTGTTTTTATCAAGTATACACAACTAAAACCCTAGCCACCAGGTGTCAGCACGTTTCCACATTTTAAGAAGCAGAAGACTGATTCTTGAACAGATCATACAGAGATGTCCAAAACAAAGCACTGAGAATCCTCTGAAACAGCCTAACTAATGGCATCTCAATGTCCAGCAGGACAGTACACTGGGCCCCATCCCACAGCTGAGGAAGGAGCAGACTCAGGAAGGCATGAGAGCTTAAAAATCAACCACTCTGAAACACAGACATTTTATTTCCTTGTGACAAAAGTACTACTATTAGCAATGCCAGTGAAATTGAAAAGTCAAGGTACATTGTCATGCAAAACACAGGTGCATTTTCTAAACTTCTGCAGATTTTACAACCCTATTTATTTTGCCGTACCTTAGCAGAATGACCCATGGCCATCAAATGTCTGCATATGGTGTAAATATGGATAGTACCTGCAAAAATAAATTCAAACAAACAAACAGGTAAGTTCTATAATTCCACATAAAATTTGTTATGCTAAGCAACTCAATCTCTCTTATTATCTGGGTTGTTAATTCCAGAGAAGAACAATTTAATGACTTTTCATTAAACAAAAGAAAAACTAATGATTTTTCTGTTCTTCTAATTTAGAGAAGATGAAACCATTCAATTCTTCTGCAATATTAGTTTCAAAAATACTTACATAGTGAAGCAGTATGATCATGAGAGTACACGAGAATGAAATCTTAAAAATTTACCTAATCCATTTTTTACTCAGTAACTGCTGGAGAGACAAATCTTACTGTTATCCCCAAATGCCAAGCTCTTTAGAACAAAATACTACCTCTCCTCACAGACCTTACCTTACATGACTCTTTTAGTCCATCTGTCCTAGCAGACACCACCAATATTACATGAAGTATGACAAATGACATGAAGAAAATTGAAAACTAGTAGCATTTCCAAGAGCATCAAAATGACTTAGACATAAAAACCTGTCAAAAATGTACTTGACTCAAACAACATCATAAAATTTTCAAAAATCAGTCTTAGAAGTATAAAAGATGCTGCAGTTCTGGGAGACAAAAAACAAGCCTATTCTTCTGTCTGTATGAATATTCAGAAAGGGACACCTGTGGCAGCAGGAGGCATCATAATGTCAACTGTCATAGCTAGAAGGGTGTTATTATCCCAATAAGCTCAAATGGAGCAAGCATTAGGAAGATTTCTTTTATCAGTCAAATGTGTAATGAGGCACAAAATCTATTGTCTAAATTGCAGAAAAATGCTCAGGAACTAGGAAAAATCTAAGTTACTGCCTCCTTCTAATTAGAGCAGATTATTGGCTAGGATTAGTACAGAGACCTGTACCACACACAGGCAATAGGATGTAAGAATGGCAGGTGAGCATATTTTAATTTTAATTCTTCTCCCATAGAAACAAGCAATCAAAAACACACCTCAAAAGTAGGGAGTGAGGGCAACAGCAGTTCCAGTAAAACAAAAGGATAAGAATTTTGACCAATCATAGCTCAGAGAAAGTACATTTTCCAAAATGAAATTAAGAACATATTATCTCCTCAAGTTATACTGCAACAATTGACCATAGTAGCTCAGTTGGTCAGAGCATGGTGTTAACAATGCCAAGGGCCCTGTATGGGCCATTCACTCAACAGTTGGACTTGATGATCCTCATGCAGCCCTTCCAATTCAGAATATGCTGTGATTCTGTGATATTCATACTAGTCTGTTTATTTTTGACTAAATAACACTGCCTTTCAAAGCAAAAAGTTGTTGTTCCTGAAATTAAAATCTTGATAAAACATTCTCTGTGCATCTAGTTTGCAGAAGTTACATTCTTTTCTCAATTTTTCCCTAATACAGGCATTTGCAAGCAGCACCCTGAAATCTTATACATAGATCAAAATCCTTAAGTGCTATATGGTATTTTTTAGAATGGTTTTAATATCAACTCTTCCCTTCAAAGTACTTTCAAAAATACAAAGATGTAATGGCAGACAATTTTCTACTCTTAGATCTACAATTCCCTTTTCAAAAAAAAAAAAAAAACCAGCAAACAAGCAGAATAGCCTCCAAACCAAAACGAGCAAGAAAACAAGTAACCAAAAGAAACAAGACAAAATAAACCCATCAAAACAAACATTTTATTGATATTAAAATCTTGAGCAGATTTTGTTAATCAGGATGGACTCTAAAAATGTCCTGACTTTTGATTTTATTTGTACTCTTAAGCACAGTTATGATAAAAAAGTTGATGCTTTTACAACAGTCCACCTGAAAATGTACACTGTGGAAAACTTAATTTTAAAATTGCTTTTATTAGAAAAACAAAAAATTACCAGAAAAACCTCTACTGTAATTGAAGACTAACTAGAGATTTATCCATGACCCTTAAGTTGACCTTAAGGAGTATAAAGAGTATAAAATTTTCCCTTCACAGCTTTGCTTAGCAAAGAAATGCAAATGTAAAGCCTGAGGTACCATTGTAGATAAGCCAACACAAATTCTCCTGAGGTAGAGCCACTTGCATAGTGAGTCGTAATGAGGTCAAGGCACTGAGACAAGTCCGCAGGGACTCTCCATTCTGAAGATTTCTGTCTCTGCTGCAAACCATCTGATAAATGCAAACACTTCTTGCTTGCAAAGCATGGAACTAAACCACATAGAAATATAAAGTTAATTAATATAAGCATATGTCGGTTCACATCAGCAAAGTACAACAAAATGAGCAGTAAGAAAAGATTAGGCATAATAGCAAAAAAAAAAATCAGCATGCAATTGAACTGAGCATTAGAATATGGAGAAAGTGCTAAAGCTTCAGGGTTGCTGTACCATGAACCTGAGTCAGTTTCCACTGTGTCACAGTATGAAAATGCACCCAGTGCACTAGGAGTGCTGCAAGGGGTGTAGGGAGAATGAGGCATTAAACTGCTATTCAAAGAATCTGGCTTTGACACAGCTTCTCTGTAGATGTCTTCCATAAACTAAGGCAAGTTTTAACTTTTCTACACTTCTCCATTTATATCGCCACTACGTTATTTCTCACTCTCATCTGTTACTTTTCTCTTCCACAGATGGATTTTTTCTTCTCATCCTTGTAATACCTAAAATAATGTGACTTCCCTCATGCCTGGACAACAGCATCAGCTGAACAAACGTGAAAGAATGGGCTAAGTGGGATATGACCAGTCAGTACCTATTATTCTCTCAAAAGCCTCCAAACCTGGTAACATTTGAAATTAATTATTTTGTTGCAGTTGATTCACTGAAGTTGGAAGTTTCTAGCCTTGAAATACCATTTCTAAGTGTTATATTAAAAAAAAAAAAAAACTAACTGCAGGAACATGGAAAAAAAAAACAACAAAAAAAAACATTTAAGATGTAATCATTTGACAGATTATCGTTTTCCATTTCCAATTGTAAGGATAATTGCCAAACTAAATTTCATATCTGAAAATTTAAGGATATCTCAGTCTATAAAGACTAAGTTGCAGAACAGGTATTTTAGTATAGACTTGCCATAACATTTACCAGTAGGACTGGTTCAAAGTCTAGGCAGACATACAGAAAACAGAGGAGAGCATCTCTGGAACTTCAAATTTATTTACAAAACTCTTGTCATCTTATTGCAAACTTCCCATACCATCCTGGTGATTTCCTTTGGGCAACTCCTCACAACACTGACTCCGTCTTCTTCATGATATGACCAACAAACTCCAACCCCCTTCTCTCCCACCCAACCCACTCTTTTGTAGCACTTGTCTTCTTATTGGACACAGCCCTTGGCCTATTAAGGCAGGCCTGCTCCTAATCTTTGATGATTAGTACAGCTGCAACTCCTTCAGGTATGAGACTACCTTCTGCACTATCTTTATTTTCTTACATTCTATTCCTCCACACAAAGCATTTTAAAAAATGTATTAACATAGGCTTTGATCATTTTCTTTCTAGGAAGCTGAACCACATTTTAAAAAGAAAAATAATAATACAAAGTATCTCTTCTATCATGATATCTGCTTCTAGCTTTTAAGCAAACTGTCTGCTTTCTTCTCTTCACTAAACACCTATTTACACTCTAACTCTGACTTGAGGATATGAATTTGATTAGCTCAATACTCAGGAGCTGCCTACCATTTCTGTTCATTGTTCTTGATCACAGAGTAACTTGCATTAGTTATTCAAAATACCCACCGTGTACAAAAGTAGAGCTTCTCAGCAAAGAACTACTTAAAGTAAAATATAACATATTTTTAGCATTCCCCCTATATCTACTGAAAAACTTGCAGTATACCTTTTGTTATTCATGGAAGTCCCTACCTTGATAAGCAATTAACACAAAAGGATTCCAACACATTCTTAAGGTCACTCAGCTTCCTACAGCTTAAAGCACTTGAAAAATTATTCCGCATTCTGCCCTTTTTGTTCATAGTGAGCAAATAAGCTATAAAAAACATGACACTGCTTTTCTAACTGTCATGACCTTTTATTACAAGTAGTATTTTGCACACTTATGGTACAAAATACAGGAGAATGTTTTAAACATCTTGCATTCTGCCTGGTTCTTAGCTCATACAATACAGAAATTTCCAAAATTGCAGGACATTTATCAAATTTTGCTCACATCCTGATTCTGACAGTGGATAACAGCAACTATTTCAGAGCAAAAACTGCTGTAAGCAGTTACAGAACACCACATTCAGTGTTTTAACACTAAGTTGATGGTGGTTGGCTTCTGCTACAAAAGCATTAGGCATTTATATCCTCTTAAAAATCTACACCAACTAGAGCAGATGCTTATATCATACATACGATCATTAAATCTCAATGCAATTTATATCAACAAACTATAAATGATTGGTTAATGTTAATATATAATTAATATGAAGTACATTTGTGGAAGATAAAATGGACTGCTTACTTTGAATCTGTGAATGTCTTTGACCAGAAAAATTTTTAAAACCCACAACCTACCATAAGTGGTGCATTTTTGTCTCTGACACCATTTGGAAAAAAGGCAGATTTAAAGCACTGCACATCATTCATGACATCATCAAGGTTTACAGAAACAAACTGCTGAAGGTATCTCTCATAACACTGTTGAAGTGCCAGCTTATATTCCTGAAAAAAAATCATATGTTCTTTTTATAGTTTGTATATTTCATTTCCATTTCTATAAACATGTGGGGGTTTTATTATCTTTATGAAAAAAGTATCGATGGGAAAGAGCAACAAGAAGGAAAGCACAACAGTTTCATACAAAATACCAGCATGTAGTGTGAACACAACATAGGAAAGGTTGAAATACTTAAAAGAATGGCTTGTGCTTCACAAGTTTTGCTAAGTTTACTTCCTAATGTCGAACTTAATAAGCAATATATATATATAATCACTTCTCTCCCTTGTTTCCATGTTGTCAAAGCTTTTTTTTTTTTTTTTTAATAAAACAGATAGAAAGGGTAAGATGAATTTTAAAAGACTGAAGCAAGTGAAAACTGGAATTTGCATATGGCCAAGAGATCAGCATTAACAGACCAGAAATTGCCACTGGGTCTTTAAGAAATGTTAGCAAGGAGGATGTTGAGCTTTACATCTCTTTCCAAACATGCTCCCCAGCAGCATGTCAAACCACTCTAAAATCACACTGACTCTGGTTCAGCACTGACTCAGATCTGGAAGTGACATTCACTGAATCATCACCACCACTTCCTCCAGCAAGATTACATTTAGGTTTCTCTACTGATTTCACTAAGTCCAGCATTCACACTAAATAAATTATTGAGGAAAAAGTAACTAACTGCTGGCAAAAATGATCCTTTAATATTTAATCACACAAAATTCTTATTTCTTTGCATACCCTTCTTTTTTTCAATATAAATTCCTTCCACCACAGTAACACCTTAAATTTTTAGTCATCTGGGGAGTCTAACTCACATGGCCCTATTGTCCTATTTGCTGTGTGAAAGCAGCGGCCATTCATAGAAACTTTGGCATTCCAGGGACAGCTGCGGGCAGTCAGTCACTTGTATAATCTAATACATACATTCAGGCTGTGATAACACTTAAAATCCAAAGCCATGAATCAGAATATCATTAAGATAGTTATTGACCCACAACAAAATGGTAAATTATCTCCTAAACAGTTTAAAATACATGTGTATGACCAAAGACAGCTGGTAGATACAGGCAGAATGGGAGGCAGGGAAAAAACGAGTCAGTACTGATCATATGATGACTAATAGACTAAGTAATTTCCAGATATATGACTTAATGAACTTAGGTGTGTCCTAAAAAACACATAGCAGATGTATTATAGGAAGGAATCTAAAGGCTTTAGAAAAATACAGCAGGAGGACAGAAAGCTAAGTGGTTGCCTATGCACTGACTATTCATATGGATTAATTATTTTCTAAGGACTACACATCATTAAGTATTATATCATGTGCAGGTTAAGATTTAAAATATTCAACACCAGCTTTCAACTAGGAGTCAAGAGGGGTACTTATGGAATAGGCTTTACACCACCTATCACAGACCTTGGTTTCACACCACATTCATGCTTCCTGTAATGCATTTAAAATTTGCAACATCCATCCCTTGTTGTTTCTATTTATTTATTTTCAGGGGAAAAAACTGAATGAAAACTAGGTTTTCATTCTAAAATTAGATTAAAGAAATGCACTTAAAAGTGTGAGTTCCAAAAATAGTTGAAAGTATTAGGCTAGCCAGCAAAACAACTTCTTCAACAACATCAGTAACTTCACTGTAGAAAATTTCACATTACCCTAGAAGATTGAAGTTGCAAGCAGAAGTCTTTACACAGAAACATGGATTATTTTCAGGCAATCTAGGGTCAGGTCATTAAGCACCTTGAACATAAGGACCAAACTATATTGGAGTGCTGCTTTGGGAAGGCAATGCAAAGTACAGCATTTGATACTTTTGAAATAACCTTACTGAGTACTCTGTGAGAGCAGCAGTTCCCAAGCACTAAAAGCTTCATGCAATGTTTCAAGTAATTCCTAGGGCCCAGAACCTATGAGAACCTCAGGAATATACAAACATGAAGAAAACATGAACAGAATTGTCTAGGCAATGCTATTAACAATTGCTGCTGTTCAAGCTTCCTTAAGAATTTCTTTATGTCTAAACCTACACCATGACCCTGCACCTTCAATTGTAATGGCTTTGCAGTTATGGACCCTTCTATAGTCCTTCCTCTGCCTGCCAGTGAGTGCTGAGTGCTGCTGAAACTCAGCTTCAGCTGGCTGTTTCTTACTCAGGAGCAGGCCACTTTTGTGGAATTCTTCAGGGCACATGCAATGAAGGATATAGAAGACTTCATAACATCTGCATGATACTCCTGCCTTTGCCATGGCCTGTGGAAAAGCTCACCAGGCAGCCACAAACAAACACTCTCCATTAACAGCACAAAGAGCATCTCTCCTTGCTGCATTCCATAAGCAAAGGACATAAGAGTGAAAGAATAGTTTCACTGGATATGCATCTCAAAAAGATGGCCCCTCAAACCTCCTTGATACATTTCCAGTTATGCCCTCTTCTTTTTTATTTATTTTCTTTTATTCCTATTATGATAAAAAATTAAGTAGAAGGTAGAGAACTGGCTTTCTAACTATACACCTCTGAGCTGCTTCTGAGTGTTGTTTAGTAACTACCCTTGAAAGACCCAGATTTTATGACATGACCTTCTGACACAAATATCATTGAGCTTGTAAATGATTCACCCTTGGATTTTTTTCCACAGGAAACACAAAGAACAAATAGTATATAAAAATATATTTGCCTAATTGAGCCAGATCAACAGTTACTAGCCTGGCATCCCATCTCCAACAGTAGTCAGTAATATATTGCTAAGTAAAAGCATAAAAATAGAATTATCATATAGTGAAACCTCTCAAATACTGTCACAAACAATCTAACTCCTGAATCCCTTTTTTTGTGATCTACCCTTTTTGAGGAGACCAGAAATACACACATAATTCAAGATGCAGCATCACTAATACATATAGCTGTACAATGTGCAATTGCACTCTGGTTCTTGCTCTCTGCTCCACTCCTGACAGTTTTTTTTATTCACGTTGGTTAACTGAACATTGAGTTGAGTCAGTGGAACTGCTCTATCATTGTCAATTTGTACTTCAACAGCATGAAAGGCACAGTCAGATATTGTATGCTATCATGCTGAAACATCAAAAAAGAAAAAAAAGATTTTGGGGTGTTTGAAAAGGGAATGGGTGCATAGAAAATGCAGATATAGAAAATAAATTAAAAATCAGGGGAATTTTACAATAAAAAGCAAGAAATACAAACAACCGTCACTGGAATTATTTTGTAAAAGTTTTTGCTACTTTCTAAACAGCTTTCAGTAAAATAGGATTAAAAATTCAAGTAGCATAGAAACATAATGAAACAAAGACTATGACTGAACCTTTTCTGATTTCAAATTACGTACTTTGATCTGAGCAAGGGTATCACCAACTTTCACAAGTCTTTCATTGTAATACCACTCCGGTAGTCGTGGCTTATATTTGATCCAAATGTTGAACAAAGTATTTGCTCTAAAAAAAAGAAATAGATATAGGAGAAAAGGTTTCAGATTAAACTGGCAGTAAACCTGTCATAACAAGTAAACAAATCAGGAAAGCGTCAAATTTTGAAAACTCCTTTCTTCCAAATCTATTTGAACTTCTACATATTTCAAAACAAGTGATCATTAAAACTAGATTTAACAGGCAGACAAGGACATTTCTGGGTTTCATTTCTGTCTCCAGCTTTTATCATGCATTTTAAATAGGATGAATTTTCTCCCATGCAAATTCTTATTAAAATATCCTAGTAATAATCCCGTTGTGTTGTTCAAGCACAGTCACAAGCAGAAAATCTGTCCCACCTTTCAGCTAGTATTTGAGAAGTTCTCTTGGAAGAAGCAATTTGCTATCTTAGATTCAATGATTCACAGCAATTATTCACAGCAATTATTGGACTGGAAACAACAAATGTTATGAGCAAGAAAAAAATCCCAAAATAACAATGTATGGTCAGGTGGCTGCAACCTTGCAAACTGGTAGCCATGGAATAAACCATAAAGCTATAAAGTATATAGAGCTATGGTATATAGAGCTCATGCTATACAGAGCTACACCATGAGTCATGAAAGAAGAAATGTTCAGGAATTTTAAATTGTAAGGGGTAGGTTTCAGAGAGAACCAAATGACACACTTGCTAAAACAGAGAGGATTTTATGGCAGTGGTTGTGATGCTCTTCTGTTGCCTCTATTATTCTAGCCACAATTGTCATCAAGGATGTCTTTGTGTAACAAATTGCCTATTTTGCTGAACCAGCAAGCCTCCCACAAATGGTAACTGATTCTAAGCAGTTTCCCTCTGCTACAGAGACACTGACTACATCGTGCCAGTACTTCAGTCCCTACCAGCCATGGTTTGATGGCCTCATGCCCTCATGCATACAACTTCCCCGCACTACGCTTCTTTAAGAAAGCTACATTCTAGCTGGAAAACAATAACTGATCAGACAGTGCCAATAAGCACTGGCACTTTTTCATAGAAGCATCCCATGAGCAAATCGCTACCAGTATTGACAAAGTTCACAGTGCCAGGCATTCTCTTAACAAACCACTTGTATAGAAACATCAGCAGAGTGCCTTGTGATACTGCTACAGCCAAACTATTTACAGGCAGTAATTTATGAGGAAAGAACACAACCGAAGAAATATACATTAACATATAAAGAAATTAACATCTGAAAAATATCCTTCTAGCTGAATTGTCATGCATAAACTGTATGCTTACTGGTGTGAGGTGGCTGGAACTTTTCAACTCCTCTTAAGACTGGGATGGTAGATTAGAACAGCAAGACACTTTCTTAAACTGTTCCTTGACATTCAAGCACTTGGAATGCATTCTCACAGTCTCTTATATAACTCTTCATTTCAGCTTTTAAGAACACTCCCAATTAAAAAAAAAAGCACAATAAATTATATTTTTTCTACACAGAAAACTGTGAGCCACCTCCACATTTCAAGGTGAAACAGATGGCTTTATGAGAAATCTGCCAAAATTATCTTTACAATTAAGAAATGCAACAATCATAATCCTTTTCTTTTTTTCTAAAAGTATCATCTCAGCACAATTCTCAGTTCTTGAAAGTAAGCAGCTAGGAAATAAGTAGGGCATCCTAGAGTTGTATCCTAAAGGAAAAATGCAGTAACAGCACAAACTAGGCCAAAAGCAACAATCAGAATAAAATGTTGTAAGGCATTTTTAAGGAGAAATTTTTTAAGGAAACCATAGCCCAGTGAAACTAAGGGTACTTTCCAAATGGATGGGAATGAGTCCCTCCTCATCCATCTATAACAATTAACAGCCTGGGTGGGTACTGAGTTCTTCTAATGAGAAAAATATTGCATATCAGTTAGTATCTGCAAAGAGGCTCCAAAGCTAAGGAATTTTTCAGGCAGCTGAGCAAAGTTCCCTTGGACTATTAAAGGAAGAATTTAGGAAAATTTCAGAGACCAAGAGATTTGATGGATAGTAGGGGGGAAGGGGAAAGAGGGGAAAAAGAGGGAAAAGAGGTATCAAGAATGACCCTGGATGAAGCTCTTGAAAGCTAAGACTAGTACATTTCTTTCAGACTGATCAGCTCAAAGTCCCCAGCAATGGTCATCTTCATTTTTTGTTATGAATGTTCATGTTAACACAAGGGATTCCCACACATAATAAACAAGTAATAATCTGTAAAAAACTAGTTTAGCAAACTACTGATGAACCTGACCAGACTTTCAACTTCAGTGGGAAGGTTAAGGTAAAGTGATTCTGCTACAATGCCATGACTAACTACAAGTGAGTTCATGACACAGGAATGTTTCTTTGACACAGACAAAAGAGGAGAGTGAGACACTTCCCAAACAGCTTCTCAGCCTTTCCTTTAAACAGCCTGTAGGACACCAGAGAAACAAGTTAAGTAAGTGAATTCTTAAAAAAAACTAGCGGACTGTTAAAGCTCAGAGGTGAAATTTCTTTATTTCCGTCCATAACAGAAAAAAATTCCCTAAGGCCAACCCATAATAGTGTGCACAGGATAAGGCCCACGTGGCTAAAATCTTTACTAAAAGTATAAAGAATTCTCTGATACTGATCAAAAGCAATCTTATTAAATAAGGGTGGCTAAGCTGCACAAGATGAGATAAAATCAATAGTTCAAGGTAAAGCTTTGATGGTCCTGCTGCCAAGAGAAATGAAGCAAAACAACTTCTTGTTTAGCTGAGGAAAAATTACTTTTGATTGCTATTTCCGACTGAAAAGATTTGTGATAGTAAGGAAGTCCTCAGTAATTTTTATTTCCTACATTAGAACATTTAAATGCATAAATTATGGCCTTTCTGTTGACCTATAAACACGAAAGTTTGAAAGAGTTGGAGGAATGAAGCAGATAATTTTCTTTTTCTAAATTAACATACTTGCCATGTGGAAGCTGGTTTTCTTGTTGAGAACAAGAATCAATGCCAGAAAAGATAGTTTGAAAAATGGCATAGCAAGAAGTCTTAAGAGCATTTAGGAAAGCATCTGTAAAAGTCATTACCTTAGAAATTCTTAGGACCAAACAGACTACAGCTAGTTCTGCAAGCAGCACATGCTCCAATTTTGTGTTATCAAACAATGAAGCAGTAGGAAGAAAAAATCCTGAAATTTCACCATCACAAATAAATAAAGTCTTGACTTTGCTGATGCCTGAATATATGCTAATAATCAGAGTTCCAGTCTTCTAGGTCTGTACTGTCCCTATACAAATGAAAAATGCCTGAGGATGCACAGCTACTGGGAGCTTCATGTTACTCAATATTGCTAATGCCCTGGAATTTTGGTAGGGCTCATTACCACCAGAGACTTCTGAGACCAAGGCCTTGACAGAGTCGGTTCTCATCTCTATGATGAACACTGCAGAGTTCTTCAGATGTGAAAATGCTCTCATGCCAACCAAGGTATGCACGGTCATGGGCTACATCCACAAAATACCCATTTGAATAAGACAGAACTTACTTAGGTTTGAGAGGTAAAAAGCCTTGGAGACACTTTTCACAAAAACTGGTAACTTGGCACTATACTGCAAACAGCTTAGATTCCGCATGGCCAACTCCCAACCAGAAGATACAAAGAACACATACAAGAACCACTGTTGGCAATTTTGGTAGTGTCTGAAACCAGTAAGTGCTGCTTCTTCTAAGTGGACTTAGAGAGAATAGCTCTCAAAATAATAATATCTATCAGCTAAAACTGAAAAAAAAAAAGGGTCTGAAACTACAAAAAAGCTTCAAAATAGCAAACCACTGAAATCAGCTGCTGAAACAATATAAAAAGCCAACATACTGAGATTCAAAACACTAGAGGCAAAACCCTGGAGACTGATACCTGCATGATCTACCTAGGCCTAGACCCAATGATGAACATGCCCTATAAACAAATTAGGAAACCAGATAGCTTAGAATAGGAAAGATCTCCAGCTCAGACAAAGGCCAGGCTGCACAATCTGAGTACCTTCTGAAAATGTATACACCTACTTCAGAGTAGGGTAGTTTGTGGACTATTTCTAGGAAACTACTGAGTGAAATATGCAAGGGTAGAAGCTGCACATAAGTGATAGGTAACCACCCTGTAACCTAACTCCTGTGATGTTTCTGAAGGAACTTTTGATACCTTGGGAAACTTGTGGGGTTTATGTTAAAGACCTGTAAACTTAGAACAGAGTTGCATTCAGATAACAACAATAGAAAAACAACTATTTACCTTAAAATAAGTAGTTGAGCTCTTGTATCACAATGTGCCTAAATGCAGCAGGGAGAGCTACATGAGAAATGCACAGTCTGTAAAAGACCTATGCATGCACTATGAATCATACACTGATTCCATTGCTCTATCTTAACTGCATTACAGAATCTCGACTTATCTATACCCACAGATATGCATGTACGCGAGCAAACAAATATGCACTATTATACTCCCCATATGCTCTGCCTGCATCTATGTGTATAAAAATATACCAACGCAGACAGAGACATATGCACAAAAAGAGCTGTGTGCTGTTATCCTCGTGTAGCCCTACTTTTGAAGGCATGTGCGTGCCCACAAGAGTTCACCCTCGCAAGCAGCCGCACACGCTGGTGGGCTGCCAGTCCCTGCAGCACTGTCAAGGGATTTTCCCACCAGGAAGCTCAGGCAGCTCTGACAGAACCAACAGTGGTGCTGCCAACTTCCACAGCCCCTTGTGCTTCTTCCCTAAAGCACTAACTTGTAGGAAGCACTGGGAAAAAAAAAAAGAAAAAGAAAGAAAAAGGTGTTCATATTTCTAGGTTTTCGTTACAATGAAAAAATAAATAAATAAAAGGAAACGGATTGCCGGTGATCTGGCGCACTGCTGGGGAAGTTTGTTTGGCGAGCAAAGTCCCGGCTATCCCCCGGTGCAGCGGGCGCGGGATTCCCAGCGCAGCCCGCGGCGTGAGGGGAGCGCCCAGCAGGGCCGGGCGCGGCGCCGCGGCGCTGCCCGGCGGGCCGGGAAGGACGGCCCGGGAGCGGCCGGGCGGCGGCGCCGAGCGCCCGCGGGGCGGCTGAAGGAACAGAGCGAAGGACGAAGGGTGCGGCCGAGAAAGGGAGCTGAGGCAGGGCCAGAGGGTACGGCGAGCGGCTCCCGGAGCGGGCGGCGACGCGGGAATGGGGGGCGGCGGCGCAGCCCTACCCGTGGCGGTGCAGGTCGTGCTGCGGCGGCTTGGCCTCCCCCCCCGCGCTTCGCAGCCGCCGCAGGGAGCTCAGGACGCGGCGCAGCTCGGCCTCGAAGCTGTCCACCACCGGGTTGCCCCGCGCCACGGGCCCGAAGAACGCGGCGTGCGGGGCCTGCGGCCCGGCGGGATGCGCCATGCTCGGCCCGGCCCGGCCCGGCCCCGGCGCGTCGCTGTCTCCGGGCAACGGGCGCGGGCAGCGGGGCCGGCCTGGGCCAGGCGGGAGGTACCGCAGGGGGCGGCTTTTCCACAGCCTATTTCACCAGGGACGGCACTTAGCATGTCGTGTCGCTGTGCCTGCTGCACGGCTAGGCATAAAAGATAAAAGTGTGCTTAGCCTCTAAATGCTTATGTCTATTCAAACAAACAAACAAACAAACAAAAAAGGTGGCAAACTAGGAAACTGCCAGCCGGTATTTATGTTATAGGATGTGCTTATAGCAACCTATGTGTTTTGAAGTTCTTTACAGACGCTATGGTAAAGAGCTGTGGGAGGGATGTGAAGGAAACTGATTTTGTTGCCATGTTCGTCCTCATGTACAATGAGCGTAAGGGACAGCTGAACTGAAAACATGAAAGTGAGAGAAATATGGTAAGTGAGCAGTGTCCTGGCAACCAGGGCCTTTGCAGGCAGTTTCTCAACATTGAATCAAGGAAAAGGATCAATAGAGATGGGTAAAGCGAAGAAACACTTGAAAAGTGCATTCATAGATGACAGCAAAATAACTATCCTTCCAATAGCTGGAGACACACAGCATCAGCACTCTGAATTACTGGAATCAGAAAATACTGCATTAGCAAGGTCAATGAAATGACATGGGAATTATCTAAATACTATTCATCCTTGGAAAATTGGGAAGATGCAAAAATATGATTAATTTATGACTAACGTGTCTGACTCATTTTACACATTGATTTAGTATTGTTACCTGCTGGGAGTTGTGTGGATCCATTATCCAACAGGTATTGTGAGATTATGGGAAGATCTAGTGACAATGGCTATGCATTTAGGTGGGAGCAAATTTAAAGAAAGTACAAGAGGGAGTGGGTTCCCCAGGTATCGTGAAGGAGGTAGAAAATGAAGTCTGCAATGATAAGACATGGCAAAAAGATTTTGATACAGAGATTTAGAAATCACTGTGTTCAGAGACAAATTTTACGGAACAAATGAAATATGAGAACTTGGCTTGGAGTGCATCAACTGCAACACTAAAAGTTTTTGCCTGTGCTTTACCATGCTAACCAAAGAACTCCCTGTAATGGATACCAGATGACTAATAGAACACTGATCTCTTGGGAAAAGTGGCCTGTGCCACTGTAAGTATTGCTGGTGGCATCCGTTTCAAGTCCCTATGAAGTTCTGAGCTAGTTTGCCTCACTAGATGGTGCTGCATCCCAAAGGGCTGATATTCACATTCATGGAATGCAGAGAGTGCTGTTCTCAAACCAGCAGTGCCTAGAAGCTTCAAGGGGAACTTGAGAGACTGGAAATGAGACTGCTGAGTAAAACTTTACATGTCTCTAATATTTGGGTAGCAGATGGTGGAGTGAATATAACATTTGCAATCTGGATTAGCTTTTCAGCCATAGAAACAGAGTCACAGAAAACAATAAGGGAAAGGGAGGATAGTCATTCCCCAGAGGGCAAGATTGCAGAGCTATGTAAAGATAAAGCTTTAACCACTGGGAGGTTAACCAGGGCGTAGTTGGTCAGCCAGCTCATGAAGATTGTTTAGTCTAAAATTCCTGAGTCAGTCTTCAACAGGATCAAAGTATGCATTCCCTGCTAGGTGGAGGTTTAATGTATGGAGGGCAGTTCTGACCCTCTCAGCACCCAGGGTGGGCCATAGCAAGAAACTACACTACCACAAACATTATAGTGTGTATGTTATTTCAATTTTGGATGCTTACCATATTGGTTCCTATTATACTGTTCTAGGGAAGACTGGAGTTTAACCTTCAGATAGTCTCCATCTAACATTTAGTGTGTTGGATACTTAATTGGGTCCAAAAGTCAAAAAGGCTTATAGATAAATGATTAGAACTTTTTAACTTCAGAAGGAGTGTAGATTCTTCAGAAACATTCAGCTCATGTGACCTGATCTTTACAAAGAAAAACTTGTTGTATACAAAACAGCAAGAGGAGTGGCTGCTGAAGTTTTAACCATGATAGGATAATTTCCTCAAAAGATAGAGCATAAACTTGGAAAGTTTACAGCAATTTTTTGAATTACATTACATTAGGGCCCCCACACCCTAAAAATATGTGATCTGTTGATTGGAAAGCTAATGATTTATTCATCATTGGTCAGTGAACATTTAGATAGTAATTTGAACTGTAGTAACATTAGGGAGAAAGTAGGATAGATTATGGAGCATTGGCATGGACAGGATCCCAAGAAATGGAACTTAGGTATAAATCCCCTGACCCAAAGAAAGAGGGTATAGCAACCTGTGCTTTAATACCACCAGGTCAGATAGAAGGAAGCTGCCTCAGAAACAGAAGCACCCACAGAGAGTTAATTTAGTAAAAACCCATATAGGAAGTGTCTGCTCTCATGGCTATGGGGCCAAGAGTATGCTTGAGCTGTAAAGGAAGAAAACCTTGCTGTTAACTCATCAAGCTGCCTGCTTACTTCTTGTGTGTCTGTTCCACTTGTGTGAACAGCAGTGGTTACTAAGAGCAAACAAAGGGGGGAAACACTGCATGATCACAGCAGAGTTGGGCAGGAAGAGTGTTCAGTGATATCTGGGTACAGGGGCTGAGGTAACGTCTGCTGAGCCCTATCTAGTGCATCAATCAAGGTTTGTTTCCTATGGATAATTCTGAGATGCATGTTCACATCCCTTTCTAGGATGCTTGTAGCAAATATACACCTGAATTATGGTGCCTATAGACTTTGCTTTTTGATATTCATAGACCAGAGGCAGTCATGAATGTTGTATTACCAGACTTCTGCAGGGTAACTTGACAGTCCCCAGAGGTTTAGAAGAGCTACATTTATGTCATCTCTTCTTTGATGCTTTCAGGAAAAATAGTCTGAGCTGAAATGATTCTGTGCCATCACTTAGTATCTCAGGCTGATAGGCTAATGAAGACATGAGAATTTTTAAAATAATGCTTAACACACTTATGTACTACATATTTAAAACTGGGATCTGCATTTACTGTACTTGCAATATGCCTGCCTGCTCCTAAGAGCCGGTCGGAATCCACTTTGGATAGGGTATTCCCCTTTGAGTAGGAGTGAATTCTTGGACTCAAAAAATAGAAGAAAATCTAGCAATAGCAGGCGTGTAGTGATTCTTACAGAGAAATTCACTTTGTGAGTTAGTCAGGCAAAACAAGGTCAAGAAAACACAAGGTCTTATATGACAGTACATCATTTACTATTCACATGCTATAGGGGAATCAAAGTGATGGCTCCAAGTTACCTGATAAAGCTCCATAAAAAGCCATTATACAGCTGGAAGAAGTGAACTAAACTGCTGAATGCCAGGAGCACTGGCACTTTAGAGATATGAAGAAGTTGTCCGATGGCAGGGGGAAAAATAACTTTTTCTGAGCTTACAGAGGCAAAACACATGCTGGAATTAATGTACCTTCCAAATAACTAACTGTACAGGAAGCAGAGCAGTGCAGCAGACCTGCAAGCTTCTTGCTATCACCTCCTGTGGCACTAGTCTATACCCATAGCTAATGAGACACATGGGAATCCTGGACCTTTATAGGCAGCTATGAGAGATTATAGTCAGCATTTCCTTCCCACCTCCTTGCTTCTGGTCTGTTTTTGTTAAAGCTGCTTGTGGCTTACTGAAAGTGCCTTTAGACTCAGATGCCTTACTTAAATCTGCATTTACATTTAATCAAAATTTGTGAATTCCCACCCTTCTCTAAGAGCTACTTACTACCTTCCTGTAGGAAAGTTATCAAGGAGCTGAGAGATACATTGTCCTGTTCTGACAGTATTTGTATTTTTTTGCTGTACCATAAAGAAACATGTCCTGAACTAGGAAGCTCCATGCCTGATTGCACAGTTAGGGAAATGTGAAAAGATGGTAGGAATTACTTACTTAGGACACCATACAGCTTTTAAAACAAAGCAGCAGTTCAAGTCCTTTGCTGAGACAGTGACACATATTTGTAAAATATTTCAGTGCTCTTCCTGTCAGTGAGCAGTATACAAAATTTGTCAGACAATGGCAAGGTCTCTGAACTCTGGGACATAGAGTAACAATAGCTGAGACATGTGTGTCTTTTGACAAGCAATTGAAGATCTTTTAATATATAATGAGAGCAGATCTGGGACAGTTCTAATGCAAGTGAATGCTAAGAGAAGGAAAATGCTAAGTTTTTACTTGAAAACGGTTCTTGGCTTCCTTTCTGATCTAGTTCGTCAGTGTTGTACCAGGAAGGGAAAAGAGCGATCAATACAAGAAAGAACTGCAGTGACTGAGAACTATGCCAGTGCCAGGTTCTTACAGAGCTGTGTTCAAGCTTGGGGTGACAGTTGTCTCTGTGTTTTCATTGTATTATATGAAAGGCTTCAGTGCCAAACTCTAAAGATGACGTGAGAGCTTTCAAAATTACAGTATATTAAAGTGGTTTTTTTCTTTTAAAATCTGAGTGTGAATGCTGACAAAAAGGCTTTCCAAGTTTCCTTTTATCATTAGAAAAAAATTCTTAGGCATATAAATTAATCTCAGTTGATTTGCAGAAAATGGGAGAAATCTGGGAGAAGTGATCTTGTTCAGCTGATTTTTCTCCCCACTGCAAAGAAAGTGTAGGAGTGTGTAATATTTGTGTGAACAATCTGTGAGATTTGACTCACCCACTCAAGTTGTATCGTTATGCATTGAGTGGGTTAAGCAGTCTTTGGGGAGGGAGATACAGTACGGGTTTTATATAGCTGCCTAAATTTGTAAGAGGACTGAGATCTTCATTCTGGACTTAAGTGCCAAAGGCACTTGGAAATATGAAAGTTGGAAATATAAAGTTCATGAGCAACTTTTCAAAAATGGAAATATTGCTTCAAGGAGGAAGCTTGCCTACAGTTCATGTTATTCTCTTTATTTTTATAAGATATGCTTCATTCTAGCTTACAAGTAAATTCTACTCAAGTAGACATCAACTGATGATGAGATTATTTTGCAAAGGCTCTAGGAACCTGCAAATATTTCATCTGAGAATGTACTATTTTCAGTTCAGTAGACAGACTATGGAGGAAAGTTTATGTCTCACCTAAAGATCTTGTCTCAAATCTCAGGAAGCCGTAGGGGTTCTTCTGAAAAAGCTACACCTAAGGCTAGTTTAGAGCAACTGTAAAGATATCTTTCAAAAAAACCTCTGTAAATCCCTTCCAATCATGAAAAAGTGAAAGTATGCACAAGATTTTTAGTGATGTGCATGGAAGCTGCATCTTAGAAACACTCAAAAATGTGGAAGACTTATATGTATGTACAAAAAAGCTAGAGAGAGTCCTTAGCTAAAGATAACATCCGATTTATTGAGCAGAGATGGCCAAGGTAGTTTTTTGCCATGAAATGTGAAGTAGCAGAGATGGAGTGTGTAAATTATTTCTATTTTAGCTACATTCAGCTTAAGCTGATTGCTTGGTAGGGATCTAGTAGTTAGATTTGATTTTGTAAAAAAAGTGGTAGCATGTTTTATTTAAAATACATTTTCTTCATTTCATAAATATCCTCAAGCCAAACATTAAATGAGAGAAAATATAGCCTATTCCAAGAAATAAATTAGTTCTGAAGATCTTCCCAAATTCTCCTGAGGCCAAGTATGACAGTGCATTTTTATTCCTATTCTCCTGACGCACATTTGCTGTTTATAATTCTGAGCTGCTGCAAATACTGTAGATAGAAATGATCCTGGGGAAATTACACTATTGTTTGTATATATAACTCCTGAGTAGCCAAATGCATCCTTATCATGACTCTTTCTCTGTTGTGCATTTGGTCTGGGAGTACTCACAGGATCAAAATAGCCTCTTCTAGGAATAAACTATTGGCAACAAAAGGACACCTAAAATAAGCTGGTGATGCCCTCCAATATTTTTAGATCAATGCATTTCTGTTCAGGCCTTTTCTTACTGCATTACAGTATGAATTTTGAAACTTTTTGACACCATTACTTCCATTTTCCATTCTTACTAGTTTCGCACTCGCTTGCAAGAATATTTCACTCCAAGGTCAAAGTATCTGCTGATTGAGGTTTTTTCAGGCAGCTGACAGAAATTGTTTTGGACAATAGCCTGACCTTGGACTAGGAGATTTAGCAGACTGGAGGTCAGCAGTAGAAAATGACACAATGTGGAAGAGTAGTTATTTTTTTTTTATTAAGCATTGCTTATTCAAGGAAGTAGAAAAAATATCTGTTTTCACACAGTTATTTGGATTTTTCATATTTTTCAATACTTTAAAACTATTCTATGTAATTATATTTTCTAGTTAATTTTTAATTATATAAACCATTCTGATCTTTTATAGGTATTATTTCTAATAATTATATATGTAATTATGTAATTGTGAACTTTTATCTTAATACTTTAGAATTTTAGAAAATTAAGAGCAAGTCATTGTTTTGCATATTACATACATGTGAAAAGAAAAATAAAACGGTAATCTTTACCCTTTTCTCCCTCAGAATTTCAAATTATTAATAGTGAACAATTGTCTTTTCTCTACATGATGACACCTTAGGAAAAACAGAAATTGCTATTAGCACTTAACCATGTTTAATTGATGCAATAACAAAAACTGGTTAGATCTTGGCCTCACAAATGTTCATGAAACCTTGGTAGCAAGTTTTGAAAATTTTACTAAAAGGCTTTCAGGTAGACATCCGGCTCTTCATCTGTTAGACATGGATGCATTAAAACAGCCAGCTTTTTACTCAGTGGATCCACTTCATATACTCTGGCATATTTATTACATTTATAGACAAAACCTTGGTATTAACCTTTGCGGAATCAGAGTAAATGGGTGGATTGTATTCCTTCTTCTGTATTGTTAGCAATAGACTTGCTTCATAAATTATCCTTAAAGAAGAAAATTTTGTTATGCTGTACTTATATAATTCCATTATAAGGCTGACAGAATGGTTCCTTGAAGAAGGCAGACAGAACTCTGAAGTAAAGCATTATACATCCATCTGGGTTAGCACAAAAAATAACTTAGATATAATTTTGTCATCAGAAACACAATCACTAGGTTTAAAACATGAATAGAAATATTCTATGATAATTTGGAGGTGCATCTACATTAGTAGTTTGGTTGTGATCAAGAGCAGACTTTTGCAGTATTCCCAGTTCTGCACTTGTTGTATGTTACAGAATGATCTTGAGCACATGGGCTGGACTCGCTCTGAATGAACCTAAGCTGAAGTGTGCACTCCACAAGCACATCTGACATCCTCCATCTGATACCAGACATTTAGTCTCCAGGAACAGACTAAGTAAAACCCCCAAAATGTGCATTATGTGAATATCTGGTCCCCGTAACTAGTTGTTTCACAGTACAGATCTGCTCTGATTACACTGTTTTTCTTTTATAGCCATAGACTAATTTGCTAATTGGGAAAAAAAAATTCTTTTGAAGCAGGATGAAAACCAATGATGGAATTTCTGAATAGTTGTTTTTTAAAATATCTATACTTGAAGACAGCCTAAGACACCAGTGCTATCTCCACTTTGCAAACAGGGGAGAGGGAAATGCTTACAAACTTTAAGCCACGAGTTAAACATTTACTTGTTGCAGAACTACATCTTCTGTTTGTCTTCAAGAGGTGAAGATTTTTAGTGTCTCCCAGTACTATTAACATGAGGACAAAACTGCCATGATTACAAATACCTAACAAAACATGCCAGTGCATTGTGTATGGTATCATATGGTATCATATAGTTTCCAGGTTAAGGTTTACAAATAGGGCCTATGCCCTATTTTGTTCATCTCATGATTTTAGTTAAGAAAAAAGGACTACTTCATTAAGCTCTGTTACAAGAAGAGTTCTCCAGGTCTAGAATAACAACATCATTTTCTTTATATCTTTGTTTTATTTCCTTAAAATGATAAACTTAATGGATCATGTACTTTCCTAGGAGCTTCCATGTTTTCTAGACTACCCTCCATAGGCCATCTACATGGAAATGCTGTCCCTCGACTAGAGACCACTGTGTCTGTGCAGCTCAGCTAGGAGGCAGCAGATCAGTCACTGACTGTAGGACTCAGTGTGATGGCTCTGTTCACACTGTTTCACTACAGTCATTTTCAGAGGCTGAGAGAATAGAGAGCCTACCCTTAGCATGTAGCAGATATGCATGGTCCCTCCAGAAAACCTATAATAATTTCCTTAAAACACATACTAAGATGCATGTCTGAGAGTAATGTTTATCCTACTGTAATAGTGTTCCTCCTGTTTGTTCAGCTGTCCCAGCAATACCCACCTAGCTCTTTTCAGCATTTATATGATCTTTAGTTTGTAGGAGTCTGATCATTCAGGGACAGTGAAAACTGGTGTGTTTTCAGGAAAGCATAAGAAGAGAAGGAAAAGAGTTGATCAGAGCCATAAAGCCAAATTCCCATTTCAGTGAGAGGCCACATGACTCTGTTGCCAGTTCTGACCTGACACCAGATGCAGCATCTGAGCCACCTCTAATCAGGCTTAGCCATTTGGCATAGCACTGATCAGTGTGGAAATACCAAAACAATGTAACTACAGCAGAAGGATGTACCAGAACATTCTGTCTCCAGACTCAGCATATCTGGGACCATGCTGTGCATTTCTGATCTGGTGCTACTTTGTGTAGTGTGGGTGCACATTTAATGGCCAGTATTCACAGTACCACAGGTGCACAGAGTGAAGAATCTGGGAATGTACAGGCTTGGAGATGATAGGAGGGGAGAGACTGTTGTTAATGGGATGCAAAAACTGTGATTTGCCTTGGAAAGCTCAAGGGCTTTAAGATGTGGTATTTGGCATACAGGGAGAAGGAAGTATAGTAGATGATACTACAACTTCTGTTATACTTGTACAGGATGGAAAAGAGCATGTGACTGGTATTCTCTTTTCAAGGCAGAAGAGGAGGGAGCCCAGACAGAATACAGACATTCACAGAAAGCACTGGTCAAGAAGGCAAAGACAAAACAAAGGAGTGAAGGGACATGAGAGGAAAGGAAAATGGTCTGCAGCATCCTAAGTGCCTGTGATGTTTAAGAGTAGAGTCCTCTGGAGGCCAGTCTTCCCTTAAGAGGAAAAAAATGCCTTTAACACTGGTGGAAGTAGGTCTCTCAAGTACATCTCCAGAGGTTGCTCATGATAGTGACAGTCTGGACAGAAGATGAAAATACATGAAAAAAGGATTCTTCAGAATCCTTCCTAAAAGAGATACTTCCACTTTCATATATGTTTGTTGTGGTCAGGGGTTTTAGGCCAAGAAGAGGATAAAGTTAGCTGTGGCAATTTTAGTCCCTAGCCTCTATTTCTCAGATTCAAAGTTGAATAAACTTACCTTTGATAACCTCAATGCTGACTAGTATGTAGCTCCAGCTCCATGCCTGATAGTGATGCTGGCTGCCTTCACACATTAAAAGTGGAGTTCCAGGTTCATTTTCCAGAGAAAAAATCTTAATTCTCAAGGTGGTTTTTTTTTTGTGTTTTGGCAGGGAGGGGGAGCTGGGAAGGGGCTGGTTGATTGGTTTGAGGATTTTTTTTCCTTATCTTTGGAAAAGCTTTTGCACTGTTTAAAAATAAAAATTAAGACTTCTAGCAGAGGCAAGTGTGGTGGCTAACCTTACTGCTCCTACAGTTTTCATTATCTGAGCTGTTCTTTGGAGCAGTAACTGAAATAGAAGGCAGAGAGTGGGAGTGCTGAATGGGAAGGTGAAGGGCCCTGGCAGATCTCTGCAGTGCAGGTGGAGCTCCCTCAAGCCTCTGACTTACATTTTCTGAGTCAGAGAATTAAGGGTTGATGGTGGCAATTATGTACACTGGGTACAACAGAGATCTGAGATAAAGAGATAATGGTCCTGCTTATAATAAGAGAAAGGCAGCAGCTGAGAGCAATAGAAGAAGAAAGCAAGAAGAAAGGAAAAACATTAAGTGGGAGTAGGTCAAGGCATATATTTTAGCAATGGTGCTGGAATTTCAGGTCTTTAAACTCCTTTGACAGGTGATGCTTCCTCCCTGGGACTCTGTAGCTATTAATATGGAAGCGAGACATTCAAAAGGAGAGAGACAGTCTGGCGCTTAGCCCCTGAGAAGTTTGCAGACAGGGAGCTGTGGGAACCTTCCTCAAGGAAAAGTGTTTTGCCCTGAGGCTACAAGTGGTGGGACATATTTTCAGGGTTGTTCCTAAGCAAAGGGACCTTGGGAGGTTCAGACCAAAATGATCCTCTCTCCATAAGTGAGCTGTAAGAGGTCCCAGTGTGTTTTGGAAGGCTTGAAGATGTTGCTGTTTGTAAGTGTCATAGGATGACTTTTCAGGTTCACCCTGTTGGAGTCTGGATGATTTGATAACATTTGATAACACACTTCTCTTACAGCCCAGGGATGTCTCTGTACTTTCTTAACTTTCTCATTAATACATTTGTTACCCAGCTTTGGCCTGGTGACTGCATTTTATGTTAATTTTTTAAAATTATTTTATTTTACTTTTCTATTTTTTTTAAATTTGCCATCTAATGTGAGGTGATTACTGCATTTTAGTAACTGAAATTACTATAGCATTTTGGAAGTAAACAGTTGATATCAGTAGTTAGGCTGAATCTAATTCCCTTTAAAAGGCCAGTTCCCCAATGACAAGTCACCTGTGGAGTTAAAGAATATCAACAGTAGCCTGAAGCTATTCAACACTGTAGTATTCAGTGAGTAGATAAATTTGTTAGACTTCTATACTAATAGTTCCTCAGGCATCATTATTATATAAATTTACTCCTTGTGTTTCTTCCTGTTCTATGAATTCCTGTAGCACCTCTATTATAATAATTTGGTACATCTCTATCATTTACTTTGACTGTTATTTTCAAGTGGAAATACCTCAAAAGTAGACACAATTAGATTACTGAATAATGCAAACCACAAGAGATATTTATAGAGAGGAAAAAGAAAATACAAGATAATGGCTAGTTCAACTTTCATTAATACAAAATGTGACAATTATGGTAAGGTTTCCAAGTTCCTTAAGTGTCCTGTGTTGCCTAAGGACTTTTTTTTTAACCCTAGAGCTGTGCAGCCCCTGCATTTAATGTGCACAATAACTTTCCAGAGGAAAGGAGATTTTGGCATTTACAGGTGCATATGCATTAGGTAAAACAGTCCCCAGTAAGTGATGAGTAAAGTTCTCCAGATAATTTCTACCTCAGTAGGACCTGCAGGACTTAGAAATGCACTGATTTCTGAATGCCCTTGTCAAAGTCACTGTGATGTCAGAAACATTTTTATTTTATCTCAGCTCAATTTACCCTGCTCAGCACCTCAGGCATCTTTTCTTTAGCAGTTATTTGACATCCACACTATCATTAGTGCACACTATCAAGATGTTCTAGTGCAAAGCACTAAAAAGCATCATGGTAAATGATTGTATCACTCCAGAAGACATTATCACTATCATTTTAAAACCTATTTACAGTGCCTGCCACATGAGTATGTTTTAACAGAATAAACTGATGCAAAACAAATACCTTCATTTTACTTCTCTAGTTTTTGAGAAACAGGAAATACAAAAGGAAATTAGAACATCCAGCACTCTTGGTAATAATTATCATAGGCATTTGAAAAACAGGCACACAGAAAAGGATATGTGCAGAGTCAGAGACTGCAGTGACCTCCCACACTGCCAAGTTCTTTAGAATTACTGAAATTATAAACAAAGTAAAAGCTCTTCTTTCCCAAACAGCCGCCTCGATGTCACTTGTTTCCACATTCCGACTTCTGTTGCTGCAGCCCACACTTTCTCTGTTGCTAAGTGCTTTAGGCTTCTGCAATATGTTCCAGCAGCTCCCTGTTTCTCTCATATCTCCAAACGTGCTATCATCTGAGAGCAGAATGTCTAGGTTTATCTGACATGGCAAGGAAAAAAAACTGTACAAATTACAGATTCTTAAAGAACACTAAAATTTTCCATATGAAAAAATATCTCCATAATCTTGCATGTAATTTCATAACATTTTGTTAGAACATGTTTTCAATTCACAGTAGGATATGAGGGATGAGGGCACATTATGGCTCCTGGGAGCAGCTGTAACTAAATCTTGACTGTAAGTGACAATAGCAGCACAGAGCACCGGGTACTTGCAGACGCTTACATCAGTGCTGCCACTGAGCTATGCAAATAAAGAAGATCATAAATAAATGGAAATCATAGGAAAAGTGGGGGGAAAAAAGACAATACAACAGTTAAGAATTTATATAATTTTGTAATTATATTGGTTAATGTAGACTGTTACATCTTTCATCATTCTGGCTTAAACACTGGTTTCTTCTATGCTCATAGCAGACACATAATAGCTTCCACTCAGTAGAGAATGACATTGTCACTGTTATTCACTCAGCTAGGTCTGCCTTTTTTTGATTTGGTCAGTAGGCATTTTACTGAGTGCAGTCTTCAGCCTTTACCAACCCTGGGGTACAGTTCCACAGCTCTCCCTGAATCCTTGGCTACATTACCAGCATACCTACTATTGTGATTGCTAGCAGCTTTTGCTTTATGTCTTTCATTCAAGTTAAGATGAGCAACATTAGCTCTTTAATAGTGATTAGAGAGCTGTCTTTAGTGATTAAAGGGCTAACATATATAATTAAGTTGTGTGGGCATCCCCATTGCCAGATACAAGAAACATTCTAGGTACATTTTTAGGTTAAATTTGGCATTTCCCAAAGCCAGCTCAAAGTACTGGAAAAAGTAAGCAGTATTTTCAGAAGAAGGTAATTCAGCACATAAGGACTGGATTGTTAGAATGAGATAGTTGATAGTAGATGAGTAAGCAGTATTTTCAGAAGAAAGTAATTCAGCACATAAGGACTGGATTGTTAGATGAGATAGTAAGGCACCTCATTTTTCCATGATATATGTTTTAGGGGTTTATTCTAGAATATGTTTCGCCTGGTCACTGGAGCCAAACACCTCCGCTATACATGTGTTTCAAAGCTTTCTGAGAAGAACTGTTAGGTATGTGCTAGAGGACCTTGTGATGATGCAGCTCACACACTATTTTGGAACCTCTTGTCCCCATTAGCACTAGGGTGTATGTGGAGCAGACTGGAAGCAGAGCTTCTGTTTTCATTTCCTCCTGAAGCAATTTGGTTGGTATGCACCAAAACCACTTTGAGAACTGAAACACTACATGTTAAGTGGAGACAATGACAAGATTTTCCTCCAAACCACGCTGTTGCTTTGAAACTAATTGCTGATATGGACACAGCCTTCTTGGACAGCTGATGAGGGAGCAATCTGCAGGTTCTGACAGGGCCTAGGAGAGAAGATCAGCTGCTTTAGGCTTAATCTCTTCCCTCCACACAGACCACCTTTCAATATCATTGCAGCCCTTCTTGCTCTTCTGTCAGCGCTCTGTGTTATTCTTTTTCCCGCATCCATCCCCATGTTGGAAAAGGTCCCTGGCCTGCCCCATTTCCACCCATGTGGAAGGTACAGGAAGTGACCTGTGGCTGCAGAAATGATGCAAGCTGTAGAATGAGGACCAACAGCTGCCTGAGACATGAGCATGGAGATACCATAGCCAAAGAGAAGTGAGAAAAGAGTATCTCTACGGTTAGGTGGGCATACACAGGTTGGTAGAGAGAAGTGTCAAAGCCCCCATGACTTCCAAAGCTCTGCTGCTTGTTTTTTACACTTCAGCCTCCTAAAAAATAACTGGCAGTTCACAGTACCCTAACATTTCCCTGAAACAAAACCAAAAAAAAAAAGACCCCTCCCAGTGTCCCCATTTCGTATTCTGAAATAGCTCACTTGCTACTGCTGCAAATTTAGATTAACCACACAAATACAAAATCTCTAAAACCATGTTTCAGCAAGATGCTTTCCCTCTGCCTCCCCACACAGAGGGTAAGAGAAATTCTTGTTAAATCTGTCTGGTTTCTCTGGGTTCCTGGGCCTCTTTTTTGCCTCCAGACATGTTCTTTTAATAACTGTGTGCTAAGACAAGAGGTATCTTGCCTCTGCCTTCTTTCCCTCAGTTAGTCTGTGCCTGAGACCAAAGCTGATAACTACTCTTTTCCTTAATCAAAACCTGGCATGAGATGTTCTGTTGCTTGACATGTTAAAAGCTTCTTGTGGAGGGCTGGGGTTAGGATACCCTCCACTCTACCCTAGTGTTAAATGGCCTGGTTTATTTTGAAGCAGAGAAGAGTAACAGTCAAGGCAGGGAATATGCAGCAAATAACAACTATAAAGCAGTGTAAGAATCAACTGAAAAGCACGCTTCATCGTTTACCACTCAGAAAAATTAATGGCACAGCCACCACCAACCATGTAAGGAGTGACACACAGCCCCTGCATCACTTTATTTCCTGCTTCTTTTCCCCAGAAGCACTGGTTAAACTAAGCAGATTTTACAATGTAGTCATGTGCTCCACTTGCTAATAATCAGCTCAGTGTAAATATCAACACATTGCTGCAGAGAAGCTCAAATGTCACTGTAACCGTTCCCTTGGATCACTTCAGCTTTGTGAGGGACAGAGAGAACAAAGGTGCCAGAGGACAAACAGGTGCCCTACAGCAAGCCTGGAAGAGCTGAAAGGAGAGAGGTAACACAATGAGAAGAGAGCTGGTAAAGCTAGAGTCATCTGGAGTGTAGAAAAGTAGTGCCCTACAGAGCAGCTACAGATCCAAACAAGGTGATATCAGCAAAAAAATTTTTCTATGTAGAAGGACCTGGGACAAAAAAAAAACCAAAAAACAAAGAAACAAACCCAAACAAAGAGGGGTAGTAGTAAAAAGTTTTGAATTTAGCTGACAAGGACCAAAACCAAGAAGTGTTCATGCACTTCATCAACTAGCATCCAATTAAAACAAAACCAAAAAACTAAACCTCCAGCTGTAAGGGACAGCCATTTGACATCTTTGCTGACATGCTCCTATGAAGGGCAAGGAGTAAGAGGCAGAAATGACCTGTATCTCGTGTGTAAGGAGACCAACCTAGGAAGCACTGAGATGTTGTATTGCAGTCCTGTGCTTGCTACAGTTGCAGAAAGGAAACTCCACCTTCCCTTATAACAACTAAAAATGGTTCTTTAAGGGCAGTATATACAGATGCAGTGTATTCCCTGAACTCTATTCTTCTATGTTACTAAGATACAACTGTTTCTATGGAGAGCTTATTGGTGGGCAAAATAAACTGTTTTGATGAATTATAAAAAAGGTAAATTAATTTTTCAAAACAAAATATTGAATGAAGCTAATGAGATTAAATCACACCAATATAGAATTTTGAGTACATAGTTACCGCCTCTTTTTAAAAAATTTTTAGTAGACATCCTAAATTCTGTATTGTCTATAAACTGATATAAATTACTATCTGTCCTGCAAAATTCTTAACTAATTCTAAAGCCATGCATGTTGTTTGAGCTACAAAATCTCAACTGAATTTTTGTTTGTTTTTAAAAGGTAAGTATAATTGTGCAGCAATTTACTGTGGAGTATAAGTATCTGCATGGCCTGGAATATGCCATGTTGTGAAGAAAAGAGCTTTGAAATGAAGAATGGTAAATTAAAGAAGGAAAGAACAAAAAGGTATGTTAAATAAAGCTCACAATTTAATTTTAACATGCTTCTGGGTAACAGCTAGACTCTACAGATGACAACTAATAGATAAGTGGGGGACTGTGGCATTCCTGCCTTTTTTGTTGTTGTTGTTGTTTATAGCTCTAATTATTTTATACTGTGCTGAAACAGAACTTGAAAAATGCTGTGCTTGACTTAGAGAATAGTTTAGTTGATCAAGCAGCAATTTGGCAAAGCAAGCAGTTACACAAAAAGAAAGTTGTGAAGAATTCCACACTTAAATCAATTGGAATTTATGAGAGACCTCTTCTTTTTTTTATCCTTATATCTTTAAAAATTGTTAACCTCATTTGAAGATGCACATTCATATTTTCAGTGTCAGAAAAATACTACAGGTTACATGTCAGTTTAATCAATTGTCTTATTCAACCTTAAATGCACATGTAGCTATGTAAAATTTCTCACTGGTACTTAAGAGGAAGCATTTCTTTCAATGAGCAGATAGGAGCTGCCAGCTATATTCTTCTGATTTTATGCCACCCTTTTTTCTCTCTTATTTGGATGGAGTCTTCCAAATCTAGCACCAACATATAAATATACACATGGCTGCCTAAATCAGGATTCCTAGGACAGCAAAAATTAGTTAAGAAAAGCCTGACTGATCTAGCTGTTGCAATTAAAAAAATTATTACAGACCTCAGCACTTTGTCCCTCCCATGTGCCAGAGGGTACCCTCCCTAGAAGGTGTGTCAGAAGAAACTACAGGCATCTGACTCACCTTCCTCCATGCCCTCACTGGTGGTTAAAGCTCCTTGCCACACTATATAGGGAAATAGGTATGGTTCTGTCTCCTCTCCCTCAGGGTGTAACAACTTTCTGCAGAAGGGCAGGGCAACTAGCTGGGGCAGATAAAAAATAACATCTTAATTCTACCTATCTCCCCTGCATAGTTAGTGTTGTTAAGATTACAAAATGGTAAAAGCCTTTGGCCTAGACTCACAGATAAAGGCCTACATCTACTTACTTCCTAATTTCCTGAATTTGTTTTCCATATCTTCTCTCTTGCATTCTCTTTCATCCATCCCAGCTCTCCTCCTGTCTCCCTTCTCTATCTGTAGTGCTTGTTTTGCAAAGGCTATCTCCTACTGACATCTCAAAAGCTGCAATTATAAATTTCAAAGCAGTCAACCAACCAGCTGCCAGTGCACAAAAAACTCCAAACTGTAGTTGATCTGAGCATGCACAGGGATCTCTAGAATATAAAAGAAAATCTCTGCACATGAACAATATATCATATACCCTTGACCTGTAGCATACAGAAAACAATGCGTGCAGTACTCAGTTCTCACTAAGGTAGCCTATGTTTCCCTCAGCTCATTTAATTCTATCCCCAGATTTCCTGTGTCCCTTTTTATTTCCAGCATTCACTATGCACACTGGTTCCATTTTCATGTACCTTTTCTGATACTCCTCATGTTCGCTACATCAGATTTTAGTTCTGCTCCTACTTATTTTATTCCCATGTCTCTCTACACCTTCCTGTCCAGAATTAAAAAGAGAAATGTGAGAATGATCTGGTTTCATCTTCACTGGAACAGCTACCATCTTTGCTAGAACAAGCTTAAGTTTTATGTAAAAGCATTCCAGGAAAGTAACCAGCTCTCATGACTGAAAGCAATTTCATTTAAGTCCTGAAACACTCTGGAGAGAGCAACCATCACAATAAGGAAAGACCAAGATGTTTGACACCTATAGTCTTGTAAGCACAGGAGTCTCTGTGTATTTTGTGCTTTAATTTCAAATCCACTAAGTAGTTCAAATTGGCAATGATACAAAGGTTCTGAGACTCACTGATGGCATTTCTAATCAATTCAGTGAATAATGACTGCAAATTTCTATGAAGCAATTTACTTGCCATGAAGAAGCTATTCTGTCTGAGACACTGAACCTGCATGAAAGAAACAGAGAAAAATAGGAGCCTCTTCCCCTGCCATTTCAGATTTCTGTTTCATAAAGGGAGAATTGTACCCCTGAATGGTACCTGAAAGGGACAAGCAGCAGAGGTGTGCATATACAAGTGACCAATTTTTATTACCTGAAATCTTCATTGTTTTGCTCAAATTCTTTTCACCACCTTTAATCTCAACGAAAAATGTAAAAAAAATATTTAAAAAAGTAATAAAAAAAATCTTTATTTCACTAGCCTAGAGTTTTATAGTGATGTATTGTCCAAGGCACAAATCTAATTTTTCGACAATTACAGAAAATACCTCACAATTTTCTATCTGAGTATGGTAACTGACCTAGTTGAAGTAGGCTTAATATCTTTTGTTTTGAAAAGCAGGATGTCCTGTCTTTTAAAGCAGTAGTAGAGAAATAAAGGAGTGTCTAGTGTTTGTTTGCAAACCCTGGCAGAACTGTACAAAAAGAGTCTGTCTCCATGCTATTAACTTCCTTCTACAAGGGCTAAGCCGATTCTTGCTGAAGTCAATGGAAAGACTTCATTTATATTAGCTGGAGGAATCTCTATCTGGAAGAAGAAAACAGTTGTCAAGAAAAAACAAGCAATGAAACTAAATTTTACACTTAAACAGTGCCCCAGATCAAAAAAATATGCACAACTGGTAGATACTTTGTATGTACAAATACCACAAATGCCAGATATAAATAAAAGTGTCAATTCTGATATTGTAAAGATACTGAAATCATAATCTACATGACTGATAAATATTCTTCAAAATTTAGAGATGCAAGGTGTGGGGAAATAATATTGAAGTATATATAATATTGTGAGAAACAATATTTAAGTAGCATTGTGACAGGATATTGTGATGTTACATACAGGAACTAAAAGGTTTAGCAATATAAAGGAAGAAAACAGTGACAATATGTCATGTATTACAAATATTTACATGCACAAAATGATAATATGGAGATGGGAATTAAGCACAGGTAATGTGCTTAGTCTTCTTGTAATTTCTGCAGTAGTTAATCAGTCTCCAAACACCTGTATAGCTATACAAATGAAAATCTCAAGTGTAGATAATGAACACCCCACTATTTTCACTTAGATAACTCTTTCCTGCTTACCAAAAACTAGGTTTACAAGAACAAATAGTAACTTTCCACAATGTGCTTATGTGAAGACAGCTAAAGCAAAGTGCAACTAAAACAATGACAAGCTATCAGTTACAGAAATCATGGTAGAAATGGCTACAGCTCTTCTTGGCAAAAGTAAACCCCTTTTTGCTTCTTTCAAGGGGTACCTCCTTCATCTTACTACTTCCTGCTTCCATTCATCAGAAAGGAAGGGGTTTGGTCGTCCAGTGAGATAATATAATTGTGCTGTATTTAGCCTAGAGGCCTTGTACTAAATCCAAGTAACCTGGAAAATGCTTTATATGAATATCAGCTCGATGGAAGAAAGCAAGAAACTATCTTAATTTGATTATTTAAAATGGATTGGAGTTTTGCGTAGGTGGAAGACAATCATTACAGAAAGGAGTGCTACACAGACTAACATATAAATAGCTCGTGCTGTGAGGAGAACAATAGCCCTGCTTCTTTTCTCAGAGCACAGATACAATTAGTTAGAGGATATTGCATTCTTCAGAAATTTTTGGCATCCAATAGAAAAAAACAATTGCATTTCAAAACAGAATATTGTATTTGGAAATCATTTCCTCTTTTAGTAACCTGCCAAGGCTTTCAGTCCTTCCCCTGCAAACGAACACATCCCTTGCAGTTTAGCACAATGCTTTCCCACACTGCTGGCTGATTGCGAGGTCGCTGACTCCTGATGCAGTGACACAGAATCTCGAGCTTGCCTCTTGGCAGGGAAGTAACTGCTTTCGCATACATTGTGTTAAAAATGCATGTTTCTGTAGGGTTTCCATCTACCGCTATATGAACTCCACTGACTGAACTCCCATACTGTTACTGTCACAGAATAACAACATACTTTGTTGAAGAAATGTAGAGGTAAAGCCAAAATGTTCATTTTCAAAGCAGGAAATCTCAGTCCCCTGACAGCACTGTATTCCTACTGCTGGATTTAGATTCTAATGGCTGACGTAGATTTCATCAGATTGTCCCGTGGCAATAATTCATTCCATGTAACCTGGGTGTATTCCATTCTAGCTGGATTAGAGAGAAGACCTATTGCACTCACCAGCCAATCCATCTTAAAACTAGTTTAAAATATTAATCATCATGGTTAGCTAAATGGAAATATGATTGATTGCTACATAATCCACTAAATAATAAAACAAATCAATAGCTATAGTTATAAAACTAGACCCATGGGATAAATCAATCAAAACCAGTGCCTACATTTCAAACTTAAGTCTGTCATTCTGTCTTCCTTCTGCCTTTTGCCCAGATGTGAAAATCTTCATCTGAGGTCATGAGTTAGTGGCAGATACAAAGGCCAAATGGATATCAAGTGTTCTACCATTACAAACTCTTCCCTCTTAAAAATTCATAATTCTCCCCATTACAAGTGGAAAACCCTAAAATACTCTAATTACACTGCAATCAGTGTTGACCCCTTATTTCTTGGGTGACTCATCCTAACTGCTCATTTTTTAAGTTTCTTCCTTTATTTGCCATAATTACTTTTCCTGTAATAACAGAAGTATCAACAGCAGACTTATGAATCAAGTAAAATGAACATATTTTACTGATATTTTTAATATATAAAAGGACAGCTTCATAAACTTCCAACCCACGTTCTCTCTGTACTTCATAGGTGGAACAGCATTTACTTGGATGTGCTGCAATAAATGGACATGCTGCACTCGTTACTATGCTGTCTCAGAAGCTTGTTTTACAAATCATGCACATAATAAACTCACACACTATCATTTCTAATGTTACTACGTACCCAAAATAGCCTTCCAATTGAATAAGATAAAACAAAACATACATCATCTAGTTAGCATTCAAAGATCAGGAGAACTGGTAGGTCTAGCAGGAACTGGTAGGTCCTGAGCTTTAAAGGAGATCTGTAAGGGGTTTCTTTGCATTACCAGAAAGTTCAAAGCTTGAGTGTCTGCTTTCTCTGTGTTATTAAAAAGCCCACAAGTTTTGCAAATGTAAGGTAGCTAGCCTACATCTTGAAAACATGCAAAAATACCGTGGTAATCATGTTTAGTCTGTATAAACAGAACGTTTGTTTCTGAGTCATATTTACTTCTTTTTATCGTAAACCGATTTCACTAGAAATTTACATCAGCATGAGCAAGTGAATTTCTGTTCATTTCAGAAGTGGTTTCATGCTCGCACTCCTTTTTTAGGCAAGAGCAATTGACTTCTATTTACTGGGAAACATACTTGTCTGTGTTCTGGTTTGCTTGTGCTGTTGGAAGGGTCAACAGAGCTGGAAGGAGGGGAATTTTCAGCTGGCACTGCTCATGTGAAGGCAGCTCCCCCTTGGCCCTACTGTGGAGAAGGCCTGGCTTGAATAAGCTGCACACAGAGTTTCTCAAGATCAGGGGCTTGCTGCTGCAAATGAAAATGTACTCTAGTCTCCACCTAGATGCAGCATGATGCAGACCTGCCTGCAGAACGAAGCAGTTTTGGCCTCACTCAGCATCCACAGGAGTGTGGGGAACCTAACACCCATAACCCTGATCTGCATGAAGATGGGAAAAGGCCCCGTGACACCGAATTTGTAATGAAAAAAGCAAGACAGCAGGTAGGCAGCAAGCATCAGCAGACATCCAAAGGGGGAAAAAGCAAACCATTTTCCAAATTCTGGCCCAAGTGTACCTATGCCCTGGTATAAGTTCAAAACCATGTCGCTAAAATCAGCTCAGATGTGGCCTTCCTGACAGACCTTGTTCTTTGTGTGATGGAAATGTGAAAAAACATAGTACAGAACAGCTGGGTTTCTCCTTCTAGGTCTCGCTCAGTGACACACAAAGCCTAAGACATTTAGAGCTGGAAAGGGCTGAGAAGTGAGGAGACACAGACTGGATCACTTTGAGGGGAAAAAGATTCCAGGCGCAGGAAGGCAGCGCGGTTGGCGCTGTCAGAGCGATCAGAAGGAGGACAAGGGGGATGGTACGGGCACCGCTGAATGCAGGAGACAAAGGAAAGAAAACACCATAAGAATAAATACGGAAAATATGAGTTAGAAATTGAAGAGACACCCGGCTTCCCTTAACTTCGTTACTAACGTGCCAGCCGTAAGAAGGGGGAGCAGGGGGATACCTCAGAGATGAGCTAAATCGCTCTGCAAACCCAAACGGAAACGCTGCCAAGGAACGGGTAAAAATGAAGCGAGCAAACGCCCCTTTTCTACCCTGCCCTACACGAAACGGCTCGGGGAGACCCGTCGGACGGGCGGCAGCACGCAGGCCCCCGGGGCGGCTTCCCGGGAGCCTCTGCCGATGAGACCCACTTCCTCCGGCGGCAGGAGGCGGCCGCGCAGGGCGGCTGGAGGATCGGCGAACGGCAGCAGCGCCCCACTCGGCTCGGCGCGGCCGGGCTCCCCCGCAGCGGGGAGGGCGGCCCAGAAAAGCGCTGCGGCAGCCCCCGCTCCCCGCGCCGCCGCTCGGGGCATTCCCCGCGCTCCGCCCTGACCCCCCCCGCTCCCCGCGCAGCCGCCGGCTCAGCCGGGGCCGCCTCGGCCGCCAGGTGTCGCCGGCGCACGGGCGTCCCCGCGGCCCCTCCTGCGCCCGGAGCCGGCGGGGCTGGCTTAGTGCGAGCGGGCGGAGGCGTCAGCCCGCAGCGGGGACGCGCAGCCCAGCCCGGCTTGCCTCGGCTCGCCCCTTCCTCGCACACCCCCGCGGCCCGGCTCGGCTGACGCTCTCGGCACCGCCAGCGGCCGGCCGGGCGGCTCCCGAGCACGGCCTGCGGCCGCTCTCCGGTGGCGGCGGCGGGGAGCCGCGGCGAGGAGAAAGCTGCTGCTGCGGCGGCGGCGGCGGGGGGAGCAGCCATGTTGGAGCGGGGAATAAAGTGACTTTCCTCGGGGAGGGAGCGCGGCCGGCGGTCCGGCGAAGGCTCTCGGGCGGCGAGGGGAGGGGGGGTTCGGCTCCCGGCGGCCGGATACCGCTCCTAGGCGGAGGAGAAGGGGAAGGAGAAGGGGCAGAGGAACGGCCCCCGGACCCGCGAAGCTCCGGCGCTGCTGGTGAGTTGTGGCTGCTCATTGTCTCCCGGCCCAGGGGTGCGGGTCCGGCTCGCGGAGGGGTCTTGGCTCTCGGCCTGCGGTGCGTGGGACGTCGCGGGGGGTGAGGTGACAGCCCGGCCCCGGAGCAGGGGGGAAGTGATGGTGGTCGTGGGGGAGCGCCCCGCGAGAGGGCCAGGGGCTGCCCGGAGAGCCCCGGGCGCGGCGAGCGCCGCTCGGCGCCCCCGGGCAGGGTCGGGCCGGGCTGCGGGGGATTTCCGCTGCCCGGTGGCGGCTGGGAGCGACTCCGCGGGGGCCAGGGGGCAGCTCCGAGAGGCTGAGCCCTCTGCGAGGGGAGCCCAGCGAAGCCGGGCCGGAGGGGTGAGCCGGGGATGACAGCCCCTGGGCACTGCCGGATTTTTTGGTGATCCTGCGTTCGTCACCGTCCTTTCCCCACCGCCTCCTCCTCTTCAAGCGAGGCAGCGTTCTCCTGACAGCTCTTCTGCTCGCAGCCTCCGCACGTATGACACATCGCTCCTATTGCAGGTCTCCCCCCACACGCACACCCAGAATATGTAGGTTTCAGTGCGTGGCATAAGAGTTCTTCTGCTCTCAGCTTTGAGTTAGAAGGTGACAGGATACGTGAACATTGTCTGACCCTGAACTTCTGTGAACTCCTCCTTCCCCTTCCTCGCTCAGATATGTAATGGCTTGAGACCAGTGAGAGCAAAATGGTTCTCTTGAAAGGACGGGGAAAATCAGGTGGGGTCATGTATATTTTATATTTCTTGCAAATTTATTACGCACACCCGTGCCAATACCATGTTCATATGAGTGGATTAGCTGTTGCGCTAGAAGAATGTTGACCTTGATCCCCTTTGTCTCTCCTGCAACGATTTTGGTAGCTGGCTCTAGTTGTTTTAAACTCATTGCTGTCTTTGGCACTTTGCTAGTGGTTGTTAATAGTGTTATGGGTGTTATGAGCAAAATTGGGCTGACTTATAATCCCTACTGAGTAATTTAAAAAGCATCCATTTCCTTTTTTTTTTTTTTTTTTGTGAATAATTTCTGTTCTTTTGTAATTTAACAGAAGATCAATAGCAACATTCTTGTAGGTATCACGGTATAGGTACAGGAGCAAGCCTGGTTTGACATTTTTCCATTACTTCCCTCCCCCCTGCTTTTTTATTGTATTAATTGAACTGGAAGCTATATCATCAAAGGTTAAATACTGAGAAGAAAACATTTATGCAGTTAGACTTAGTACCAAATTCAGATTTGGTTTTCATATTAGAGGTGGGAAAAAAAGGAGGTAGGTGATGTGGTATTTTATGTGCTTAAGATGTTAAAGAAATTGCCATATTGCTTTGTTATAAGAATTCTGTATATTCACACACAGCTCTTGTTATTTACATCTGCACTTCTGTAAGTGACATGAGAGGGGCTTGTTTTGAATAATTAATGTAGAAGTAACAGATATGAAAACATAAAATCACATGTTTAAATACATGGTGGAAATTTTTCTTTAAAATTGTTTGTGCTTGAAAGAACAAACTGAATTTAAATCTCCAGCATAGATAAACCATTATAATGTTAACTTGGCATTAAAAGGGCCTCTTAAATTGGAAAGATGAAAGCTTTTTTTTTTTTTTTTTTCCCTGGCATAATTTAAATACTTCTTTGACAATAATGAGTCTGACTTACAAAAATCTTTAGGAAGGATAACACAATGAGGTTCATACCTTTTATTTGCATACTGTGCTGTGTAGCTGTGTGTTTACCCAGGATGGAGCTCTACACAAATCAAGAGGTGGGTTCTGCCTACATCTGTACTGAAGAGTTTGCAAATTAAAGCCCATGTTGTCTGAGGCAAATTATAGTTTGAATGTGGGGAGTCATTTATTTTAGGCTTGGCTAAGAATGTAGAGCATTAATTGATTTTTTTAATATGTAAAATGCCACTAGCGTGTAGTGAAATACCTAATTTATAATTGCAAATATAATTTAAATTGAGAAACAGATCATGGCTGTATATTTCCCCTGAATGGCTCTGGCTTCAATTTCTGCCTAACACTGCAGTGTGTAAATATGGTATAGCTTATGACAGGGATGTTAAGATGCTCAGTCTGCATGTGTTACTGTTACGATGTGGTGCTCTTACAGTAAAAGGATGCAGAATTTTTTGAATGGCCTAGTAACATACCGATCTTGTAATTTCTTAAATTACTACCTGCTGCTAGGAAAAAAAAAAAAAAAGAATGTTATACTCATCTTAATAAGTTTCTGTCCAGCGATATATTTGAGTAATTGCACCTAAAAAGTGCAGTAGGGAAAGGCTTTGTTGAAGTCTGGTTCATTGAACAGTCTACATTAAAATTTTTCCACGAGTTTGCTCTTGACCCTCTTTTCGTGTTAAGGGGAAGCTGTTGATATTCCATGTACAAATCAGTTTCTATTTTCTGTCCAAGAAAGCTAATGAGCTGTATTTTAAAAAGTTGTATATACTACTTGTGTATTTATTGAATGCATTATATGTTATAATGTGAAGATGGACAAGACCATGTCTAAAAATCAAGCTCAGTTATTATGAAGCTTTTCTAACATAAACTCACTAAATGTGGCTTACAGTTCTTAAGTTAGAAATATCTTAGTTTTTTTAGCTGCATGCTTTCTAATGCTTACTCTTTTTTTATTTCTGCAGCAAGCCTTGTATAGTTATTGAGGACACCACTGTAATCGTACTAGTTCAGAATTTTATATAATAGACTACAACTTTAGCATGTAAAAATGCTTTTAAAATGCCAAGTGTTTACATGACAGTTATGGTTCACATCTAAAGAACAAACTAAACCAGTGTATTGTTAGCCATCACTGCCTTTTTTTGCAATGCACATAATTATAGCAATGGCTTTTGTCTTCTCAGTGTAAGAACTGGAATTTGGGGGTTTTTTTGGTGCCTGTTCACATACTGATGTAGCAGCTTGGGTGATAGAGGTAAAAGCTTTTTATATTTACTTATTTTAATCACTAGGCAATAATTTGCTTTTTAAAAATAAGTCTAGCCCTAGGGGCCTTTTAAAACTTTCTGATTATTTTATATCCTGTTATTTATTCCTTTTGGGCCCTGGTAATGTTTTTTCTCATGAAATAGGGCTTTCTCCAGGAACACTCAGTAGTGGTGTGGGATGCTTTTTTTCCTGTGTATTTTGTGAAGAGTCGTGATGCACTTCTGACAGCGTTTATGAAAAAGAGTGAAAGCTAATGCTTGTTTGGAAGATGACTTTTTATAATTCTGTATTGAATACAAATTCATAGATACTCATTCTTTACTAACTTGATGGATTGGCAGTTCTTCCAGAGTTGTTAGTTTCCTGAACTTCTTTAAGCAGTGATGTCAACTGTCAAGAGTTTAGTCGAACTGGCTAATTAGAACATGTAGAAACAGCAGTTTAAACCACTGATAGTCACTAGGAGTAAACAAGACCTGTACTTGAGCTGATTTGCTAACTTGGAGTGCGAGAACATTGGGAAAGGAAACCAAAAGAGTTCTTTAGTTCTGTGATCACGTTGTATGGAAAACAATGAACATAATAAGTGCATAAAAGCATGAACCAGCTTTTGATACATCAGTCCTTGGACAGTAAGGCTTTAGCCACATCCTTGGAGATCATTATACCCTGTACCTGTGTTATAAAATACCATGGACACATTGATATTGGGAATCATTGTAACCATGCTTTACTGGCATATTTGGGCTTTTGTGGTATAGTGCTTGCTTTTAAAGGATTATAAATGGCATTCACGAGGAAACATCAGTTTATCAGGGGTGCTATGCCTAAGCATGAATGTCAGGAAAAAAAAAATGTGATAGAGCAGCATTTGTCAATGCAGCAGCAGAGGAAACAGCTGTTGAGTCCCATTTTAATTTTTCATGTAGTAAGACAGAATTAGGCAAAATGATTTTAAGAAGACTGAAAAATACCAACTTTATAACATTTTAAAATAAATACTGAAAGGCTTCTCTGAATTTGAGGACAATTTTCTGCTTGCTTATTTCAGTAATACATAGCAAATGCAGTAAGAAGAGTAGTTGTATCTTATGTTTTGGTTATGACCTTTTTGTTTTCTTTTTTTATTTATAATCTCTGGAACTACTAGTTTTGCATATATTATGATGATCAGGGCAGTGTTATTATACCAGAACAAAGAAATGACGTGTCTTTCAGTTGCACTCCTAGCTACAGTTCTTGCCTATCTTTGATTTTAGGTTGAACTTCTTAGGTATTTTGCGTAAGTGAATGTTACTCTGTGCCCTCTAATCATATTGCATTTAATTATTATCTGGACCTCCTAATTGCACTCCCTTCTCTGACTGCTGCTGTTTTTAAAGGTTTGGTAGAGTTTCACAACGGTCTCTGATTTTTAACATCTGCTTCAGTCAGCTTCAGTAAGGATACTTGGATGCTTTCAGTTTGTGTTAAAGTTGTCAGAATCATGACATTCTCTTCTTTGCTTGGTCGATTAGAGCATTTTGCAGGCATGTAGCTGTACTGAGACAGTAATATAGTCAACTGTCATAACCTGTATAGTCTTTCAGAAATGTCTTTTCTCAAGTATTTATTTCTTACTTCCTGTTCTTCCTGTTCTGTTTCTTCCTGACTTCTTACAATATGGAAGTGTCTTTGTTTGGATGTTGTTCAGGTATGTGCAAGGTGTCTTTATACAGCAGTCATTAAAGTTAATATTTCATGAGGTTTGCAGTTACTTGGTGTTCACTGAAATAAGTATCTTTGCAAAATATGGATTACTAAGAATTATCAAAGAATATTAGTCATCAGCTAAACCATCGTCCTGTAATTGAGAGAAAACTGTTTGGATTAAAAAGTTACAGTTTATAGGTTAGTTTACAAAAACTGTAAAGACATTGACGCTGAGATCAATTAATATGATTGATAAGAAAGGCCAAAGTCTGTGATGAGGAAAGCCCATGCTGTCACCAACTATTACAATTAGGTGTATTTTAGGATGAAATTGTATTCTAAGAAAGCCACTAGCCAGTTAGAAAAGCTGAAGGAAAATGTAAGTATTTGATATTCTTAGAATAAGTTGATGTTCATGAAATACTGGTATATTCATAAGTAAACCAGCTGATAATCGTATGTGGTTCTCGGAGACATTTCCTAAGAGAACCTGAACGTGTTAAACAGCTGTCACTGAAATTGTGAGGTAAGAATTGTACAGGTTGGTAGGGCACTTTCTGAGCCGAGATGCTGGTCATATCTCTCAGTACGTCTCAGAACACTGAGATATTATGTGATTTTAGCACAACTGAGCTTTCTTTTAGTGGTTTTAGGTGCTAGTTATATGCACAGTAATGGATATTGGTAGAGCAGGAGGTTAAGCAAAGAAAACAACTGTTGCTCAGCATATATTTATAGAGGACCAATCTTGTGAAACTTACGTCTGGTTCTCTTGATAAGATTAAATACTTCGAGTGGTATGTTTTGATATTGCAGACAGGCATCACTGAAAGTTTTTACTTGGCTCTTACGTGGCATTTTGATTATGGAACTAAAATGATAGATCAAGTGACAATATATGAAATGGTTTATAACCCAGTGGATAATGTGAATCAAGTGGTTACCTATAAATAGTTGCTGTTACGTAACTGTGTGTGATGAGGGCTCCTCATCATCAAAGTGTCAAAGTACGTTGGTGAAGACGCCCTGGGAAACCTGCTCAGTGTCAGCTGTTGGACATTGCCACTAATAAAGTGAAAGTCAGTGAAAATTGCCCCTTATTTCTGTAGCTCCAGAAAATTGGGAAAACAATAGATACTGAAGAATGGTTCATTACCGCAGGATGGATGCTTGGAAAAGTGGCAGCTTCCTGTTTGTTTATTTTATGCAGTGTATTTTATATTAGCCTTTAAAAGATTGAATACAGTGTATTAAATTTTAAAATAGAATAGTTATATTTGATAACTAAATTAAATATATGCAGATATTAATATTAGCTTTTAGTTTGGGTATTTTTTCTGTAAAGGTTTGGAATAGTTCCTCATGTATAACACAGAACAGATATCAAGTGTTGATCTGCATTCAGTATGTGGGGTTTAGGGAGAGCTTTTATTTTGAAAATATAGTAATCAATAATATAATTAGTAGTACACAGGAGGAGGAAAATCAGTTATGAAATAATAGATTACATGTTATATTTCCATCAGTTTTCTGTATGTCTTGAAATGAAGTTGAGTTTCTCAGTGTAGCATTCATAAATATTCTCTGTAGGCCAAAAAAGATGTGGCTGTATATAATTTAACTGGGGAAAATTAAAAGGCATTTTTTCAGTCATTCATTGGTTTATTGCCAGTGCATCTTTCTCTGCCCTTTCTCTTTGTCGAGATCTGTTTGTCATAAACAGCAGTAGAGTGCCTACATGTGCAGGGGCTTGTTGCCTGCTTAGCTGCTATTTAGTCTTAAAGCTGTCTCATAAATATCGTACTAAATGGTTCGAGCATCTGCTTGTAAAGCATGGGTCTATTTCATAATTCACCTTATTTATGTTTGCTCTGAAACCCAAATATAAAACTAAAGACTTCCAATATGACTATGAGAGACAAAGCTTGGGCTTCTGCTGCCCATGAATAACTTATTTGCTCCACAGAAGAGTTCAGCCTGGCATAACTGGCGCTATCGCTCAAAGCTGCAGTGATTTTCCTCTTTGCTGGCTGCTGCTCTCATCCCCACATTCCTGCCTTTGTACCAGTAAGTGTCTTGTGACTCTGTCAGGGAGCTGGTGCAAGTTATGTTGTGTGTTTGGCTTCAACTTTACTTTCGTGTTTACAGGTAAATAATAGTCACTTTCTGCAGTATTCATGGAAAAACAGCAGTTTGTAATTATTTATTTTTTTAAATATCCTGAGCAGATGGGAGGGGAAACTTCCTGTGTACAGAGAGGAAAGGAGGTGCTCAGCTGCTAAATATATCAATCATATATGCTGCATTAAAGTCTCTTAAAAATCATGTTTAAAACAGCAGCTCAGAAACTTACGTTGGTACTGTTTAAGAAGGCACAGTGTGGAACCAACTATTGATACATCTTATGAAATATATACTTAATTCTTAGTGTGGGTGCATGTTTGAGGTGACAGGTATGAAATAGGATTTTTGGTGTGGAAATCATTAATGTTGGAAGAAAGACATCTAAGGAAACTACAATTACACTTTTTTTCTTGCAAATAATGTTTAAAAACTGAACTAAATAAGCTAAAAATGAATGACAGTAGGAGTTTGAAAATATTTGGAAGATGCAACAATAAAAAATTACTGAACTATAGTGTTCAGATTTAAAAGTGGGTCTAGTAGTGGAGTTGTGTAGGGTTCTTGTTTTGTTTCTCAAGATTTGAACCTCGGGAGAGACAAGATCATTGGCATTACTGAAGCCGTAGTTTGGATTTTAATCACTGGAATTTATAGTGAAATTGACAGACACAATGCTCTTGAGAATAATGACCTGTATGATACTCAGTAAAGCAATTTCAGAGGCAATTCCAAAAACGTGAGATTTTCCATAATGTTTTATTACCTTTTGGTTATGGCAAAGAAGAAAAATATTTTGAAGCTTATGCTATTTACCTTCAGGATTAAACAGGATAAACAGCTTAACAGTGTTCCCATTTGCACAAGTCACAGTATTTTTAAACCTGCTGCTCGTAATTCTGAGTTGTTTATCAGGGAATACAGTTAACCCAAATGTCTTTCGGAGGCTTGTTTCTGATACATCTCAGTATAATTCTGCAAAGCAAAAATGGTTGATCCATAAGCTAAAAAATAGCTTTAAAATGTATTTAATCAGAAGGTGGCCTTTGATTATTAAGCATAGTCTTTTTTCTTTCTGTTGTGGGCTGCATGGGAGAAACAACATAATGGTGTATAGTAATTAGTTTCTTCAGTAGTTATATGCACTTCTTCTTGAATTATGCAATTTTAGTGTTTTAGAAGCAATACAAAGCAGATTATGAGTTCCAAAGATACAGATTTGATATGCTTTGGTAGTCAGCTTAGTTACTAATACTTAGTATTTTAAAATGTGTTTGAGTATGGTTTGTGTATAAAATATAAAGTTTTCAGTGCTGTTAATTAAGTGACTGAACCTGCTTTCTTTAAAGAGGACTTTTTTTTTTTAATTGTTCCTAGTGGTCTTACATAATAAGTGTTGGCTTCCCGGTATTTGTGAATATTTCTGGTAGTGGAGGAATTAGACATTAATTGAAGAATTTAGGTCATTAGTTGTTTGTCACTGTTTAAAGTTTAATTTGGGCATGAATGGATAGTGACCATTTTCACCTGTAGCTGCATCTTAATAAAATACCTATATTCTTCTTAATCATCTGTTGCTGGCAGTGGGTAGATAAAACCTGAATTTTTTTTCAGTAAATAAATTATTCACATCTAAAATATGAATTATGTCAGATTGACTGATTTGCATTGGGCCTTTTTTTAAAATGTGTATCTCTGTAACCAGTAGAGAGAAATAGGTTCAGAGGGTAATCCAAAGATTTTAATACAGAGCTGCCTCTCTTTCCACATTTACCTTGGAGGGAGCCCATCAGAATCATTGTTTTGGATTACAGCATTACAGTTTGAGCTGAATTAAGCTCTTATTTCCAAATCATCTCTGTTGCATCAGTGAACTGAAGAGGTTTTCACACCTGCATTACAAAGTTGATGGTGAAGAAACAAGAGAGAGACTGGCTGGGGGATGGAGCCAAGCATGTTCTTCCTGGTGGTGGGAAACTGTAAGATGTCTCCAGCACTGATATGATCTGTTAAGTGCTTCAGGTGCCTAAAGATGATCAGTGTCAATTCCCACCCCCTTCCACCTCCCCCACTTACGCACTTCTGTCTTTCACTATGTAAGCAGTCAAACATGCAGATTTTTCTTTATTCATCACTCCTGCTTGCAAGTGTTTAGCATTTTAAAATTCTAGTCATGTGAGTAGTAGTGATAGTATATTTTAATATTGAAATAGGTTCCTGAATGAACTGTGTTCATGATATGTCTTCTGGCAATTTCAGAAACTAGGATTGCAAGGAGAAATAAAAATTATCTGTTTTTTTGTAGTAGGAGAACTTTGTTCTTTGAATATGTGTGCTCTGTAAAGTAAGTTTTACAGAGTTAAGATTTGAGCATATCTTGCATCGGCAGTTAATGTTCATTCCTGACTTTAATGATACCATACTGCATTAAGTTAATGGTAAATTTACATCTTTACGTGATTGGATTGTCATATCTGCTTTTGGTAACTGGAATTGTATCTCAGTTCAGAGTTTGTTGTTTATTTTGTGTTTTTACTTGAAAGATAGGATGTAAAATTTTCTTCTGCTTAAATTTTGAGATTGATTTCCTTGGATTGGTTGACATTATTTGCCAAGTTTTCCTTGGGTTGGTTTACATTATTTGCCAAGTTCTATGCTAGTTTAGATAACTTGTTGAAGATATTTTAAAATCTAACAGCAGCAGGATTTGTGTAGTGACATTAGTCAGTTCTCATGAAAAATAGTGCATCAGTAGCTAAAAAAGCTTGTAGGGATAGGTTATGTGAATTTTTGATTGTTTAATTTGAGGCTTCTTTAAGATACTGATCTTAAGGATGTAGGTGCTAAGAATGCTTTGAAAATCAGCCTTAGTGGAGTTGTCTGCAGAGACCTGTCAATAGAAATAATACCCTGACAGTGACTCAAAACCTAGAGGCATAGATTTTAGTAAATATTTCTAAGAAAAAACTGCAGGAGAAGCAAAGACAGTGTATGTATAAAATACTGCTAAGCCACCTTTATACTAACAGAATGGCCTAGTTTTTCCTGTTTCTATGGCTAGATGTTATCTTGCTCTCAGTCTGTTTATACCAATGTAAATGAATCTAACCTGGATTATTTCATCTACATTAATGCTTTATGTCTCAGTGTAGTTAATTGCATGGGGCCTCTTCAGTCATATCTCATACAGAATTAACATAATATGTAACCTCACTGTTTCCAGCCTGATCTGAAACACAGACTTGGAAAATAGCCCCGTTAACTGTCTTATATAGGGAATGTTTCCTCTTAGCTACATATGCAAGGCTTCCAATAGTAGGCTGTTAAAAAACCCCCCACAAAGGTCTTTGTCGCTGAAGGAGGAAAAAAGCCTGAAACGTCTGATAAAGCACAGGAAGCAAAATTGTTGACAGAGAAAATTCCTTTTCAGTATAGTCACTTTTATGAGAAGCGCCACTCCCCAAAGGTAATATATTTAACTGTTAGTGGATCCTCATGACATATTAGATTTTTTTTTCTCTTATTATCAAAGGTTTGAAAGGGATTAAGAAAACTACATGGGTTAATTTTCTTCCAAAATTTTTTGTGGTGTTTGGCTGTGTTACTTGTGCTATGTTCTAGTTTATAAATGTTTGCCTCTGTGTGATCATAAGAGGCTTTGGAAACATAACATGTTCTGTTTTGTGCAGAAGTGGGAGACATTTATGATGGTCTTCTCGTTTGACTCCTATCCAAGCTCCTTCTACAGTGTGCACAAGCCTTGCTTTTTCTGCTAGGTAGTAATATTCCAGTTGGATTGATTTATCATGGCTCTTTATCAGAAAATCTTGGAAGCTTTTTGATTAAGCAGTATGAAATACAGAAAAGCTGCCCTGTTTTACAGCATAGAGATACATCTTTATTTTTAATAATGTTCCTTTGCCCTCTTTGGATGAGGAGCTCTGTTGTATTTTTAAACCAAATCTTAGGGTTAGCAGTGGTTTTGTTGGGTAGCAGAGGGGACAGAAGGTGTCAGAAATGGGGGGAGGAGTGCATGACCAGGACCAAAAGAGAGCTTTTCAGGTAGGGCATGGTGTTCTGTGCACTCATACAGAATTGGGTATTGCTGGAGTGTGTTCACCCAGGTTTCCCTTACTCTTTTCCTTACTCTTTTCTGGGTTTTGATACATACACAGAAATTTACTTAAATTAATTATTTACTTAAATAAATCCCTGAGATTAGCCATATGAATTTGTACTGTTATAATAAAGATGGAAACTTGTATCTTCTGATCAGGGAAAGCTATGTGTGAAAACAGTACATAATTGTCCTGTAGAATTACTTTATTCTGTCATTTCAAAGTACTACTTAGGGCAGTCTATCTGTTACATTGAAAGGCGTTTTAGCTTGAATTTTGTTTTTTAAATTGTGTTCTATCTAACTGCTAATTTCAAACAAGTAAAAGGAGGAAATACGACGTATATTAAATGTTAATTAAATTAATAGAAAAGAGAAAGGCGTATGGATAGAAAGACATTCTGACCTTGTAGAAAACAGAAAGTATTTAACATTATAGTAAGCATTAGTATGTTAGTATATTAGGGCTTTGTATGTTTCACGTAAGGAGTCTGAAAGTAACTCCAATAAATGTGACCTATTTTTGGATTTTGGATACTGAAAATCCTATTTATTATGTATTTGGAAGTGTTCTTGCTTGAAAGGTGCAACAAAAGTTTCAGGTATTTCCTTAGTGAAACTTCCATGTATTATTGAGAGGTGGAGGTTTAAAATTGCAATTTCATGCCTGGGTGAAATTTTTATATAGCAAATGAGATGTAAAGAAAGGCAACTACATATTCTTCACACATGCAAGAGCATGTTCTGTCAGCAATTTCTGCAGTTACTTTTGTTGCACACTTCATGATTAGTTAATGTGTGTTGGGCATGTTATAAATGCATGTCTGGCATATCAGAATATGATTTATACTGTGTAAATCATAAATACTTCATTTGGTATTTTGGCTGCTCATTACCCAGAATAGTGTAGCAGCACTTGAGAGAGTAAATGAATTCTCCTAAGACCTAAATGCTGTCATCAGCAATATCTCCATGTTTACATTCTCAGCTGCATGGACCGCTTTTTGAAATTACCTGCTGTGCAAATAAAGAATATTAAAGTCTTTGTCATGCTAAAGTAGAAGTTTAACACAAGCACTAAATAAATTAAAAATTTTCTCAAAGAAACTGGTGTCTCAAATTTAGATACCCAGTCTCAAAACAGCAGTATTAACCATCTAGTTGGGTTAAAGAGAAAGTTGCTTTTAAACAGCTTTTGGTCATTATTCAAAATTAATTGTTTATTTTCAAGGGGAAAGTGAACTTTCTTTGTATGAAATGGTGAACAATGCTAAAATTGCCCTCATCTGTAGCACGTGATGTACTGCTTAACAAAATGATGCACCTTAATTTAATATCGTTTAAGAGAATAGCAATGTCTGCTAGGTGTTTTTATTTATACAGTCAGGTCAACATAAATAATCTGAATTAAAACCCAAGATTGAGTCTTTTTCACAAGAGGTCATGCCTCTCTAGGAGTACAGGTATCTGGGAGTGATATTCCTGTCCTGGTGGGTATGAGACTGACTGGGTCAGGGCATGGTTGGACCAGGCTCTTTATAGCCTGGCTGTGCTGCAGAGAGTGGTGTGGCTACCATGGCTTCCCTTCTGTCATCTCATTTTATTACACGAGTTATTTGCTGCTGAGCTCTTTCCTATATATGCTCATTGACCTAAGTACTGATGTGTCAGACTGCTGTTCATCAGACCTAACATTCCAAAAAATGGCATGTTTTCAATTTGTCCTTCAAGATGCTCTGCAAAGTGCATGGAGTATACTACAAAACAAAGGGAGATCCTTAGGTCTTTTAGTTGACTTGGTGATTAAATAAGGTAATTCTCATAAAGGATACTTTGGTCATAAATGAAGTGAAAACCTGTTCATTACAAGCCTTATTAATAAGAAACATTTATTCTACCTTTATACCTCATGTATAACTTCATCTTGTTTTAATAAATGTCAGCTAGTGTAATACGTAATTAAACTGTTTTGAACCATTTCTCAATTATACTAATAAATTGTGAAATAAACTATGTCAATCCTTGAAGTCATATCCAAAAAAGCTGGTTTTTGGGCTTATTGTGCTGTCTTAGGGAAATACATTCACTGAGAATTTTTGCTGGTGGTTTGTAAAAAATGAATTGCACAAGAAATTAAGCTTCAGAAGTGTATTGAGCTGTAGATAGAGCAATACTGGTTTGATCAGAGTAGACTCTGATCCCTATTCTTGCTTTTATTTTATTGCGAAGTGCAAGGCTTGCAGCACAGTATTTACAACTGGATTTGTTTGTTACACCTAAGAATGGAAAGTTTTTCTTTAGGTGTCTTGCTAGTGTGTATGACAGGCAGTGTCTGTTTCAATTCTTTGCCACCCCTTAACCATGAAGAAAATATAGTAATGTTTATTTTGGAGGGCTGATATGAGATATTTCAAGTGTTTATAAATCCTCAGGTTTGGCTTACCAAATTTTCTTGCTCTCTGCATATGCCAACTGCAGCAGGATGCCACACATGTAACTTAGTTTATTAATCTTCAGATTCAGGGTTTTTATCTCAAAAAGTCTTCTACCAAATGGAAGTTTACTACTGCATTTTGATATTATACATCATCTTACTGGGATACTCATGAGCCTTGATAAGGTTAATTTTCTTTATATTGGAATTTCTAATCAGGTAAAAGTATTTTCTGCTTGACTTTTGCACTTGTTTATAGCTCTGTCATATTTCAATAGTAAGCAAGAGCTAATCTAGTGGAAATAAGCAGTATACGTGGTTTGTGTTACTCTTTTGTAATAGATTTCCACAGCATGTAGACAGTATGTGTAGCAAGAATAGGCTTAAAGAGAGTTGGTCCCAGCTGTACTTTGTAAATCAGATCTGAATATTTAAAATTCAAATTTAATGATAAATACATATTTCAAAAGCAAATCAATTATACTTGTGTTAACCTTATAGAGGAGAGATTCTTTGATAGAATTACAGAGTTTTTCATTTTAAAGTCTGGTTAGAGTGATAGAGAAGGGTGGAAGGTGAATGTGGGGGAAAGGGCAGCTTGTATAGATCAGTCTTATTCCTAGGGCATCGTGGCTCCATGTGTGTCACTGACATTCAGCCTGTGAACTCTGCCATTTTTGGGGTTTTTTTGCTGATATCTAATTTGAGACACGTAGCTACTTTTAATTTTATTTTAATTCAAAGCTTAAAGCTTCTTTTAGTAGGTTATCAGGTTAGTTGTATATTTAGTTACTTTACTTGGGAAGTTAACTATGTGACTTTGTTAGCTGTTCCTTGTTGAAGGGGAAGTTGCTGTTCAGGCACAGCTTTATCAGCTGCACTACATATAAATGTATCTGCATGAGCGTTGTCCTCCACATGCATCTGTGATCTGCAAGCTGCATGTAATTAGTTTTGCAGGTTCAGTATTTTTTTCTTAGTCTCTCATACTTAAGTTCTTCGAGCTTGTTACACATTAATTCTCGGGAAGGTATTTGGTCTATACCCACAGAATGTGTTATATGTGGGAATCGTACTGTCTTTGTTACAAGGACCTGAATAAAGTTCATGGAAGCATATAATGGGGAATTAGGTGGTGGGAAAAGGGGTCTCCCTATGCTTGCTTTGTTTCAGATTTACTTTGGACTGTCTTTGCTTTTATGCTGTCAAAATGTCATTATTTGGATCTTTCCCAATGTTTTTATTCAAGTGATAGGAAACAGAAGGGAAGGAACTAATTGGGATGAGTCTAGGAAACATGCTCTGAATACACGTACAGCATTTGTGCTTTCTTATCCAGATTTCCAGCATGTGAGATGTGTGATGGCAGAGGCATCATGGAGAGGCCAAAATATATTTTCATCCCTACTGCCACTAAAGCAAAGTGTGTGTATTTCTCCTTGGTGAGGTTCTCTCAAATTCTTGCTTTATGAAGAGGAGCTTGTTTTGTTAGTTCATGAGTAATGGCTACATCCTACTATCTTTTGTCAGCAGAGGGTAGGATTTCCTCCTACACACAGGGAAAAAAGAGAAAATTAGAAAGTGATAGAAGCTAAAATCAAAGTAAATGTGAGAACAAATAGGCCAGATTAATCACTGACTCTGTAAGACAGCAGTTCTTTCTTTTGGTGAGAAAATTACTCTCTTCTTGGTAGTGTATCTTCAGGGGGCCAGGCAACACCAATGTTGTTGCCAGGCAGAGGGTACGTGCATGTATTGATGTTACACATTTGATTAAGCAGAATGGAAAATTACCTGCAGTTCTGAAGCACCTGATACCTTGGTTGCTCCATTGCAACAAGCTAAGGCAGTTAAAAACTCAGTAAAATCCTAAACTGTGAAAGCTTATAGTTCTATTTGTGCCTCAGCATAATTGTGAGGGCAGTATAGATGGCAACAATTTAAACAAAAGCATGAAGGGAAATAGTTTGTGGTAGGTTGTATGTATTTTTCATAATTTTCTGTGTACTGCAGTCACTGCAGCAGTGATACTTGAGCTGGCTATGGAGTAATTGGTATGCACATTGCTACTGCTACTTTTCATTGGAAGTGGTTGCAGAAAATGTTAGAAAATTTTCTATGAAGTCTTACAAGCCATCTCCCTCTATTACTTGAAGTTTTTTATTCCCTGCAGGTTAGAAACCTTTCACTTTTCAATATTCCATTTAACTTCAACATTTGGAGACTGGAATCAATGGTTTTGTTCAACAATTAATGTTTCATGATCTGCGACATCAAGTGATCAGTGAATGTTTATTTCCCCCTCACCCCAACAATTTGTTATACCATTTGAAATACAGTCTAAATACACACAATAAAAATAGTCCATGTCACACTGAAGTTGAAATGTTTGCTGAGGCTGTGCAAAGCAAGGGCTTGTTTGAAAATTTTGTATTTTGTTAGATTGTCAGCACCTGCTATCATATTACAAATCTAAAATGAAAGTATTACACTGTCAGTCCTGAAATATGCAGTATCAAAATGTTACATGGGGAGAAGTATTGGACAATCCTTTTGATCCACATTACTCTCTACTGTTGTTACACTAGTAGGGGTTTTTTTCTTGTGGGGGTAGACAGCTTAAAATATCCTTATTAGGGAAGTGTATGAGCATAAGTGGTCACAATCTCCATTTGAATCATTGCCAAGAGTTATGTTAGAAAACAGGTAGTGTTGCATTGCTGATACTTTATTCTAATGAATGAGAAAATTGCTTACAACTTCTTACCTGCAAACCCAGCCTTTTTTTTTTTTCTTCCCTCTCCTCTCCCCAGTCTGGAAAGCCAAGTAATTGGTTTTCAGGAAGCCATTTTTGCATTTTTCTTCTTTATTTATTTGTTAGCTTGGTTATTTTGTTTTTCTCTAGACAACAGTGTCCAAAAGCATAACAAGTTTTAGTTTTAGTTGACTTTCATATTGGCAGTCTAATGGCAAGATTTATATATGTTTATATAGAAAAGACAAATAATGCCAAAAATAGAGAGGGAAAAAAAAGTACTCATTTTTGTGTTGTGCGTTGTTAGGTTTCTTTTGTTTTTATTTGTATTCAGAAAACTCATATTTTAAGGTTAAGGTGAAATGTTAACACATTTCTGTTGATTTTCCAGACTATATGATAATTATTGATTTGTGGAAATGAGGACTTGGGCTGAAGATTTTGTTGGTTGATAAATTGATTGAATATTTCAAATTTGCTAAGTTACAGTTTGTTAGAATTGCAAGTTACATATTTTCACCAGAAAAAAATGAAATCAAATGTGATCTATATTTTTCAAAATAATTTGATTGTGTATATCTTTGCTATATCTTCAGCTCTTCTTTACAATAATTTACCTGACTCAAGTTTGGGAACTTGAGAAAAATGATATAATTTCTTGTGTGTTTCCTGTATATCCTGAAAAGGGTAAGATTTCCTACGTAATTCGCTTAGCATCTCTCAACTTTAAAAATAGATCTGTGAAATTCTTACCATTTTTTGGCAGTTTTTGCATTTGTAATTGTGCTATTTTGGTTACTTTTATTTCTAATAAAAATTTCTATCTGGTGTTTGAAGAAACTAGGCTAGCATGAAAGTGGGAATTTTTAGAATCATAGCTAAAAGGGGGAAAAAAGGCTAGAAATATTTGTCAAGATTTAAGTAGTAGAGAGAGAGTAGTCAATTTCTGATGCTTTCAGTAAGAGCTTCTCACAGATTAGTGTTTTGTTCTTTTTATTTCAAATCTTCATTTTGGCTTTGCTTCTTTGACTACATCTTTTTCTTTATATCCAGAAATGTTACCTTCTGAACTTAATCCCTCGCCTATCTACTGCAATCAGAAATAAGCTTTGGCACACAAGGAACAGTAAGCTAAACAGCAGAAATGCATATTAAAGTACTCTTACATAAGGAGGGTATTTTTAAATGATGCTGGCTTAGTGGTGTGGATTTTGTAAAGGCACTCATGGTACTGTAAACACATGCAGTTAAAAAACAAGACTGTCTTAAGCATGGGAATTTTTCTATAGAGATCATGGAGGTCTGAGAGACTAAATCCATTGTCAATGTTCTTCCTCATTTTACTTGAAAGGTTGGTGGGTTATTCACTGGGGTTTTTTGTTCTAGTTTTTACTTCACTGCCAGATTTAACTTGCACGCAAGTTTCAAGAGCCTTCACAATTTCCTTTTTTGATGCTTTCATTAAAATAAGAAAAAAAGAAGGGGAAAAGATGAACACACAAAAAAACTTCGCTACCCCTAAGGCACACTCAAGATTCTAAAATACTTTTCTGAGCGGTGTCCATCATAGTGGAATCCAGCTCAGACCAGGAGTGCCTGTAAAATGCATTTGCTTTCTTCCGTTGTTAAAATAGCAAGATGTGAACTTCAGCTGTGTCCTTAGGCTGCATCCGAAGGAGTGTGGCCAGCAGGACAAGGAACGGGATTCTGCCTCTGCTGTGCTCTGGTGAGACTTCCCCTGCAGGGCTGCATCCAGCTCTGGGGTCCCAGCACAGAAAGGACATGGAGCTGTTGGAGCAAGTCCAGAGGAGGGATGGGGCAGCTCTCCTGCGAGGAAAGGCTGAGAGAATTGGGATTTTTCAGCCTGGAAAAGAGGTTCCGAGAAGACCTGATTGCAGCCTTCCAGTACCTGAAGGGAGACCTCAAGAAAGATGGAGAGATGTTTGTAAGGGCATGTAGTGACAGGTCAAGGGGGAATGGATTAAAATTGATAATAGTTTTAGATGAGATTGGGATGAAATTCTTTACTGTGAGGGTAGTGAGGTATTGGGACAGGTTGCCCAGAGCAGCTGTGAATGCCCCATTCCTAGAAGCGTGCAAAGTCAGGCTGGATGGGGCTTTGAGCAACCTGGTCTAGTGAAAGGTATCCCTTCCAATGGCAGAGGAGTTGGAGCTAGATAATTTTTAAGGCCTCTTCCAACCCAAACAATTCTGAGATTCATAGAATCATAGAATGGCCTGTTCTGTAATTCTAAATATGGCTTTAATATTTGTTGATCCTATTAAAAAGATAAAATAATCATAGATTAGATAATGGGGGGAAATATGGAAAAAATGGATTCTAAAAGAACATTCATATTTTATGCTTTGATGTTGGACAAGTAGCTGAATTTGTAGCTAGATAAGCAATCCTGAAAATTGTCTGGAAAAATTAGTATGTTTTTGTAGTGTTGATTTATTGACCACTTCATACTGTTCTTTGTTTGATTTTGATCTGTAACTATTTTGAACATGTTTTTGAACGTGTTACAGTTCCTTGAAAACTTTGATCCTAGCATTGAATCCCAGTTTGTTTACTGGATGAGTTAAATGATCCCTACAGGGAACTGAGGATTGATGTATATGCGGTTATCCAGAGCAAATCTTTCTTTGAAGATTAACTTTTGGATACATTGTTTACATTATTTTCTTTCCAGAAGTACTGTGTTTGATGGCATACTTTTCATTAGTGGGCATCTAAGTGCAGTGAAGTTACAATTTTTTCCGTGCTAATATTTTTCTTGTTAAATTTGTCCATTTGTGGCAAAATGGTGAGACCGTACACTTCCAGGGATCAAGTGGTTTGTTAGTGTGTCTATACTGCTACATATTATTTCCGTCTGTTGTTTAGCCATGCCTGCTCATATATATTAGAATCAAGTACTGCAAATATTTCAAATTACTGTGCCTTCATTAATAATGCATTTATTTCCAAGTTGTCATGTTCCTTTGATGAAGTTAAAATATTTTTATAAAATATGAAGCATAGCAAAAGTAAGCAGAAAAATCATCAGTGATGGCCATACAGCCCTTTGCTGTAGTGTATTGCTTTTCATAGAAAAGAAGAATCAATCTTGCTTCCAAGAAGTGAATTCTAGTATGTATGCTTAAGCAGTGTGCTGTTGTACAACTGTTCGTGTATACATATGTATATAATATTTTATGGAGTCAAACGAAAATTCCTTGCAGTAGCTTATTGTATCAGAAATTTTAGTTGTAGTTGCTTCAAAACCAGTTATAAATAGCACTGGGACAATGCTGAAATTATGTAAAATAACAAATGTTCCTGTCAAATTGGCTGAGTCATAGTTCTCTTAAATTTAAGGAACTGTTTTGCAGCATACAAGACAGTTAGAAATAATAACACACCAGTATTTTTACTTCGAGTAGGTTCTTCTCCATGAAATTTAAGTTGGCTAAGGTAAAGGACTGGACAACAGATGGCAGAGTCATGTCTGGCTAGTGATCTTCGTAGTTTAAAGGAGTACATTAATTCTGCAGGCAAGGAAGTCTAGTTTTAAAAACAGACTAGAAGAATTAATTTTTCAGAGCAAACTGTTCAAGAGCAAAAGAATACATGATATTAAAACTGAATACCTTTCAAGTGCTATGCCTTTGCTTTAAAATATATCTGATTTACCAAAACCAGTAAATTTGTTTGCAGTACACATGGAAAATTTTACCTAGACAGTGTAAGTAAGAGTTTTGCATACTTCTGTGTTTCTTACTCTGTGTAAGAGTTGGCTTTTGGTTTTGTTCTGGCATCCTCATAAATCAGCTCTGTCTTTCGTTCTTTCTGAAAAAGAAATTGTTGTTGGTTTACCTGCAGGAGATGAGTTACAATTCTGTTAAAAAACCATTTTGAATATTACCTTATTTCTGAATAAAACAAGATTCCTCTGTGGGTTTTGAAGACTTTTGATAAATCTTTTTAGAGTTTATTCTTTACTTCAGTTTCCCAAGGCCCGACTTCTTGTTTCATCACACTTTTTTTGAGGATGGAATAAATGAAGAGCATACCAAACTGGAGCTTACTTAATATATTTGTGTCTCTGAGGAATGAGATCAATTTCTGTGGTATCAGTAGTCATCATTCCTTTGACTAAATGTTCAGATTATTTTTAAGGGATAGTAACACTGCATTGACTTAAGGCTTCCTGTGGTCAGTAAAGAAAACCAGCGATCTTTGAAGTACTGGAGATCTTGAGTGCCATTCCCTTTTAAAGCTTAAAACCTGACTTGGGCACTTAAGGGTTCACTAATTAGATGAGGCAAATCATTAACATATTTTTCAATAGCATGAAGATATATTATTACTTTTATTCTCTCTTGCATTATTTTTATAAGAAGACTTCATAACTACAAACTAGCCTAGACTTTGTCCTTAAGTCTTTTGTGACCTTCTTAGGAGTGATTTCTGAAGAAGCAACCTCTTGAGGCTGGACACTTCGTAGACTCTGACTATTTTTTTTAAGTTAAATAAAAAGCAAAATCTATGACACTGTCACAGTAAAGAGGAAACTGGTATCTTGACTGAACAATTCTTGCTCCTATGCAAGAGTCTCTCTCTAAGAGAGAGGCTTAGTTTAAAGATAATCTTAGTCCTGAAACTTAGAAGTGAGTCTTGAACTTGTTTTTCCTTGAAAACACTTGAGAAATGGGAAAGTAAAGATTTGGAAAACAGAATTTCATGTTTTACAATAAAATTTCATGACCTGATGGAAACTTTTGAAAAGTTCCATTTGCAAATGAAATTTAAAGCAAGGCTTTTAGTCTGAGGTGGTTTAGGTTGTTCTAATGGTTCTTAGGGAAGTTGATTGGAGTTTTAATCGCTTCAGTGGGAGAGTAATTAAGTCAACAATAGAAATAAAAAAGAGGAAAAAATTTTATTTAGTGGAGAAGATTTTTTAAAACAAAATACAAAATAAGAATATGAACTCATCAGTGGACTTCTTGCAAATCCTTGTTTCTTTGATGTGTGAAATAAGGCTGCTCAGGGAGCCATAGGGTTTTGTGGTTGCTGTTCTACTCTGGAAAGCTGTCAGTACAGCTCTCTCTTTAATGGGCTCCTGTACCTCAGCTGCCAGCTGCACCTCCCGCAATAGTGGAATTGTTCATTACTCTCCCTGCAGGATCACCCATCAGTGCAAACTTGATCCAGATCAAGTGTAAGCAAATAATAACACTTCTGTTGACTTGATCAGAGCATGCAACAATGCTGCTTTTCAGCTTTGTGGTGGCTGTGGTAGCACAGTTGATCCTCTGTTCAGCGTAGATTTGAAACAGAGTTACGCTTAGAGTGTTTTGAACAAATTCATACAGAAAAGCTGGAAAACTCTAGTGCTGTGCATCATGTGAATGTGTGGGCTTTTGATCTGGTTATTTAGCAGCCTAGCACCCCGTTTACTGTCTTGAAATGTAGATCAAATCTCCGTCACTTTCTGTCTTTGTTGGTGAGAGAACTTGCTGCATACAGCTTACTCTAGTTCTTTTTTCACACTGCTTTTTTGATACCTTATGAGTCTTCTCTCTACTTCACTTTCTCCTTGCTTATCATTTCAGTTTGCATCTGTCATTTATTGCTCCTTGCAGTTCCTTGCTCAAACTTCATTCTCTGGTGCTGTAGTTGCAATATATGTCTAGCAATATATTTTTTAGCTTTAGAACTTTTTTAATTGCGGTTTTTTAAATTGTAGATTCCAGAGTAACTTTCCTAACAAGAAAAAATTTGTACTGCTTCACAGTCTTTTTTAGTAAATGTTTAAATATTGGTACGATACTAACAATGAAAATATGTGATTCTTTTTTTTTTTTTCACTGCATAGTGATAGGACATAACTTCTCTTCAGTAGCTTATATGCTATAATGGAATTGGAAATTGATAAGCTGAAGAGACAATTGAAGTAGCTTTTATATAAATTATAATGTGGACTGCAAAGTACAGGTTGAGCTGTTAAAGTGGATGTCACAATGAGGTTAGGATTGTGTTTAGAACATTATAATCTGTGCAGTTCTTTTATGTTTACTTAGTTGCTTGCCGCCTTCAAAGATTTTTATTTGAGATTTTGCTCAGTTTCTTTTGTTTGGTTGGTTTCAGTAGCAGTATTCTCTGGATTTTTTTTTTTTTTTTAGCAAGCCCTGTTTAATTTAGCAAATCTAATCTTGTTTCTTGGGAACCATCTTCACTTTCATTAACTTGAGTATGTTTTGTATTTTTTGTATAAAGCAAAGGTGATTATGCTTCTACTGCAATTCATCAGACAGAAGGAACTTCATGCCTACCACATCTGCTGCCATCTTCAAGTTTCTTCTACTGCTCTTTTCTTAATAAAGCTAATGAATTCAGAAGGGAAATACTTCATACCCACATAACAGTTTCTGTCTATTTGATCTTTATTCATGATAAATAGTTTCATTTTGGACGCTACTTCCAACAATAGAGATCGCTAAGTTGTGAAGATCTAAAGCTCTCTTGATTCTGTAGGATCATAGAATGGTTTGGGTTGGAAGGAACATTCAGGATCATCTAGTTCCAGCCCATCTGCTGTGGGAAGGAACACCTTCTACTAGACCAGATTGCTCAAGGCCCCATCCCACCTGGCCTTGAACACTTCCGGAGGTGGTCCACAAGTTCTCTGGACAACCAGTTCCACTGCCTCACCACCCTTGAAGAATTTCTTTGGACTGTTTAATCTAAATCTACTCTCCTTCAGCTATAAGGCCATTTTCCCTTGTCCCATCAATGCATGCCACTGCTAAAAGTCACTCTCAAGCTCTCTTGTAGGTCTTGTAGGTCACTTATATGTACTAGAACACACTAAAAGGCCTTTCCAGAGCCTTCTCTTCTCTCAGCCTTTCCTGGCAGGAGACGTGTTCCAGCCCTCTGGTCATGTTGGTGACCCTTCACTGGACTTGTTCCAACAAGTCTACATCTTCCTTGTGGCAGGGGCCTCAGAACTGGATGCAACATTCCAGATGAGGTCTCACCAGAGCAGAGCAGAACAGAACAGAGGGGGAAAATCCCTTGCCTTGCCTTTCCTTGCCTTGCCAGCCACACTGCTTTGGATACATCTCAGGGTACAGTTGGCTTTCTGGGCTGCTAGTGCACATTGACAAGACTCATTGAGTCTCTCATTCACTCACATTCCCAAGTCCTTCCCCTCATGGCTGCTCTAAAAACAACTTTTCAGAATTTCTGAAAGGATTTTTGTAAACATTCGTTGTCTTACTGTATCACAATGTTGTTTTTGTTCTGTGGTGAATTCTATTTCCAACTGAATTAAAAAACCTAAAAGTAGATGTCTTACAATCTGTAGTCACCATGGCATCATAGTGAAAGAAGAATCTGAAGAGACAATAACAATCATTTTGAAGAGCTGGGAACCCCCTAGATTAAATCTAAAGTTCATTTAAATACCCTGGTAAAAATCCCTTCAAGAAGTGTTCCTTGTAACCTGTGCTAGGGACATACTGTGTTCAGAGATGGACCTTGGAGAAACATTGTTGTAAGTTTTAGCATTGGTGTGGAATAAAAGATAGAAATATCCCAATACATTTAGAATGACATTGTCCCAATTGTTTGAAATTACAATAAGAATGTTTTTAAAAAGAGTCCATGAGATTTAGCCAGACAACTGATGTCTGACTAGTATTTTTTTAAGTGAAATTTCTAAATTCAATACATTTAAAGTAACAAGATCTGGAAGTAGAACCTCAGATTTTGCTCAATTCCAGTAAATTTGGTCAAAGGGTATGGCTTGTTCCAGTGAATCATTTTGATGCAAGAAATGGTAATGCTTAGAGGATTACTGTTAGCGATAGTACCTATATAATGTGAACCACGTTGGGAAGAAAAAGTTGAATTCATTTGCTGTATGAATATACAATATACCTTTAGGTGGCATATTGGTTGGCAATCCAATGGTTTATTTCATGAGATTAAAATCAGAAATGGCAGAAAGGAGAGTGCATGTCAACAGTTCAACAGAAGGAAGCATGCAACGTTCAGCAGACAGAAAATTCAGTTTTTTATTTCCCTGTTGCATGGTTGCTATGACCCAGCCTTCCTTAAAACCACTCTTTCTTTGTAACTAGCAAGGTTTGCTTACTGTTACTAAATACAAGCATGAAATTTCCTAATTGGGCATGTGTATCTTGTTTCTCTGTGAAGCAAACCTATAGTTTACTTCAGTTAACAGTTTTAGTGCCTTTACTAGGGGAAGCCTCTGCCATTCTGGTTTACCATTCAGCTAATGAGAAGTTTCATTCTCAAGTCTTGTTACAAAAGTGTATTAAAAACATTGAGTCCCGGGGACATAAAAAATGTAAGACTCACTTCATGGCAACAGTCTGACAGATTTTTATTCTTAAGTTTTCATCAGAATGTAAGAGTGAAATAATAAAAAATCATTGCATAACTAGAATCTTAAATGTTTGGTGGTTTTTAGTTAAGAAACCTTCTTTAAAAGCAAGTGTAGTTAGTATTTCTTAATAAAAACACATAGCTTGCTTTATTTACTTTAAAGGTAGATGTGGTTATCAGGTGTTGTGCTGAAACTGTATTCAAGATGCATGACATAAATTTCAGTATGGTAGCACCTGATTATTTTATGCTTTACTAAAGAGACAGATGGCGTGTTCCTTTGAAGGTCTTCTCTTGGGTTCCTTTTATTAAATAGTAATGTAGACTAATTTATAAGAGTGTAAAGCTATAAATCTGAATTACAAGTACTACAAGTGAAAACTAGAAGCTTCTTGGACTGTTTAATTTCAAGCTTATGGATCCTAGTTACGAAATGGAAACAAACTGCAATGGGAAGATTTCCGGCTACTCTTCAGCATGCTTTGGTATGTTGAAAGGCAGCATACCTGGGCGGTAACGCAAATACAAGCTTCCCTTAGAATGTGTGTGATATTATTTTAAAGATTATTTTGCAAAAGGATACTGTTTTTCAAGGCTGTTGAACTGTGTAGTTCAAGATCAGCTCAAGTACTGGACATAGAAATAGTAGTTTGGTGAAAGAGTAGCATGTTCCAAACTTTTAAAGCACCAGGCCTTCTGTTATATCAGTCTAAACATGGTATTTTACTCTATGAGATGACAGATGATGTCAGTTGGACTTTGTTCTATATATTTAAGGGTTGAATACAGGGGGGAAAACCAACCAGGGTGTTCCAAAGGAGGCTAAGGAACAAAAAACCAAGTAGATTTAAAAAAAAAAAAATTACTAAGGTAACATCTGTTGCTCTTACACTTGGTTTATTAGTTTTGAATGTTAGTGCTGCTGTAGCGTGGATTGTCTTCATGTCTCTTCTTCCCAGCACATAGATTCCAGAAAGAAAAAAGCACTATGGCAACAAAATTTCTGAAGGAATGTAGTAGGAAAGGGAGGAAGGAATTGGCCGTCTCTGTCGTTGTAGAGTGGTAGTGGTCCAAATAGTCCTTGAGCCCATTATGATAGGGCAATGGATAATGGTTTTAAACTAAAAGAATTCAGATTTAGAATTAGATTAGATTATTAAATTTAGATTAGAATTTCAGAGTCTTTTAAACTATAAGATTCAGACTGGATAAAAGGAAGAAATTTTTTATTCTGAGAGTGGTTAAACACTGGAGCGGTTTGCCTGGGAGATGGTAGATCCCTGGAAGTGCACCATCAGGTTGGTCAGGGCTCTGAGCAGCTTGGTCCAGTTGAAGATGTCTCTGTTTATTGCAGATGTCTCTGTTTATTGCAGGGATGTTAGACTGGATGACCTTTGAGGGTCTCTTCCAACCCAAGCCATTCTCACTCAACTGGACTAATTTGAGAGTTATGTCATCAGGTGACATTATAATAACAGGGTTATTTTTTTCCTCCCATGGAGTTTTACAGCAAAACTGCTCCAGTACTTCTCCAAGTGAAATATTTATTTTCAGTTTTGATCTTTATTAGAGTATAAAATTATATGATACTGAAGTAAGATTCAGTAGGGAATTTGAGTCTATGTAGAGGCAAAAATTTAAATTTACCTTTTTATAAAACATTTTCTGTTGGTAAAACAAATCTTAGAGTTTGGAAGCTTTATCCAGATCATTGACAGTAATAGCAGTATCAGCCTCTGCTACCCAATTAACACCCAGAATGGAAAGTAGTTTGCTGTGCAAGGGTTTGGCTCACTGTTTGTCCTTGCCAGGATGAGACTATGTAAGCATTAGGCCCTAAAATCAGAACAATGATAGTGTTTATAGTTTGGAAGAAATTATTTTGAAGATGAATATAAAATTTCACTTCTTTTTTCTGCCTGAGAAACAAAAGAGGGCAAATGTGTCTGCCCAGGACAAATATATATTTGGAAACAATATTCTGTACATGCTGTTTGATTCTTTGACTGTTTCTTAACAGAAATTTTTTAGTAAAATATACATCTGTTCTTACTCTGCCTTTAAAATGTAGCTTGCAGGAGGATCCTAGAGAATTTCTGCTTTTGTTGATTGTCTCAGTGTTGCTTGCCTAGCATTAGTCACAGCTATTTTACCTTTTTATAATTCTATTAAAAATAAATTTGAAGACTATATGTCCTTTAGGTTGTGTTTCCTAATTATTACTGTCGGGTTTAAGGTAATTGACTGACATTAATACTTGTTACTTTCCAAGGTTTCCTATACACTAATACTATCTTACTGGTCTGACATTTACTTGCAGATAGACAATTTTCTATTTTAGTGGTTGCTGTTTGTCTCCTCTAATGAGTCAAGATGGAAGTATTGTCACTGACTCAGTTCTATATAACCTTTTTGTTGTTGTTTCTTAATCTTTCTCTGGTCTCTGTTCAAGGTCCAAAAAACTTGCTTGGATCCCTTCAGGTAGAGAGTTGTTTATACTGAAAGGAGGTAATGTGAAGTTTGAGCAAGCGTCCTTTGATGTGCTATACTGTTTGCTCAGTCTAGGAGGGGAGTGGCTTCTCAAACTGATTAACCAGAGTTGCCCAGATTATATAGTGGTAATTTCATTGTTCTGCTTAGTTTCAGAATCTGGGAACCTTTTTCTGGACAGCCTCAGTTACTTGCAGGAAGAGGAATACATAAGATTATGTGTTAAAGACATGCAGGGAAGAATGATCTGCTCAGGCAAAGAAAAGGAACATCAAGTGATACTGAGAGGTCTTGAATCTTAGTATCTGTTAGTCTGCATGTAGAGTTCTTGTTCTTGAGCCAACAGTGACAGTTCTGACAGCTTGATGTATGGCAGTTGCCTTTTTTGGTGTATTTAAATAAATTCATACCTTTTTTGTCTTTTTCCTGGCTTCTTGAACGATGAAAAATACCTGTTGTGAGGCTGTCACCTGTTGAGATTTAATTTGGGAGCAGGATGTTGGTGCCAGGAGTAAGACAGAAGAAGAATCTGCATGTAGTTATTGTGGTGGGAATCATAGTGGCCGGAGCTTGTTGCAGTGGAAGAAGGCACTTCTGCTTTACTTAATTTCCTATCCATTTGTTATTTTCCCCTTTCATCTTCCCTTAACAGCATTTGCTGTCGTTCTTTATTTTGTTCATAGATTGCTTTTATTTCAGATCCCAGGTTTTGTTTAGCTAAGATAAATAGGCTTTAGGCAAAACTGCAGTTTTTCAGGCTATTTTTCTGGCACACAACAGTTCTATCATAGTTCTCCCTGTAAGGACAGCCTTACCTTGGATTTGATGTTCACTAATGATCAGCACTCTACTTCTGTGCAGTTACTAAATTGGCTTAAGCAGCCTCATGCTTTCCTCTCTTGCTTTGTAGGGCATACTGCCACCACCTTGTTGCCAACACAGCTATTTGCAAAGCTGCCTGGCAAAACATATGTTAAAACTCTTCTTTCTTTCCTAGGTTGTCAGCTAAATAATCAATTGTATTAGGAATAGTATTTTACATGTTTCGTATCCTTGGCAATGAATACTAAAATGATCCATGTGTGCATATTAGGTTGACCATTAAATGGCAGCCTGAACACTTCAGAAAGACATTTGTCTGAACGTTGTAACAGAACAAATTGGTGCCATGCTGGGACAATTTTGACTGCTATGTAAAAATTAATAAGTAGGGAAATATTGGAATTGACTTACTGTTCAGAGATTTTCTGTTACTGAGGAATCTCTGAAGTTGTACCGATGACAGGATTGGAGAAGGGAAGAAAAGACAGTAATTCGTAAGTTTTAAAAAAATACCGAATCAGAGAAGTTTATAAGTTTGGGTAGAAGATGTTCATGAATTCAAATAAATTTTTGAACCATAGTTCAAAGATGATTTATTGCAAGATTGATTTTATTTACTGCTCCTTTGGAATTACCTTTGAAATATCACAGTGCGGCTGTTAAACTTAGTCAGCCTGACTATAAGAAACTGTTCTAGGCTGTTGTTTCTGTCAGTAGATGCTTTCTTAGTTGTGGCCAAGTTATTTTATGTCTCTGTTATTTCAGGACTAGTAGTTATACTGTTGACAGTATTATTATCATCAGAAATCTCTAGAAAAACACAGAATACAGAAGAGGCCGATATATCTTAGGCATTAAATGTTTCAAAAATGTCCATTTCATCATACCATTTTTTGTCTTAATGTCTTGTTTTGTGTTTCTATGTAATGCCTTCAGTGTATCGGATCTTCTATGTGGCCTGTTATCTGTTAGGAAGATATGCATATATCTCATCAATGCTGTAGAATGTGTTCTGTACCATGATGCTTATTGGTCTCTTAATTCACTAAGTGAAAATTCTTCCTCTGTTGCTACATCATTCCTCCTTAAGAAAAAAAAATTCAAAACCAGTCAATTACTGTGAGAGAGTTTGTTTTTCCTAGCTTGGTTTTTTGTTTGGTTTTGTTTTTGTTTTTTGTCTTCTGCATGTACGCAGAAGTGTAAGAGAAATGCATCTCGAGTTGTTGATTTTAAACCGTTCATGGCTCTTTGATATTATTCTTAGGCATAGAGCTGTACATGCAGTAATTATGGAAAGGTCTGATTTTACACTTGCCTGATTTGCATTACTGTCAGGACTTTCTGGGTTGCTTGATGTGGGTTTTTTGTGTTCACACTATACAGAACCTGTATAGAGGTTCAAGAAGCAATAAACCAAATATTAGACATTTGGAAGAAAAATTGTGAGCCAGAAAACTAATTTTTTATATCAGTCTTCAATTTGTGTGCAGTCTTAACAACTTTTTTTTTTTTCCCTGGGATGAGTTCTCACTTGGTGGTTAATTTCCATCATAAGGTTTTCTCAACACCTTCCTCAGTGCAGTTAATTTCTGTTCTAAGAGAAAAACGCCAAACTGTTTTTTTGTCTTGCTTAGAAACTTATAGCCTTGTTCTTTGTTCATCCAAACAGGTGTGTCTTTAGATTTTATCTCAATTTATATTACTCTGATGTCTTTATCTCTTAGTGCTTGATTCAAGAATCTCAAAATAAGTTGAAAGCTTTTCATTGCCTTAGGTCTCAGGCTGTAAGTAGAACTTTTTTGCTAGCACAATAAGAAGCAAATGTTGAAGGCTCTGGTGTGGGAGTTCAGATGCTTAGAGGACTGGGGTTCTGGGCTACTGGAGTTCTGAGAGCTACTGGAGTTTGGGAGAAGATTCTTTGGTGTGAGATTGTTTGATTTGGGGCCTGAACTGGGATGGATTTAAACCAAAGCAGCCTTGAAAACTGTGCCTTTTATTGACACAATTGCTCAGGCTCACAAAAGATTGCAGATGCTTTTCAGTCTTAGAACCAACATTGTCTTCTTGAACCTAGAAGGAATTTTCTGCTCCATGTTCCTCCAAAGACTTGCTTGTTTGCAAGACTAAGGAAGATTGTCTCAGAAGTGATAGTGCAACACTGTAAATCTATTGCTAAAATAATCTGAGTATTAGGGAGCAGCAAGCACTGTGTGCACAATTCTTTTTTGAAAATATTTTTTTCCTGAATGCTCTATTAAGGCTTTATGATTATTAATCAAAGCTTTAAAAATTACAGATATTGCTTTTGGTTTCCAGTGCTCATTACATCTTTCGAGAGCTGAAGTTCTGTGACTGTCTGGTAATATTTATGTTACATCCGTGTAACCTTTTAGTTTTTGCTTTCCCCTTCAACAGAAAGAGCCTTTCAGTTTATGGGTCTGACAGCAAGTGTAGAAGCTTTGCCAGTCAGCTCATTTGTTTTCTTGGCTTAAATGTCAGCCAATTTAACCAGACTCATACTGTGTTTTTTCACTTGGCAGTTGAGAGAACAGAGCCTTTGATAATTAACAAGGAGTTATTAATCAGTATGACATATTTAATCCAGGGAGATCTATCAAAGAGTACATCTCTGTAGATTTTGCTGTTTGATATTGCTTGAATCTAGGTGGGAGCAAATACATCTCTACATTTTAAAGAATGTAAACTTGCTGTGGTTACCTAAGCAAAGCTTTTTGAGTCCAGAGAAGGAAGATAAGCATAGGACATGAAAGGACTGCAAAATTTGATCTTTTCGGCAAATTTGGTGGTTTTCAGTGTTTTAAATTCAGTACCAGTAGCATAATGAAATATGCCTGTAGTAATGTTAAATATATATTTTTTACTTAAAAGGTTAATTAAAAAAAAACCTACAAACCCCTTGTACTAATTTGTGTCCTTCATTATTTCTTAAAGGCAAAGGGATTGGGGGGGAGGGGCATGAAGATAAGGAAAAGTATTCATATTTAAAATTAAATTAGGACAGGGTAATTTCTGTGTATTTCCTCTCTTTGGAGTGGTTCTTCCAGTTGATGATCTAGATCAGGAGCTGAATATAGATGCTCTCATTCACTTAGGGGGGAGCCTATTTGCCTATATTAACTAGTAAGACTATCCTCATATAAGAAATTCACCTTTGTAAATACCTTTGTACCTCCCATTTTGAGTAATTGTTTGGCTGTGATTCTGTAAGTACATAAAAAAGGGCTTCACTGGGAAAGTTTAGTTCCATATTGAATATTACTCATAAAGGTAAAAGCTGTGAGGGTCCTTTTGCCCTTTTTGCACTGGGGAGGTCAGACTAAGCTGAGGTATTTTGGCTTCACAGTTTTCTTTCATCAGTAATAAAGGCCTTGTTTGTCAGGTGTCGCTTATATCTGTACTATGTCATTTCTTTGACCCAATGCAGCATAAAGCTAGTAATTTTTTAGTAGCTGTGCTCCTGACAAGAGAGTCTAGTTGACCATTCTCGTGTTGCTTCCAAAGGCCAAGTGTGGAAAAATGCAGTAGAAAATTTTTTTCGCTGATGCAAACAAATGTGAGTTGAGACAAATACAAAAAATGCAATAACTAAAATTCCATATTTGTAATCCATTCTTGTAGAGTAGAATTGTGGTTGTAAGGAGGTACATCTGTACTCTATGTGAATTTTATGAGTGCTCAAACTGGTTGTTCATTATCTTAGATAAATTATCCATATATTTCTCATTAGCGTAATTAATAGTTTACTCTGTGTTTGATGTGCAACATACTGATGTCAATGGCTGTGTTTATTTTTTAAATTCAGGTAGATTGAGAACAGTTTAACAGAGTGGAAAGCTGGTTTTCCTTTTAGAATAAGGGGACAATATCCTTGACAGGTGTTTTCCTATTTCTGTTTGTAATTAATACTGTTTGCAGCACTCTTGAGTTTTTCAGGCCTCTCTTTCTGACACAAGGAGTCAGTGCTGTTACCTGTTTTCTTTGACATCTTCTGCCTGAGCTATACTTTTCTAACCCATCTTTAAGGGCCGTGCTGCATCCATGTTGTTAGGGTATCTGATCCTCTAATTTCCTCCCACTTCAGCTCTTGTCTTACAGGTGAGTTTTCTAGAACAAGAACTGCCTTACATGTTTTGAAAATACCTCTGCCTTGTAAAACAGCCTGTAAAAACAGTCTGGCTGCAACTTCAGTGTCTATCTAAGTGTAAAAGTAATTTTTAAATGCTTAATCTCTATGTAGATGGACCTCGATGCAATATAGGGAAATAGAGGAGTCAGCACTTAGACTGATCCAAAGCTAATTGAAGTTGAAGGACAGGTTCCCTTTGACTTCAAAGGGCTTTGAATCAGCAAAATCTTAGTGAGCTTTTTTATTTGTGACCTTTGTGAAATAAACTGACTAAAATTTAAAGTGTTAAATAGCTTTATTGGTTTTGAAAATTTTAACTGAATTTGTTTAAACTTGCACGGATTGAGCACACATAGTAATTGTGTATGAAAATCTTAATGCCTTACTTTTTTAACTTCCTAGAAACTAAGAGTCAGGGAAATTGAAGAAAGTGGAAAGGCTTTTGAGAATGTTCGCGATTGGCAGTGTAAGGCCTCTGAATTTTGGTGACTGTATGAGTGCAGAATCTAGCTGAGTTACTGCTTTGGAATCAAGGTGCTTTCATGTCTGTCTGCAGTACAGCCTGGGTATTGTGAACAAATGTGTGTGCTAAATGACAAGCGCTGTCCTTCAGGCATCATGGGAAGGATTGGTGTGAATCAGAGAAAGTGAACCAAAACACACCTGTTCAAATCTAGTCTTACCTGGATTATTTTTTAAAATGGAGTTTGTTTTCAGAACGGTATTATAAAGATCACTTTTTTAAAAGATGTTGGGTTCAAGATGGGGGTGTAATACTAGTGAAGTGAGCTGAGTTAATGACAGTGAATGTTGGAAAGTAGAAAGGGTAGATTTTAGATTTGTTTTCAAGGATTACTTTTAAAGACAAAAAGAAAAGTTTTTCAGGGTTAGACTGCAGATTGTTTGTAAGAAGCAGCAGCTCTTTTAATACAGTGTTGCTTCCTTTTTTTCATATCAGTATAAGGATTGAACAAATATGTCTCTGCCAGCTTTTGTAGGTTGTATCAGATAGTGTCATATCAGATTGCTTGTCCTCATTCTGTCTGCAGGAGACCAGAATTTGCATTAGTTGCATTCAAGTGTATGTATCTATCTACTGTGACATCTGAAATACTTGATTTGGGTATGACTTATTCACAGTAGAGAAGTTTACAGAATAGAATAGTCAAGCCTGTGGGCTCTGTTCTAAAACTAAATATAGAAATAACTGTATTCTTTTCACAGTCATTAAGAATTTGGGGAACATTGCTTCTACATGTGTATTACTAATCAAGTAACTCCATTTTGGATTTAAACTAGATTTACTGTTAAAGGGAGATAAGAAGTATGCATCTGCTATTAAGTAGTAAAAATGAGTATCAGACAATTTGGACTTTTCTATGAAAGTGCTGTCATTTTAGAGAACCACTGTTAGTTTTGGATTGTACGGATCGTATTTTCAAAGCTCGGTTCACTGATGTCTTGTCTTAAGCTTCCAAGATTGAGCCTGTTTTGCCACCATGGCCACGAGAATAAAGAAGTTGAAAAGAGGACATTTCTAAGTGCTAAATACTAGTCAATACTTCCTTTTTTTTTTTTCCTTTTCTTCTTTACAATTCTGAACTGGCAAGAATACTGGTGCCTTAAGGGAGAAAAATTTGGTTTCATATCGGTGAGCATCTTTTCTCTTTAAAAAGCTGACATACATTTCAATAGAAGAAAGCATTCCATCGCATGTGGATTCCTACTCCTCATTCCTTTTCACTGTTAAATTATTTGAAAATCAAGCCATGAATTAATTCCAAATGCTAGCAAAAATGGTACTTCATTACTCCATGAAACCCTGCCATAACAGGAGAAATGTTGTAATTATAGTTAACAAAATACTTTGAATTTTTTTATTAGCTTGAGGTTTAGAATGTTTCCTGGATTTTCTAATCCATATATCTGTTAATTTATATGTAATATTCTTCAGCAGTAGACCTTCTTTTTGATTAAAAAATTGTGTAGGTTTAAGTACTTGCAGGATCAAAAGCCAGGAACAGCCTGTCTCCCTTTAAAGGCACCTGTTTTTTCAGTTGCTGCCCAAGTGGAAAATTGGAAAGAAATTGTTGTGCTGTCAAGTAGCTTTAGGGCATTAAATAGCTAAAAATTGCATGTATCCTTTTTTGAGAATAATACATGTAGGAAGATGCAGGTTTCAAAAAACATAGTGGGAGAATTGAGTAAAACTACACATAAATGATGTGTCCTTCCAATTTTTTTTACAAAATCGACCTTTTAAGAGAAACATGGGCAATTTATTTTGAAAAAGTTTGAATGCACAAATAAAACAGTTTCAAGTAAGAAAGATCTTTGTAGCCTGGTCCCAAACAGGAAAAGTAAATGTTCCCTTTGGATTGCTATCTGAATGCAGTTTCTTAACAATAAGAATATCCTGCTTTTGACTTAAGAGTGAAATTATTCATACTTAGGTGTGGCTTTATTGCACATACGGCAGTGCATTAAAGAGGCAGTTTAGAAACTGCTGGCTTAACTGTATCTACAGCAGTATATTTTACTTCCTATGTATCTCTACGTCGTGCCTGAATAATTCTGCTTTATAATAGCTGTGATTGTCTAAGATGTTAGTTACCCTGTTTTGTAATCCACCTCTTTCGCTTGGATGCAGCTGTTGCTTTGCCAGTGATTGTACTGTTTGTCTCAGACTTTGGAGCTCGAATCCCAAAGGTCTTCTTTTATCCACCCCTAGTGTGTTACTTGCTGTCCTAAACAATCTAATCTTATGAAAGTTTAGCCTATGTAAGCATTCTGCTACCACCAGCAGCCACTTTCAGATTTGTTCTACCAATTTGTTCTCATTTTTATTATGAAGCAGCTTAAAAAAGAGTAAGTTTGTTGAAATGTGTACTTAATGGGATGCTGTCAATATAAAATTGTATTCACAATTTGGTATTAAATATGGATCTTTGGCATACTACTTGTTGCATTTCTCTGTTTAAATAAGAACATTGAGGAAAATTTGATTTTGTATGTGAATTATGAATTTAGGAAGGCAAAGAAGCTCATGGGAGGGAGGAAAAATATATGAGCGTTTCAGACTTCAGTGTGCTGTCCTTGTGTTGAACACTACATATGTGATTCTTGGAGTCTATGAGCAGATGAATAAGTTAGTGAGAATTAACATCAAGGGTGAACTGTCCATATGGAGTAAGGAGAGGCAGAACTGTGCTTCAGGTTATGCAGGGGCACACGTATGGCACACCACAAAGTTCACTTACCAGCTCAGACTTATGGCAGCATGTTTATTGACCTGTACCTTTGTTATTATGGTTTGTTTACTTACAACTTTCCAGGGACAAAGTGCCTTCTGCTTTGTTCCCAGCTCCATCCTACTGCTTGACTCGTAGGAGGAACATCTATTCTAGCCATTGTTACCAGACCCTGGCTGTCCTGTTTCTCTAGGTGGGATGGTGTTTGAGAACTGTTTTTGTCTTTAAGACTTTCAGCATTGTCCCCTTCTTCTGTTTGTGAAAAGGGTAAAATATAGAGGAGTTTGGTAAGTTTTCATCATAAAAAATTGGGCTGAAAAAGAGAAGAGGTTACAGTCTCCTTCTGCTTAGTGGGATTAGTGAAAGACACTGTGGAGGAGGCCACAGAGCACACACTGATCTAGTTTTCAGATTTCTGTTTCCTTTATTATTAGAGTATAAAATTGGTTATGAAGTTAGCTGGTTTTCTATAAAAAAATCCAAACAGACCCAAAGGTTCTTTTTTTTCCAAATAGAAATAAAAATTGCAAAAGTGTGTGGACATCAACCTCTCAAAACACTCATCTTCAGTCCAGTAGAGCAGTCTTTCTTCTTCAAGGATATTGTTTTAAGTATAACTTGCATATTGCCCAAGTTTTCTGTTAGCCTTCTGCATTTTTATGTCAGTCAATTAAACTTCATTTTCTGATTAACTAATTTTTTCTCACTTTTTGTTATTTATTTTTGTTTTCAGGCTTCCTTAAGCCAGACTCAATATCGATAGAATGAAAAAATTTAAGAGAAGACTTTCCTTAACCTTGCGAGGAAGCCAGACCATCGATGAATCGCTGTCTGAGCTAGCAGAACAAATGACAATTGAAGAAAACAGCAGCAAAGATAATGGTAAGCATGTCTTTCACTTTGTAGAGAAAGTAAGAATTTTGTCAGGCCATATTCAAGTGAGCATTGCTGGGGTTTATTTCAATTTTCACAGTTGCAGGGATTTTCTCTCTAACCTTTTTTTTTTTCCTTATATTCCACTACCCTAGTTCTTTCAGCAGGTTGATATGGTATTACATACTGGTTTGGTTTGCTTTGGTATTGAACTGTTACACAGCTATTTATCAAAAGCTACCTAAATTTATCTTTTTATGTCATGTGCACCAAGGCTTATAGATGTTCTTGCGATATATTGAAATCTATTGTATGGGTTTAGTGGGTCTCACATCAGCTTCATATGGCTTCAAATTCAGTCTGTTCTCAAAATCATTATTTAGTAATATGATTGACTAATTGCTTAAGCATTCCATATAAAAATGTTTACCTTACATTGGTGATGCAGTGCAGTATCCTAAATTCTGTCATCTCTTCATGTCTCTCAGAAGTACTTCTCTTCACCAATATGAAGGTGACTAGAAACGTTCAGGATAACCAGCTTGTCTCTGTATTCTTACCTAAGTCTTTGGCTGATCCCATAGATGTGTTGGCTGCTGTAAAGTCCACATTAGTGATGATGCCGCTTTTGGATGCAACCTGCAATAATAATGACTGGAAGAGGTTTTGTTGCTTGTTCTGCTTCCTGGGCTGCAGCATTTAAGTCATACTTCATCTTCAATGCTGATTAGTGTTATTTTTTGCTTTGCTGATATCTAAGATTTTTTTTTGTTTATCAAGAGATCTGAGTTTTATTTTTGCCTCACTTCACAACAATACAGGATTCTGAATTTTCCCATTAAAAACTTACAGGGCCGGGAAATTTGAGCAGGGATAGAGACAATGGAATTTGCCCTGCAGATTTTTAAAACTCTGTTCAAAATTCATTGCATACCAAGATTTTGGAAGCAGAATTTACCTTTGGCAAAACAAAGCTAATAACGTTTTTCATTTTTACTATTAATCCCCGGTATATTCATTGCTGTTGTCCTGTTTTTAATATGGGGCCCTGCCCAGTATTCTGGGGGACAAGGTTTATTACAACTTTTTAAATGTTGATATAACAGGTCTACTCTGCAGCAGCAATTGCAGTATTTTTGCACTGGTATCTGTTAAGTCATTTTTGAGACACTGAGTTTGTCCCACATGATTTGAGTTGTCCCACGTGATTTCACTTGTGTTCGCCTTTGTTACTGATGCATATTTTTTCAGACCTGTATATACTTCTGCAAGATTGATTTCATTATGTAAATAAGTGCAAAGAATGTTACTTTCACGCTGAGAAGTGAGCATGAAAAAAATGTTACCAGAATCAATGAGTGTACTGAACTGGGTTGCTGAATTGATTCATTGAAACTGAATCCAGGAAGAATAAAAAGATTTTACCTTAAACTGGACCACGTGCTGGGTGTCAGCTCGAGGGACAGAGAACACAATAGCTTGTTTACAGAAGCATGAGCTTATGCCATCTTAAGCCATCTATAAAACCATTTGCCGCTTGTAATATTTATCTGAGAATAATCCCAAACAGTAATACTTGGATGTCTGTATGCTTGTCACCAAACTGTGATGAGCTTATCTTGTCAGTAGATATTTAAAGTGTTAAAATAAGTAAAAAATCCAATTCAAGAAAATGTTCCTAACTGCAAATTACTTACCTAGCTTTTAGTGCTCTTTTTATTTTATTTTCCATGGTAATTCATTGGCCAAAGGGAATCTTGCATATTAAAATTGTGATAATGATATATGCTGTGCTTATAGGTGTAGAACATTGTTGATGCCTTAGTACAGTCTTCTTGGATACACTCAAGGTGTTGTAGAACCTCTTGAAAGAAGACAAAGAATACAAACTGTACTTAGCTGTGCCTAATCTTTAACTCATCATTTCATGTCATTAAAAAAGTTTTACTGACACTTGCTACCTTTTTTCAGATTCTTCCAGAATGCAGTTATTAGTACTTGTGCTATCTTTGATCTTGCAGATGTGAACAGGATGCTACATTGTGGATTTTGTTTTCCTTTGTTTTTCCTTTCCGACCCTATTTTTCTTAGAAAGTAGGGTTGGAAAATGCTTGCTGCTCTAGCTAGTCTTGCTTTTCTGAAGGACACTCTAGCTTTCCCACAGATTAAGCTATTTTGGAAAGAGTGTTTTTCAGACCGACCACAGGGATTAGGCTTTGGGTAACAACGACTGTTGAAAAAACAGCCAAGAAATTATTTTTCTCTTTTGGTGAAAGACCAGTTTAGTAAAGAACATTGCCTGGAAAAAATCCTTCAGTGAGTATTTAAAAAATTTTGCTTACAAAGGAGTGCTTTAATGAGAAAGGTTTTCCTTGGTGTCTTACAAAATCGCAGTGCTAAAAAGCCTGCACTAACTGTAAATATCCAACTGAGACACATGAGAGCATGTAGTCTCTTGAAGAATATTTTATAAGTGATAGCTGCATTAAGATCTTGAAAGTGCATTCTTTACTGTGGTGGTGCTGATCTCAGGAGGCAGGAGTAACCATCTCCTTAGTTCTGCTTTTAAGAATAAGCAGCTCCTTTACCCTGTGGACCAGAGAAACAAATGTGCCCAGTTAAAAGGCTTTGAATCTGTTCCTGAAGAAACTTAAAAAGCACTGTCTAGTAAATCAAAGGCATGCCAGTATATTAATCTACAGAGAATCGGAGTCAGGGATACAAATAATCTTCAGAAAGTGGTTCTTCATATGTGCTTCATTTTCAAGCATTGCATCATGAACTCGGGAAATAAGAGTTGAAGGGCATTGAAACTGTACATTTCAGGTCAGAAGGCAAGACTAGATCCTGAATGCTGAAGGCCTTTACAGCAGAATTCAATTCCATTGTTATTGTCCAATTCTTTTGTTTTAACTTTTTCTTTCTAGCAAATCGCTCATCTTGTCTCCTGTCATTCCATGCTGATGGCTGTGTTCACTGAGGGTTATAATTTTACACATGCTAGTTTTTTCCCTTCCTGGGAGACAGCTGTGTTACTGGGTTATGGAGATTGTAGAGACTGCATCCATAGAAAACCACATCTGTCCTGACCTAGAATCCAGACTTATTTCCATCTGATTTATAGCCTCTGAAATACTTATTTATACAAATATGTATATAGATATAAATACATATATTCTGTAAAAATGTTTATTATAAGGTTCAGTTCAGCACTGCTATTCCAGATGTAGATCACCTGTACATAGTTTTAGGGACCTTTCCTTATGGTCACCTTTTTGCATTAACCTGTGTTGTTCAGCCCCCTGCCAAATGTTTTTTCTCCCAAAACAATTGCCTGTGATTTCAAGTTAACTGCAGCTCCCATCCAGAGGCCCACCTTGTCATTAGCTCCAGCTTTGAGTGGGTTGTTACAAGATTCAAAGAGCAGTACTCCTAATGTAGAACAAATTGTCCCATTTGTAGTTCACAGTCACAAAAATAGATCCATAACTTTTGATTTCTTTGCAGTGCATTGGTACCACTGAATCAGCTCCCCTTTTGTATGCAGTCTCATTTAATACACAGCCTCCTTCATCGTGTGATGTCAGTACAATCTCAGTATGCATCGCTCAGCCATGAGCAGCAAAATGGGATTAGCAGGGATCATCCCGTATTGTTCAATGCAGTAGCGCAGAGCTGTTGCGCTGAATATAGAATAACCATTGGATTTGGGTTTTTTGGAACACCATCAAATTATTTAGTGACCAGAAACCTATATATAAACTTTCATACAAATTGTGTTCATCATAATTGGCTTCTGGGTGAGGAAGCACTGCCAAATCAGGTCATAAACCATAAAAATAGAGGGACCAGTGAAATACCGAATAATATATCTGAAGCCTTATGAACTGTGGACTGTATGAAGTATACTTCAGGCTAGTCTTTCATCTAAGGACAAAAGCTTTTCTTGGTCTCTGGTGTTTCAACATATAAAGCCAATTAGATGTATTTGTTGTTTATTTTTAATTTTTCATACTAACAATGCTTGCTTTTTTAATTCTAGATTTCACCTTAATATATGTATTTTGATTAATATTAACAATATTAAAAGGTAATTTGTAGGAGTTGACAGCTAAATTTGCCCATGAAATTTTTCTTTGGCAATGACATACTAATGAAATTTGGCTAGAAGTAACATCCAAATCATGCATATTTAATGCCTAATTAAGTGTAAAATTTATGCAAATACTTCAAACACATAGGATCTCTAGTGAAAGCAAAAAATGTGGCTGTATTGTCTAATATTATGAAATGCACTATCACAAACTCCAAGCATGCTTTTAAGAATAATTGCATTCTAAAACACAGCCACAGCTCTTGCATTAATTTATAAGTAACTTGAAAGCATTCTGTTTTCTTGGGTTTTTTGGTACAGATAAATACACATATACATAATAAACAGAAAAAGGTGACATTCTGTTAGAAATGGCTACATGAATTTGGAAAATAATACTTATCTCCATTTGGTCTCTTTTAGCTCAGTGATGTGATCATAGGATCCAGTCTCATGAACATTTGCATAATTTTTTTGTAATTTTACAGGTGTGAGTAATAATGGAAGGATCAGCTACGGTAAAGTGCGTAAGTGTTTTTTAGGTTTAAGGCATTAATGGCTAGTTAATACTCTGATAAGAGGGATGAATGTTTATAAAAATTAACACATTGCAATACTGTCTCAGAACATCCAAACGCCTTTGTAGTTTTAATCATTTCATGTCATCTTCAACAGAGCTGAGAAATTCCCATTCCATCTGCTATGTGTAATTCCTTGAGTGTGGAAGGAAAACAGTGTATTGCAACATATTTTCAAGACAGTGTTCTTGAATTGAAAATATGAGCACAGAAATGCTTACTGGTAATAAATTGGTAAAATTTCTCTCTTGATGTTGGAGGAAAGTATCAGTATGAAGATGTGGGTGGGTAGAGGGAGAAGAAATCTCCAGAACTGCTAGAGCTAATTCTAGAGCTACAGATTACTGTGAGTAATTGGTAGCTGTCACAGCTAAACACCGATCCTTGTACTGTCCCTTACACTGTACTGGCAATGTTTTTATTATAGTCTGTATGTACCCTTCTGTGCTGTGGTCTGCATCCTTTTTGTTATTACTGTTCAGTATGGTTTCTCCATCCCACGTATGCTGTGCAACATAGTGTTCTTTCTTCCCTTCTGTTTTAATTTGCTTCTTCCCGGAATACCTAGAGGCTCTGTTCATATGTGGAAGTGCTTATAAAGTGAAATGAGCATGAACATTCAGTGCCTGAAAGCATGCTGCAGAGACCCATAGTCTTGGAGGGTTGTGTGGGGGCTTTGTCCGCTCATAAGTGTTTCCTTAGAAGTAGAATACAAGTTTGGCACGGAACATCATGTTTAGATGCAGAAGTGGACTCTAAATACTCCAGATTTCTGTTTGTGGAAGCTCACTGATGAATATGCAGAGACGTTTTTCAAATGGCATTCAGGTGGAGTTGTTAAGTACAGAAAAGTAAAATACACACAACTAGCCAACACTGTTTCTGAAAGTAGAGCAAAAAGGAGCCAGATCCTCTGTTCTCTGGTTTGGTTGGCAGCCTGGTCTCACAGATGTTTGCACTGGGAGTTGTCTGTGTGAATGCAAGGATAGAGGCCAGGGATACTTCTATCTTGGCTGTGCTATTGACTTGCATTGAATTAAATTGCAGCTGAAATGTTTTTCTGAAGGATATGTTGTAGTGTGATGTCTTTTGCAGATAGGGTTTTAAACTGATGGTGTATTATGCGTAATATGATTTGAGCTACAGAACTACCATGCTTATGTTCCAGTACAGGTTCTGATGACCAAAAATATTATCTGAGAATTATCGTCTGAGCAGTATGAAATAAATAAATCTTAAAGGCAGGGTTTTGGTTTTGAATATATTTCACTTGATTGTGATCTTTATTGTTTTCCTATGTAGACTGAAGGCAAAACCTCAGTCTGCATGAAATAACTTTGAAAGGCTCTCTGTAGTGTTTTTTAGATGTCTTGATCTCATTCTTTGCCTTGTGTATAGTTTGTTTCTGTAGTTCAGACAGACAGAAAAATTTCTGCCCTAAATTAAAAGAAAAGGTTTATAGGACTTTACACTGCCATTTTAGTAATTGAGGTACTTCATTTCTCAGAGGAAGTTGACGACTGTGTTTCTTCAGGTTTATATTAGCAGATTTTTTCAAATGTTCTACCAATATTTTTTGCCTTGTGTTGTGCAGGTGAAGAACATTTGCTCTTGAATGGCTGCTTACTCGATGGATTAATTTGAGCAATGGGAGTAATCCCTTGAAGTTTTGCCAAATTTTTAAAATTGTAATACTCAGTAGTTTGAGGATTTCAGCTTGTTGTTTAATGAAAAATACTGGTTTAAATGGTATTGTGTGGTTGGTCTGTTTTTAGAGTGACATAATGTTTTCCTGGGTATCACATAACAGAATCCAAGGAAACAACCCCATAAAATAACCTATAAATACACAGTATTTTGTGGTGTTCCTCATCCAGCTCCTGGAGAGTACATATATAGCAAGCATATTGCTGCTTTGGGTTATTTAAATGTATCTTCCATGGAAGCTGTCACCTGCAGTCAACTAATTTTACTGTGAGTGGGTCTGACTGCCTTACAGCAGTGTAATTAAATATTATACAGTGCAGCATGCCAATTCTATAATATCAGAAATTCACCTGCTTACATTCTAGATTTTTTGAAGAAAACAATGGCTTCTTGACAACAGCTTCTTTAGCAGTTTGTTAAAAATATTTTATATTTCAAGTCCAGAAAAAATCAGGTTTTATTATGTAAAAACGGAATAATCATTGGCAGAGCCTAACATTCGGATCAGGTAAATGAATGTGTAGTAGATGGTGCTGAAATATGAGTAAGTTACATGACAGTAGTGTTTGAGAAGCCTACATAAATAGTTTTAAAATGTTGTGATGATGCATTGTAAGCTTCATGAATGCAAAGCTGTTCAGAGAATGAATATTTAATTTCACAAATGTAGATTTTTGACACTTTTCCATTCACTATCAAATTGGAAATGATAAAAAAAAACCTTGGAAGTTTTCTGGAGCAAGGGTGAGGTCAAGGTAATGGAAAAGAAACTGCATTGAGTCCTGTCCTAAAAAATCCAGTAGTGGATTCTCGAGACACTTAGTGAGACTTTATTACACTTGAGCCAGTCCAAAGTCAAGTTGCAGCTAAAAATGTCAAGTGAGGTTCTGCCTCCATCCTTCTGCATGCAACTGTGCTCTGTATACCCCATAGTGATCTAGTTCAAAAACCTAAATCAAAATTACATTACTTTCTTGTTGGGGGGCAGGGAGAAGAACCTTAAGCCACATTTTTGGTAGAAGCAGTGAATTGTGGCAGGCACAAAGATTCATCCTTACTTAGAGTATGGAGCATGCCTGGATTCAATCCCCATTCTATACCCAAATCAGTAATCATAAATACGAAGTCTTCAGTATCTCTTACTTTGATTAGCAAATTTCCACGTGTGTATTTTAACTTTATTTATATGAATTTAAAATACATATTTATATGGTTTAAATGTCCAGAATGGATAGTGATTGTGGAATCAAACATTTTTTTGCAGACATACTCAGTTCTGTCAGAGATGTTTGATTTAAGGGAAAAATGTTACCTTGTATGGCTGGTGATTTAATTCTTTATTAAAGCTAGTTAAAGAAAATACCATTGCAAAATTTAGGCAGTGAAATCTGAAAAACAGCTTGGTCTCTTTGTCACATAATAATATACTCAAGGGACAAAAAAAGAAAAACTTCGTTGAGTATGTGATAATATATATTCATTAAAAGTATTTTAAAATGCATTTACATTCCTAATGAAAACACTTTCTCTCTTTAATCCACCAGCTGACTGACATGTGACAGTATGTCAGTTGCTGAAGCTGTGCAAAGAAATGCCAGGCAATTCTACAGGCTCTCTGGAGCTGAGCTTAAGTAAATCCAGTTAAGTAAATCCAACACAGGAAAGAAAGTGGTAGTGTGGTCTTTGTTATCATAGATGGATGAGGAAGAGAAACATAGTGGATTCATTGAAAAATTGCTTAACTCAGGAATAATCTCAGGTCAAGGTTTTTTGTTAATTTAAATTGCAGTTAAAGGAAGAAGAAGAGGCATCTTTATAAAATTGTTGGATTTAGTTAATTCCTTGGACAGGTTTCTTGGTTGTATACTGCTGTTCTACTTGACTCTGCCAGTTTTAATAATTATGAAGTAAAAAAAAATCAGTTCCACTTATGTTCAAACATATATTTATGCCACTTCACAATTGAATGATTGCAGTGGTTCATTTGGGTTGTTTTCTGGTTTTGTATGTCTGTTATGTTTGCTAGCATTGGTGTTGGCATTATTTCAAATTTAGTAAAGCAGTGGTACCTCACTGGATACAACGTTTTCTTAAAATAGGTGTGTGTATTCCAAAATATTTCATGATCTAACAACTCTTAAACCATTATTAAGCCACACTGATTGTATTTTGAGCAGTATTTTCTTTGAGTGGTGCTGTTGTATGTATTTTGGGTTATGGCAATAGCAACAGAAGGTGAGAAGTACAGATTGTGAAAGGTACAAGAAAATTATCCAAATTATATAAAAGATTAGCTCAGCGCTCACCAAACTTGAACATCGAGTAATACAGCAGTGCACATTCACCATGCATTGCTCAGTTTTAACCCTTGCTGAAGGTGCTCACTTAAGCAAGATAGCATGGATGTGGCATTTAAAATAAGGGGTGTGGTTTTTTATACATATAAAACTAATGTGCATATGTGGATGTTCTTTTTCAAAGAGTGTCTATTGCAAGAATTTTTCAGGGACAATAAAAAGAAAACTGTGTGGTCATCTTGTACATTAGTATATTTATAAATATTCTCATTGAGAATGTTTTTTCACTTCTTTCACGCTGAAAGACTGGATTTACATGATAGTTTAGTATGCTGCCTAAGAAATGAAAGCATTGAAATGGCATTCCTTGGAAGATGAGTCTAAGATTACATGATGTAGCCAAAATAAGAAGAGAATATAGTAACAACTGATGAAATACAGTGTAAGAAGAACCACTGAGAAGTCTAGCTTGTTTTCCATACCAGTTTGTTTTATCATTTGGAGCTACAGATTATAGAGTAGGGTGAGGAAAGAGAGCTCGAGATAAATGGTTAATAAGACCCTTACTGGAATGGTTGTGCCAGCAACAGCCAGCACAAGTGAAGTGCCCAGGTGCTGCAGAAACCTTGTGCTGTAAGGACAGTTGGAGTTCTGCCTGTCTGTTCTCCAGTGTCTGAGGATGACATTTGAGGACAAGTACAAAGTACAGCATCATTTCCCCAGTGTACTGTATCAGTTTCTAGCTCAGAGACTTACTGAACTAGGCAAGGCTCTGTGAGGTTAGTAACCCTGAGCAGATTGCTTGTTCAGTCTCCCTTTGACTCTTGAAAGTTTGGGTAGTTTTAGCATCCCGTGGCAGGGAGCTTCCACAGAAGAATCATTTTGTGTGCAGTATGCAACCTGCTATGGCTGGCTTTTTCACTCCTGTGCTGAAGGAGGTGGTGGATGCAGCACATTCCCAGGTGCCCCCTTCAGCCCTTCAATGAGTCTGTGGGTTGTGTCATGCTTCTGCTGTTGTAATCTGCATGAGAGAGGGATAACAGATCTGTGCATGATCTCAAAATGCAGTAGATCCACACACTTGCACAGTGAATTTTTTAGTGGTTTTTTTACTGACCTTTTAATTTCCATCATTCATTTAGTCTGAGTTTTAAACCAACAGCATTACATGGTTACTGAGTTATATTTACCAAGTACAGTGACACTAAAGTAAGGTATGCTAATGAGTTTTATATAGGGCAAACATTTTTTAAAGACTAATCAAACCTATAATCACAGAAATAAAATTATAAGAAACAGTTTTTATAGATATATGTAGTAAAGGCATATAACTTTTTACAGTTTAGATGCATTTTATTCAAGGCCAGACAGTTCACTAAACTTGCATCCTGAAACTGCTGTGTTGTACTTTAAATATAGTGATTCAACATATTCATAATTCTGGAAAAAATGGATATGAATTAAATCGTAACTTCAAAGGAAGTACTTGTGAGTCTTTGGAGAGAGAGGGAGTTTAGTTTTTTCAAAAGCACTTTTTTTAACTCTTGTGTCTCATAAATGCATGGAAACTGTAATAAACAGTCTTGTAAACTAATTTCCAGGGAAGGTTTGCTTGATCATTTTCAATATTTGCTCCAGCTCTTGGCTGTTACTGTCACGTTTGCAGGGAGGAGGTAACATAATGCAGAATTCATGCAACTGTTACTTCAGAAGCTCCTAGCATACAGCAGTGCACACTGAATTGTTTATAACAGATATACTTTCCAAAACATAAGCCCATGTGTTATACCATCATATGCTGTACAATCCCTCCTTTTTGTAAATTAACGTTATCAGGATTTTAAACCCCCGCTTACAAGCAGGTAGTATTGATACCTGTCTTAGTCAGAAATACAGTGTCACATGGTTCTGTAACCTTCACTTCATTGTCTGCCAGTAGTTATGCCTGTCCTACTACCTGACCTGAATTATTGTTGCAAAGTTTTATAATGGGCTCCACAATTTAGTACAGTACTTAGGACACTAAAGGAAGGTAGTAGTTGCCTATGATGACAAAAGTTATTTCTGTATAATTGGATCTTGCCATATCAACCATTTATCTTTCATTTTTATATAAACTTATTTATTAATGTGATCTGTATTAATCCCTATATTTGAGCTGAACTTTGCATATGCTAGGATATTTGAGGATTTTGGTTTTGAACTGTAAAATACATACAAATTTACCAGTGAGGAAAACAGATTTTTTCAATCATCTCTGTGCATCACACTGTCACGTTAGCAATGAACATAAAACTCAATCTCTACACAGACATTCAATGTATTCATAAATGATGGCCTCTTTTGCATACTGCACAGTTCATGAAGGTAGATTGCTTTTAGCACAAGTAGACAGATGCCATAACATACAAGGTACCATTTGTTTGTTCACCACTGCATGTAAACTCAGTGTGAGGTGTTTAGACTAGAAACTTAATCTAATTCAAAACAAATTAGCAAGAAAATTGGAAAGCAAAAAGCAAATGTTAACTAATCAAAAGCAGTAGTTGTGCTGAATGTGAACGTTTGTCCTGTCATGTAGAAGTAGTAATAAATTCTATTAAAAATTGATGAGGAATTTGCTGCCTGCTGCCCTAGGATAAATCTGCTGTTAAAGGCATGCAGCAAGGAAGCTGATACCATTCTTAAGTCAAAAGGGTGATGCAAACATTAGATTAGAACGGAAATTAGCATTTGGGACAGAGATACGTAGAGGTTTGAAGACCCTGCTCATACTTGACAAACATATACACAGATGTAGGGTGTATTTTTCCTCGTGTTCACCCACTCCAACACTGTGTTTATGAAGGATGCTAATGAAAGGATGCAGGCAGGTTTGTAACAGTGCTGACATGTCCTTTCTGTTTTCGGTTTGCAGCATATTTTTCCCCCAGGGATTTTATTTTTTTCCATGCAGAAAATGAGTTATTGTTTCTTGGGTTTTTTTGTCTCACTGTGTTATTCATGTTTATATGCAAAAATTCCTTGCATAATTATTTCTTAGGGTCATTGACCTGTCCTTAGGTAATTCTGTCTGTGTACTTCTGTCTCTGCTTCAGAACTAATCATAATAATGTATCTAGAAAATTTTTGTATATGTGGGGGGAGAGGGTGTTCCCTTCAAGATCCTGTTTTCCTTAGGTTATTAGGCATTTGTTGCTCTTCCTTTCCTTTACTATTGAAGTTCTGCTTTCCATAAAATATGTTTTCCTAGCTCTATAATTCTTCCATCCTCTTTTTTGCAAGGGAAAGATTTTGGGACCCCTGTGTGTGGGTATATAAGGTGGAGTGATGAAATAGCATCCCAGACTGCTCCCTGTCCCAAGAGGCTTGAGTGAAGCTCTGAGCACACCCTGGGAGCAGTAGCTCCAGTGGGTGCTGCTCCATTCAGTAACACTCACACTGTGGTTGCTCAGTGCATGGTTGCTGCCTTTTCTGTCTTCTGAATAATACCAAACATGAATCTGTAATGTTAATAAGAATCAAATAATGGAAAAAGAAAATTACTTGAATCTCAACTGGTCTTTGGGCATAGCTTCTGTTCTTTTTCCTAGTATAGGGAGAGTGCTTGCATGTAGCTGCCAGATGACTCTGATCACTTTTCTGAAGTGAGAGTATTTCATCTTTATTTTCTTGTATGAATGACTTCATTGGTGGCTCTGCTAAGTCCACTGTCGTGACAGTCAATGCAAGTGGGCATCTGTTCAGCTTCTTTTGAGGTTAAAAAATCCCCTTATGTTTTCAGAGTTAGCCTGCTTCTAGGACTATGTCTCTCCTTGAGGGCTGGTCCATGTGTGAGGAGTCAGGTTGCTGAGGGAACATAAATACCCAAATACTGCTCACACTTGTAAATGCAATTTTAAAATTCCTTAACGCCTCATTCTTTTAGAAAGTGCTTATCAATGATAATAACTTTTTTTAAAAAAACTCTGTGAACCATCTGAAACACAAACCAGTAGAAAGCCAAAACAAAAAAATTGAATGCTTAATTTTTTTGATACCCTATAAGTTAATAACCTTAATTATGGCATGACAGCTCTGGAAGGTGTAGACACGTATGGTTACTTCTAAAGATCTGCAATGGCAAGGCTTTGGAATTACTGACCCACAAGAATTTTGAGAGGGAGAATATTTTTGAAGGCTTATAGTCGAATTTTCTCATCATGGTTGATCTAACAGCTCAAGTAAAGTAAAAGATGAAACATTGTGCAGTAAGACAGAAGAAAATAATTACAGTGTTCTGGTTTTATTGACATCCTAAGACTGTCTAGTCAGGGCGTTTAGTTATCCCGCAGCAGAGTGACAGGATTTAGTAAAATTAAGTTTGGATAACACTTAATGCTATGTTTTGTACTTGTTTGTCAGTAGAGAAATGGCCGTAGTATGGTGGTCTGCTGTTAGCATGAAAGATAATGTTACCAGACTGGTGATTTCCTGTTTACTAACTCTTTTTTTTCTTTCTTTTTTTTTTCTTCTGGCATGTTCCTGACAATCCTCCTTACTTGTGGCAATGAATATTTTGATCCTTGTGAACTGTAGAGCCTATTGTGAAGAATGGCAGGCCTCCAACGTCTCACAGCATGCACTCATTTCTCCACCAGTACACAGGATCTTTCAAGAAGCCCCCTTTACGGAGACCACACAGCGTCATAGGGGGCAGCCTCGGCTCTTTCATGGCAATGCCAAGAAATGGGAGCAGATTAGGTAATTTCCTGCATTGTTTGTTTCAAATGATTTTTCTGTGAAATATAATGTTGGTATTGATTCATAGCAAGAGGTACAGTACTCTTACTGCTTTAATAAATCTCTGAGTATGCAGTAATTTTTTCTGGAGTTCGAGAAATTTGTTCTTAAGGTGCTGAATGTCTGTTAAGATTTTCAGGAAGAAAGCAATTAGAAGAGCACACAGAAAACACCCATGAATTTTTTACAACTTTAAAAGTTACAAAAGTAACAAAATATTCTTTCTTAATACTTTGAAAGGAACCCATGTATCCACCTCAGTTAAGTATTGGCAAGAAGTACAATAGACATACTATAAAAAAACAAAAGAATAATCATCCTATATGTGGAAAAGAACTGCTGTATTACATCTCATTATTCTAGAGGAAAAAACGGTTTTTTCAGTGACAAATTCAGGCAACTAAACTATAATTTTGTTGTGGTCCTGAGCTATATTTGTGCTTCTGTGAAGCAAATAAATTATGAAATATTTTTTCTTCTTCAAGTAAATTGTCATGTTGCTGCCTCCAGTCACCATTAATGTTTTATCCTGCTTTTATGTTATTTTAAATTATGCTTAATTAATTGATACTAGAGAATGAGAGCAAATCACAGCTTAATTAGAGTTTTTATTATTTTTTCAATCTCATGCCCTCCTTTAGAAGTGTGATAAACTGATCTTTGAGATTAAGCTATGAATTTTCAAGATAGTAGTCAAACCACTTATATCCTCCTCTGGTGTAATACCACTCATCATGTTCAAAAAAATCCCTTTTTACTGCTGGAGTTACCATTCCAGCTGAAAAAAGATGTATATCCTTTTGACTTTACTTTAGCAGCTGTTGCTATCACACAAGAAAAATGGCTTTTAGGGTGTGCAGTTGGACTACTGGATCAATTTCTGATTTCACTCAAGTCCTGTAGGCAGTATTTGCTTTTTCATTTTTGCCAAACCAAGCTTTAGTTAAGTTGCCAAGAATCTAACACGAAGAGGGAGCTTAAAAAAAATAGTTTAGTTAGACAAATCTGTGTTTAATCTGGATATGTAGTCTTTATGGATTATTTGTCAAACTAGATATATGTAAACTAAGTACAGGAGCAGCAAAGATGTGTTTGAGTACAGAGATGCCTGTACTCTCTCACTTGCCCTGTGTTGCCCTTAACAACAATTTCTAATTTTTCTAAGTATGGAATAGATGTATATACGGAGTGTATCATGGAATTCCAGAATGGTTTGGTTTGGAAGGGATCTCAAAGGATCACCTAGTTCCAACCTCTCTGCCATGGGCTGGGACTCTTTCCCCTTGGCCTGGTTGCTCAGTATGTCTATGCTAAACACATCTTTTTGCTTTGGATATGATAATGCCTTTTTTGAAACTCCTTATTTGATAGAAATACAAGCTACTTGTGCATGTTATCTAGTGGTAAAAAACAGAAGTACAGGTATATGCAATCATAATTCCTCTTTCTGCTCCTTTTCCACATCTTTCTTTCTTTTGTTCCTGCCATATGAGAATGGTTATTACTCATCAGGAAGCTGAGGTTTTCCCTGTTGAGATAATGACATCAGAAACAAAATAGTCAAATATGCTACACTGCATGAGACTTTGCTTTCTTCATCCACCCTCTTTCCTATACAGTTTTTCCTCTATTTGGTAGGTAGAAAAGTGGTATCAGAAAGATATCCTTGAAATACAAAATCATGGGAGGTAAAGGATGGTTCTTTTGTTAAAGAAAACCAGATTAAATTGAGACCTGCCACAAATGCATCTTCATGCTGCCTGAGTTTGAATGAAACTATTACTATAAAAATTGATTGAGAACCCCAGGAGGATTTTGGCGTTTTGGGCGTTGAACTTGAGTTTCTGCAGTAGTGGTACTGTGTAAAGTGCCAAAATACTTTAAAAATAATTTCTACTTGGAAATTTTCTGTTAACTTTATGTTTTGTAAAATGCTGTGTAAGGGAAAAAATTTTGAGCTATACCTTTTTTAAAAATTTTTTAGCAATTTTTAAATTCAGTATTCAGTTACCAGGATGATTTTAAATAATAGAAGTGATTTTTGGACCAGATTGTGAAACTACTGAAGGAGGGTTTAGCTGACAGATTTTTTTAGTTCAAGTATATCTTTACAGCTTCTACAGTCTTGTACCTCTGGAAACATTTAGCTGCTGCAGTTAATGATGAAGCCAGAGGTAATAAACTTTTTTTCGACCTGACCTAGCTGATTGCAGAAGGAATCCAGCTTTGTTCCATATTTATATTAACATCACCTCTGAAGAGGCTCCTGGAATGTGCAGAGCTAACTGAGGCTGGCCCTGCTGGTGAACTGCAGTAATAGCCAGGAGAGAGTTAATCCTTGCTTTTGCCAGTTGTGTTGATACAGTTATGGAGAAGTTTTGTTTCATTGTCATGAATATTATTTGAAAGGAATGATGTTTCCATACAGCATTCATAGTTCAGTAATGGTAATGACAAAGGCGATTTCTCACTATGGTCTTCCTCAGTTTGAATTATATTATCACTGAAATGAATTGTACAGTGTAGCCATTTCATAGAAAAGTAAGCTTTGGGAAAATGCCCTGTGGAAGGAATCCTTTATGCAAGTCACATGATTTTTTTTTTGTAATAATTTGAAGTAAGTTGGAAAGATCATGCAGTCTGACTCAGTACTAATTAGTGACTTTGATTACGGCTCACTTGGAGGAGTTCTCATTTGCTGCACCGCAGGTTCCCTGTATTAATTTCTTCTGTGGTGCGTTCCTCACAGCAGAAATGAGGACAGCCTTTTCCTTTAAACGCACTTCTGTAGGTTCCCTGTTATATTGTAGTCATCTACACCTAGCTTTTCATTACATGGCCATTCTGGACAGTTAGTAAAATATGTGGAGTACATTAAAATAAATAATCTATGTAAGAGAATGGCTTGGTATTGCAGTGAAATCAATTCAATACATTATTGAATGATTAAAACCTTTGAAGACTATGCAAGCAAGCTTTCATGCAGGTAAACTTGTCTGTAGAAAGGCTTAGAGAAATTAGGGAAATATTTTCATGGTTTTCATCATTGCTTATTTAAGCATCATTGTGCACCTGTGTAAAAATGATTAAAATGTCTGGGTTAATGCCTTAGTCTGGGGTTTATGCCATTAAAATAATGAACATAAGGCTCTACTAATGCCTTTTTAATTGAATCAAATAAAAGGATGCATTTATATCAGATGACAGCACAGTCAAGTTATTTTTAAAAAGCTTAAAATTATATCTGTTTAGAAAATAATTAAAACATCTGCAAACCCTTATAGATAGGAGCAGGTGGGTATTTAGCCCATTGGAAATGCATGTGCTTAATGATACATTTTTGCTTGCTCCAGCCAGTATACTGCATAAACCTTCTTGGTTCTGGGTATGTAGCTTATCTAGACTTACCAGAATTAATCATATCACAGTGGTATTCAAATCATCATCTTATATAAGTCTGAAATACTGCATTTATAGACTTGAATTGTACAGAGCCTCTTTGTCTTCATATTCCTGATTTACAAAGAACAGAATCTCCTTGCAGCTACATTTTCTGTCCCAAGTATATGGGTTTGTGGTACTAGTTCTGAAATAGTGCTTAGTTGTGTGTTATTACGTAGGTGATCTTCTTAGTAGAAGAAGAATTATCTTTGTCAGCTAGGGTGCTCTATGTAGTTCTGGGCATTGCATTTCCAATTGTCTTTTTTACTAGTAAATTCATAATACAAATGCTTTTATGAATTAAATAGGAAAAACATGACAGTATGAGTCCCATAATGACTTTATTTAAAGTATCAGTTTCTCTAAAAAAGAAATTTTGTAATTGCACCATGGCTTAAAACACAGTACTGCTTTCATGGCTTAAAACACAGTACTGCTTTAATTTTGTCTGTTTTTATTTTGTGAGATTGCTGAGATAACTGTGCCTTGCCTAGCTTCCATAAAGAAGGTAGACTTTGGGTCCCAACCAATGAGCTTGTTTTAACATGAGGATAAATAGATTGGGGAACATTTGTCAGTAGCTGTTGCACTTCATTTTACTAACAGAATCTAAAGAGCTGTAATTGCTAAATTGGATTACCTCTCAAAAAAGTATTTTAAAAGAGGGTTTTTATTAAAGAAACAATATGCTATTGTGTGCTATTATACCAGATGTAACAGTGCTGGCATAACAGCTTTGCTGCAAGTAGTGTTTTCAATGATGTTTTTATATTAATAAAATTAATTTTCCACAGTTTGTTAGAGATTTTTAAAAAGATAGCTGTCAAGTCACTACAGAGAGGACATCTCTTAGAGACCTAGCAAAAAAGAGTCACCTTTTTTCTGCTTAGCTTCAAAAATACAGCTGATCTTCAGGAACCACTTTCTGAAACTGTTTTCATGTGGCTTGAATTGCCATGCTTTTAGAAGCACTGATAGGTATTTAGCTTGCTTGAAATCAGAAGATTGCTCATTGTATAAGGAGTGCAGGTTAATTTTTTTTTTAATTAGTCCAAATCTGAGCATGACTTGCCGGGAAAATTCTGATTCAGTGTGGATTTTTAATAGAAAGCCAATATAAATCTGCATCACTGCTGGAAAATTTGCTTTGTGTGTGAGATGCATGCTTTGTTTGTGTTTAATTACAGTCTTCTGAGTTAAAATATGTGTTGCTAATAACTTACAAATTAATCTTTCTTTTTATATCCATTCTGTTTTCCATAAAAGGAAATTGTTTGTACTGAGGAAGAATTTGTTCCTTTGAAGTGTGCATGATTCTATGTGAGCCAAGTTAGACAAATATTTTAGAAGATGTGCAGATAATGAAACATAGCCCTAATGGTGCTTTTTTTCCCCAGAAAATCCAATTTTCTTGCTTGTTGATGGTGGTAGAACTTCCTGTTTCTCCTTTTATTTTTGGGGGCTTTTTTAATTTGCTCTACTGCTTTGCAAATGTTAAATACTTTCAGGTGTGTTGGTGGTAAGGCTGAATTGATCTCTGTGTGTTTAGCTAATACTATCATTTTTCAGGGATAGAGTTTTGGGATTTTTAGTTGTTCCTCAGGTTCTTTTACACCTTGTAGAAGATAATGATTTCTAGCAAGGATCAGGAGACAGCAGGGAAACTGGTGTCTTTTGAAGCACCTACTTTATATGTATAGGTATTTAATTTCTGGAGTAATTTTGGAGTTCAGGTATTTCGAAGTTGATGACGGAAGCATTACTCATACTGAATTACTTGTATGACCACTTCCTCCGTGTCCTTTTGCAAATCATTTGGCTCTTTATGCTATAATGATGGTGCCTTGATTTTCTTTTGTTCACTACAGTGTTTGTCTTCAAAGTCTGAAAAATCTTTGGTTCTTAAAAGCAATGTATATATGTATGTGTGCATACAATATGCATAAGCTTTTATGCGCAGGAATCTTAAGGATTGTGTAAAAATTAACAATTTCAGTTGACTTGAAGGTCCTGCATCACTCAAGCAGCCAGGTAAATTCCTCCATAAGGTCACAAATTTCACTTAATGGCTCTTAAAAGTCAGGTGTTCTACTGAATGCACTTGTATGTTGTGGACCTTGATTTAGATGGTTATAATACATCCCTTGACTTCACACATGGATGCCAGGGGAATTTCTATTTGAAGCTTCTGTATTTGCCATTTCTGAAAATAGTACTATACCTCTTGGTAGGACTTTAAAGCTTCCTGAAGATACATTTAGGTTACCACATTAGGTAGTCTGATTTGAAAATGTTAATTATTCTCAGCAACGTTGTATATCCAAGAGCAGCTAAAAGCGGTACTGAGGGATTTTAGGAACTGAAGCTGGGAGGGGGAGTTGGCTTTTAGAATTACAACTGGGATTGGAATGTCTGTCTTTCATTTTGGAAAATGGAGTTTTGCTGCAGTTCAAGTAAGTTTGCATAGAATTCCTATAAAGTAATCCTGTTCATTTTGTGGTTTTTACTGAGTCATAAAAAGTATGTATCAAGACTGCCATGGCTGTGATGGGTCTTTGACTCTGCTGTATAACTCAGTGCACAGTAATGATTCAGTTCTTTTCCATCTGTACAAAAGAGCTACTTGAGGCAATTCTGTTTAACTATTTTCAATTATTTGGATTATTTTTAAGATATTGTTCATGAAAATTTGAAGATGGGGTCGGATGGGGAAAGTGACCAAGCTTCTGGAACATCATCTGATGAAGTTCAGTCTCCCACAGGAGTTTGTCTCAGAAACCGGATACACAGACGAATCTCAATGGAGGTAATTCACTTTTCATATGAGGATCATTTAAATTGACAAGAGAGTTGGGGGTTGCTTTAATTGTTTGTTGTAACTGGTTGTCTTCTCAATTAATTTTAACCAACCATTCTGCCATATATTTCATGCAGAGAGCATTATTTTCATACTATTTAAATTTGTCTGCATTTGTCACACAGAACGATGGTTATCTTGCACTGTTTATGAACTGTTAATTTTGAAATCTTAATATGTTTTGAAACTTGAATTTTTGGGAGGAATTTTTTAAGTGCAGCATTTGAATAGCTTTCTGTTGCATTGTGTGCAAGCCACTGAATGTATTCGAGAAGATACATGGTTTAGACATTTTTTTAGTTAATAGTTTTTCTAGTCTTTGCAAAAGTAATGGTACAGCAGCAGCGATGGTCTTGACTGCTTCAGCCTTTTCCTCTCTTCCTGTTTTTTTTCATGAACGGAACTTTACAGGATGGTAAACAAAAGGAGGAAAAGTACCTTATGAATAACTGTGCACATAATTTCCTTTATTTATGGGTCTCATTATGAATACTAGCCACCCTTGTGCTTGCTTTGTTGTCATTTCCCTTGGTGAACTAAAACAGAACACTTCCCTTTTTCTAGAGTGTATAAAAGTTGCAGTTATAATGGTGTCTTTGTTACAGAAGCATGTAGAATTTTGTAGTTGCTGTTTTTAGTATACATAGCAATAAGCACAGCTGTTAGATTTTGAATCTTCATTCAAGGTTCATATCAAATACTGGATTGAGAAACTGATTTGGATAAGTTACAGTAGAGTGTCCATGCCAAAAATCTTTTATTTGTGAGGCATTCCGTTATGCTTGGAATTCCAAGGCTCCAAGCATATAGTGCAGATATGATTTCAAAAATGTGTGAATTAGTTGTATTAATTATTTAGATAGTTTCTTGCACTTGAGAGGTTTTGTATTCAAATTCTTCAATTTCTATGTTATTTGATCTAAGACCTTTGTTCTCCTGGCTTTGTTTGCTGAAGTTCACTTGGGAGAGCAAAAGTGGGTTTACTGGTTTAAGCAGGATACTTAAATTAGGGAAAGAAGTCATTGTGAAAACCTGCTTATCAGAATGTATGCTGGAGAAACTAAAAATTGAGGAAATTACTTTAAAGGATTATTTACTTTTTTTTCATTGTCTGTTTCTTCTCCATTTTGAAATGCATATTTAGAGCAGGAAAGAAAAAAAGAAATTAGTGATTCATAATGGAATTAACAAACTGAAATGGAAATTCATCAAGTCTTCCAGAGAAGGCTAAGAACCATTAAAGGATTCTCTTTTGCGTTGGAATTCAAGAACTCCAAAAGAAATTAGTAAAGATCTCAGGAATAGTAAAGGTCAGGAAATTCCTGTGTAATTTTTAAGAAGGTTTGTTTTGGTTTTTTTTTCGAATAGAAGCATCTTTTCATTTTCCTCTCCAGTTGTGAAACAATTCTAATATTACTGTTTAAGAGGCTTTGGGAAGCTTTTAAGTTTTGTTTATGCAATGCTAATTTTCTCACTTTCCTCCAAATTCCAAATTTTTGCTTCTGACTGTTGAAATTAGCATTATTTCTTCATTGACGTGCTCAGTCAACAAGAGAACAAATGGTTTTTTGGCATCTATTCATGTATATTCTGTGAGAATTCTAATGCTTCCCTCAAATCACTGTGGTATTGATGACTTTTCCTCTAAGATTCCATGCTGATGTGTGCAAACAGTCTCAGTTCTGAATTTTAAGAATAAGAGATGGTTTTGGTTGACTTAAGTATGCTTTTTAGAAGTGCTTGGCAGATTAGGTTGGATTTGTACCTGTTTATGCATTCCAGAGGGAGTAAAATGCAACAATCTCATGGCTTTGGTTAAAATACCTTTCTAATGATAATCTTTTCAGTCAACTTTCTCATTTTCTAAGTTAAAAGGCTTTAAGTGGTTCCGTTTTCGGCTTGTATTTTCCTCCTTCTCTTTATCCCATGGGTCATTTTCTGTCAGTTTTGACAGATGGCAAGAAATCTCAGATTCTAATTCTCTATTAATTTCTGTGAAAAATGCTTTGCATTGGGAGACATTGGTAATGTATCCACTGCTAGTTTAAAACCTCAATATCCATATAAGTGTTCAGTTGCAAGGTGTAAATCCACAGAAGACCCAGTTTTACTCATTTTGCTCCTTGTGGAATGGGATCACTTGCTTCCTTGACCTTTGGGGGAGCCGAAGGAAGGTTTCTTTTGTCTTGTAAAGAGTTGTGCCTGTATGCCTTGTGGGATTTGTGCTGTGGGGCTGGCTGATTCAGTAGTAGCAATGAGGTGATATAAAGAAAAAGAAGCAATCTGTGTTGTGAAGTAAGTTTCTGTTATTTCAGTTTTATTTTGATGGCTGGCGATCTGTTGTCTCTAGACATTGGGTAGCCTGAGGACATCCTCCCTTTATAGGCATTTAGGATGAGTTATAGCTGTATGCTGTACATTGCAGGTTGGAGTAAATTAGTACATGTGTGACAGCATGTTTTTGCTGTAGTCTGCTGAAGTCATTAGCCCCAGCTGAAATCCATTGTAGAAGATATTTGATTAAACATGCACAGCTGGATAGCATGATAAAGCAATATTTCTTGTTCTTCCTCACTAAGATGAATGTGCCCATCATGCTATGTCTGTGTCCTTTGTGTTTAGTTTGACCAATATTTGCTGTATTTATAGTGGTTTGGTACATAATTTCTTGGTTTTATATATTTGGTTCTTTCTGCTGAATTGACAGAAGTCCTAATTAGTTTTGAAGGTAACTAATCAGGTAAAGTTGAAACCTTGACACATCCTTTTTAGTTACAGGAGCTTTGTATATATAACCAAATTTCTTCTGCTCAGCTTGAACTTCCTCTAGAATTCTGACTGTTAGCAACCCAACCAGGTTTTATTAAATGCTTGCTAAAAATACACATACTGTACTCAAAGAGCTAATTAGCAAAAAAAAAAAAAAAAGTAAAACAATTATTATTCCTGACACATTTCGTCCATTAAAATACACATTCTGATTTTTAGTGCCCATCCCCACTGCACTGCCCATCCTAAATAATGCATAGCTACAAATAAAATGTTGTCAAAGAGCAGATGTATTCTCTGCTGCAGAATAAATGAAAGATTCTGTTGGGAAATAAACTTGATCTTTCCAAAATTTTCATTATATTTAGAAAAATACAAAATAGACAGTGGAGAGAGAAATTAAAAACATGTTTGTTAAGCAGAATCTCCATAGCAATTGAAAGTTGAAATTTCATAACCTTAAATTGTCCTGCTTTAGGTAGAAAATCATCATACTGCAATGTAACCTAAGTATGAAACATTTTAAATATGAAGTGGTGATAGTGCAATGAGAAAGAGCCCTGCTCTTCAGTGAAAAGTCTGCTGGGGTGAAAACTTTCCATGCACAGTAGCAGCAGTGGAAATGCCAGCTTTCAGTCTGTTATATCCACCTCCCCATTCCCCCATCAATTATAATTTAGGCCAGCATGACAGAGAGATGATAATGTGGTTGCTTCTGAATTCAACAACGCTGCAGTTGTGGTTCGAGATTGGGTTTTTTTTAATGATTGTTCCTTGTTATCATGTGCTTAGAAGACAAAGACAAAATACCAGAGTCTTATTGTGTTGCCTAGATGAAGTTTATTTTGCTTATAATCCACAGGCTACAAATTGTCAGTAAAGCAGCTGCTTTTTCTTTTTCTTTCTCCTTCCTGCCACTCGTTCAGGCAGGAACCATGCTGACAGTAGGTGTGAGCATCTATTGTGTGAAGAGTTTGGCTTCAGACAGCTGTTAGGCTTTAATTAAAATGTCTGCTACTCTTCTGCTAATATGAATGATTATGTATTAAGTCAGTAGAATTGTTTATCAAACAAAGTTGATGGAATATCTTTTTTGAAGTGTCAGTGATACAGCTTAAGAATTTCTACATGTGTATCTCTATCTTAAGTGTAGGTGCTTTCATCATGCAATGAGAAACATTTCTCCCGATTATGGAACTATAGCTTAAAGCATTTTCAGTTTGATTTTGCTCTAAAAGAAGTAATGCATTAATATAAATAAAGAAGTAATGCATTAATATAGATTCATGTTATAGGTTGTAAGTGTTCACTGGGGGCCCTGTGCCCATGCAGTGGACTGTGAGTGCATCATTAAGAGCTGTGGTGGATAAAAAATAAGGAGAAACAGTCTGTGCAAATTGAAACATCTGTTTCCCTTTCCCAGAAGTCCAAGGTCTGTTAGTTGTCTTAGCATGTGAACTGGCAGAGGGCCATGACCCACTGTTCACCAGCCTGTTTCCCAGATATTTTATCCTGAGAAACAGTTCTTATCCATCTGACTGTCACATTAGTGACAGAAGTGTGTTCCAGATCAGACTGCTCCTGCCACACTGCTATGGGGATCATTCTCCCCTGAGAGGATTAGCTGCAGGGTTAGTACTTGTAACTGAACAGAAGGAAATACAAAGGCTACATACAAATTGATGCTGTAGGCAGGTGTGTGCTGTCATGGTCACCTTCCAAAACTAAGAATCTAGATGAAAAATAAGTTTTTTTGGAGCTTCACTCTTTACCAGGGTATAACTGCTTAGGGGGTCTTGACACACTGCCTGAGTAACTCAACATGCTGTTGGTCTATCTGGGCAAGCATACCTTCTCCTAAGAAAAATACACAAGATTAATTGATATTTCAGTTGATAAAACTGTGAAGAATTTGTTCATAGGCTTCAGATTAGAATGTGGTTTGTAGGTCCCCATTCTCATGTGCAAATAGGGCACTCTCGGCTCCATTCAATTGTTTAAATGCTTGAACAGCAGGCTGAATGCAGTACTGACCCAGGCTTTTGGTCGTGTACAGTATTTTCTTCTGCCGTTAGTTTTGGAAGGAGGAAGCCACTTTATCCAAGATAGCCTGAGCATTCAGCCCTAGGTATCTTGCCATCCAGGTGGCTTCCTTGTATACCAAGCAGCCATTACTACTTGCGGCCTCCTCTGAGCAAAGTTTCTTCCTTCCCCCTTCCTTCTGTTCTTGACAGCTGCAGAACTGTCTGTGCCATATTTACTGGGTTTTGTCAAACTTGCTTCTCTCTGACTCTTGAGAAAGAAATAGCTTCTCTTCTCATTGTCACTTCTATGAATCTAAGCACATGATCACCTACCCGAAGATTTCAGTACTAGACAGAAAAAAATAATGTAGCTGAATACAATCAAGACTTCTTTTGATTTTCAGTGGTCGCTGCACTATCTCCATTCAGTCATGCTTGCATCGTTTTTCTCAACCTTTTTCAAGGTTACACTAGAAAATGCGTTATCCTTCTTATAAACTCCCACTTTCACATTTCCATGACCCTTGGTGATTTCAGAAGCCCCCTTCTAAAAACCCAAATGCATATTCTGAATTACTAGTATGGTTTTGATTAAGCTGATGGACCTCCTTTAAATGGCAGACTCATTTCTTCTGCCGAACACTGTCACTGCAACAAGTAAAGGAATTTCAGCTTAGGTAACAGATGACTTCAGCATGCCTTTTACTAGACTTTTTAAAGGGTAACTGCCTTTGTTATCAGCAATTAGCACTTTTTTGCCCTTCTGTTGAGAACCTTTGTCATTCTGGTGCTAAAATTCTTGCATTCCACTTGCAAATATTCCCTTAGAAAAGTTACTGCATTAGGCAATGTTCTGTCTGTAAGGATGGAATATATGCTTTTTTGGTTTTATGTCTTGGGTTCCATTTAGGAGTAGTCTAGTATTATGTTGGAAGAGTTCAATCATCTATAAAACACATCTCTTACAATGACAGAAATGCATCAGATTAGAAGTCAGTCATGGGGTGCAGTTTCATACTCTGCTCCAGCCACAATTAAGTCCAGGAAGTTCAGATTTCCCATTTTCTTATTCAAGATGTTGGTTTGTTTTTAATTAGCCACTTTTTTCATGGGACTTACCTTTTGGTACTTAAAGCATTGTTGATGATGTAAATGCCAGTGTTAGTAATTAATATTACACAGAACTGTTTTAAGTTTGTGTTTTTGCAGTGGTATGTTCTGTTCCTCTTTTTTCTTCCTCTTGGCCTTGTTTTTCTTACAAGCTGGTAAGCTACACTACCTTTTTTCCTTTCAGGGCAGTTTCTCTTGTTACTATATTAAAAAAACTGATAAAAACATAGAGAAATCCATGTTTTAAAAATCAGGAAGGTGTAATAGTAAGTGAGGCAGAGCTTGCTTTATTATTTTCTGTTCCTGCCCAGCACCTCCTGTTGAGTCACACAGCCATAGACCCTGAATTTGAGCGGGGTTTATATTGAGGTTAATGCTACGGAGTGGTATCTTGATAGGTGGCAATTTAGCAGGCAAACAAAATCAGACATGATATCTTTATAGTTGTTATTATTTTTTACATTCTTCCTTATATTCTCCACGTTCACTTTGTGACAAGCTTCTTTCTGATGCAATGAAATAATAACCAAAACAAACAAAAAAATAAAAACAAACCAAAACCAAAGCAAAAAACCAACCAAAAAAAAAATTAGAAGAATTTTCAGGTGTTTCTGGTATAATCTGTCACAAATTTCATGTGTATTTACTTGCTGGAAGGAAAGTTAATGTCTCACATTTGATTTTCATTTCTCCTTTCTCATATTTTTCAAAACTGGTTTTCTGACGCATGTATTTGTTTTGTTTGGTTTCATTGGATGTGAATAGAAGCTCCTGGAATGCAGTTTGTGAACACTGTATTTGTGCTGAACAGTTCAAACCTTTCTCTTTAAAACTACTGGAAGAGATGAAGCAAATAAAATAACAGCCTGTGGTTTTTTCGAAAAATGTGTGAAAGAGCAGGTTTTTTCAGCTAGTTGGTAGCCTAAGCAGCATATCCATGAGAAGAAAATTCTCACTAAAAGTATTTTGAAAAAGTAAGTGTTCACAATTCATATTTTTGCCTGCTTAAATAAACCTATTGGCCTGTAATTCTGTGCCTTCAAAAATACTAATTGTTGCAAATACTACTGAAAAGGTGCTTAGCGCATTTCCTAAGTTTTTCATGGTGCTAAAGTAAATAAAAACAAAGATATCTGCTTGCAATACTTGTTTCTATGCTTTTAATTTTTATATTATTCATATTTATTTAATATGCTTATTTGAGAGCCATAGCTACTGTAGATATTGGCAATAACATTCTTCAGCTACTGGCAGAAAAGTCTTTGCTTTGCTGATTGATGATAGTAGATGTGCTGGGAAAATGTGACACCTAGTCCCAAACCAGAGATTTAACCATAGAATTTGTAATATTAATATTTCACAGATGAGGCTTGGCTCCTTGTCTTTGCCTGGCATGTCAAAATCCAATCTGACAAGCTGTTGTTTATGTTGGACAGGAGGCAGAGAACATGCATTGTCTGTGGTCACTGCTATTTCTTCTGAGTCTGAAATGGCCTGTGGGCTCAATCTCATGATAAGGTCCCTGAAAGTGCTTTCTGTACTCTATGAGCTTATTTGGGAAAAAACCTTTTTATTTAATTGATGAATGAATTCCACTGTATTTAGGGTCAATTCTGTCCCAAATGTAAAAAAGCCCCTTGATTCAGTACTCAAAATTGATGCTTTCTCAAATTGTGCTGCATTTCAACAGACTTGCTGAAAACCAGCACGGATTTATGGTGTGAGATCTATCCTTTGTAGATGGATCTTAAGTTTGTATTTTCATTATTGCTGCTAGCAGAAGATGTTCTTTGATGACCCTTTCCTCAAATTTAGCAGAAAAGTAATTGAATACTTGTGATTTAATGTTTTCAGTAAAATTGTAATAACAATATTCAAGTATAAAGGAAAAATCTAATACTCGGATATAAATCAAGCTGCTAACACAGAAAAAAAATTCACTTTATGCATCATAATGAAATTCTAGCTAAACCTGTCAGTTGTGTGGGGGACTGATGATGGCTTTATATACATATAAGGAAGACCAGTATAGATAACTCATCCCAGCTGTTAAAATAGTCTTTTTGGTTACGCTAATTGAAGACTATTTATAAAGGTATTAAAATAGTGTGCTGCAAGGTTTCTTTTGGTGCATGTGTATGCTGATGTTTTTCTTAGAGATCTTGAAGGTCTACAGAGCTGTAACCAAATAATAGTTTTTTACAAATATGTTCTCTGGTTTGGGGTTGGTTTTTTGGGTTTTTTAATATATTTATTTTTGCCTCTAGCAATCTTGTTGTATGTTTTAATTCTGTAGAGGATCCAGTTGGCTTCAGCTGTGCTAACTGTCATTTGACAAAAATGCACTGAAATTTGATAACACAACCTTCAGAAAAAAATTCCACATGGTATCTGATACTAAAATGATGCAGCAAGTACATGCTTAAAAGCTGTATATTAGAATGTTTAAATTCTTACTGGCCCAAACTAGTGTCTTAAAATTAATTTGTTTGCTTTGTGTATCATGAGGTAGCACATAATACACATTCTTTGTTAAAATAAATGCAAGGAAAGAATAGTGTAAAAATTTGGTTGGTTTTGGAGGTTCTTTTACAGTAAGCATATAATGAAGTTGAATTGTGTTGCACAGAGGGTTATATGATGCAGTGTCTTAGATGTCATTAAGCATTCTCCAGTGAACAAAAGCACAATGAGTTACTAGTGAACAGCCCATGGTTGCAGCTGAGATGTCTGACTGGTGCTCACTAAAGCTGGTGAGAAGGCCAATTCAGACCCATGCTTACACAGGAGCATTTTCATTTGCTCCGTGGTGGATTGTTTGGGCCGCCAGGCTGATGTCTGTAGACTTGGAAGAACAATTCTTTTTTCTTTGTGAGGCTGTAGCAGAATTTCATGGATGGAATTTAGCAGAATCAACTCTTAAAAGATAAACTAAAATTTAAGGGAGAGGTTACCAACAAGTTGTCTGTTGCCATATAGTAAGTACATACCTTACGGAATGGTTGGTCCGGAAATGTAGCTCACCAATAAACGGAATAGCCAAAGCAATAAGAATTATAAGGTATATAATGGTGTAGCTTGGCAGTATAGTTTGTGTCATCCACTGACAGCTTCCTACTCCCCTTGGCTCCTAACCTTGTATCTGTGGATTATTAGTTCCTCTCTTTGGAAGGAGTATTCATGAGACTTTCTTACACCTAGCCCTTTCTACAAAAGCAGTGGGAACATCTGGTCACAGGCAGTGAAATACTGGCTTTGGAGATACTCAGCTGTTGGGTTTGTTAAATGAAACATTCAGTAAGAGTGAACTGAGGCTGGTGTTTATCAGGGTTTTCCCTTCAAGTTTTTCTGACAAAAAAATCTTCCTTTTCTTGCTGCAGTTGCAGTTGTGATTGTGGTGACAGTCTGAAATGGCCTATCAGTTCAAAGATTAGCAGCACTAGTAGTCAAGTAGGTACAAGAGAGACTTACTGTTGGAGCAAGAAAGAAGCACTCTGCAATTTGGCACATTTGTTACAGGTTAAAAATAAAAGTAGCCTGGTTTTCGTTTTTGCTTTTTGTACTGTAGTTTAAATTGGAATTGGAAGACCTCAACAAAGCCTTCCCTGGGGCAGTTTTCTGGTTTTGTATTTTTTGTGTTTAATGATGTTTTTTCTGTTTCATCATAAATATTAGTGTTTATTTTCTAAATATTCTATGTAAGTCAAAGACATAATGACTTGACAGCAGACAGAAGAACTTCACATAAAAAATGTGAATGTTTCAAGTTGCTTCTTTTTAGAGCAGTTTAAATATGTAGAGTTCAAACATTGTCTATCCTGAGTTAGAATCATCTTTATAAACTTCAGTGAAATTAACTGAAGTGTGTAGTGCATCTTGGCCAAAAAAAAGGTGAATTAACGAAAGTTAATCCATAAGTTTTTTTTGTTATGATACCTGATTTAAAGTGGAAAATGTTAACAGTGTTCTTTCCACAAATAAAAATAGGTTTATTTTTTTGACAGGGTTGAAGAGGAGTGAAAAATTACGTGTTGGTCAGGAATGAGACTTCCTGAAATGTGTCATAATGTGGCACTATGTAGTATTAAATGAGTCAAGTCAGGCAATTATAAAAGGGAATAGCTGTTAAGTTTGTATTATGGAAATAGGAGAAAAGGATAGGTAGCTAGGGAAGAGGTCGACAGAAGTGAAAGAATGTGGTAACAAAATTCTAGTATTAAAGCCTTGTGAATGATTTACTATGGGTGGCAAATGAAGAAGCTGATGTTTGCAATACTACTTTAGGCCATCCTGAAGAGGACCAGAGGTAATGAAAAAAAAAGTTAGGATTTTTGCAATTTACTTATATGTGTGAAAACCAGGCCAAGTTTGGGGGCAAGGTTGTATTTTGTTTGTTTGTTTGTTTGTTTGTTTACATTAAATATCAGAGTTTAAGTTGGAATTCCTGCCTCCTTTTCTTGTGCCCGAGTGTAAGTAGTCACTGGTAGATGGAACTTCCACATCAAGTTACAGCAACACAGGTGGATGTCAGCCAGATGCAAGAGAACGGTGGACAAGTGTAGCTCTTCTTTGCTGTAGCTGGCATTAGAAATAGATGACAAAAATAAATACAAGTTAGGGTCATTTGTCTCCACAGAAAACAAAGTGGTGTCATTGTCACAAGTGCTTTCGTGTTTATCTGCCATGAAGCAGAGTAGGACAAATGTGAAACTCGTTTCAGAACAAATCATAAAAATAAATTCATTTCTTTGCCAGTAATACCAGGAGTAAAGCAAAACTGAGAATAAGCATTGCATATGAGGGTAGAAAATATATTTTTAAGTTGTAGAAGGTGGAGGAAAATGCCACAAGCATTCCAGTTCCCTTAACAAATCAAATGGCGGCTGAATGTGTTCTCCAGAGCATAATCTGGAACTGGATCAAAAAATAGCTCATTAAATAACATACAGTTAACCGTAGGCATTTGATCATTTAGAGTTCCACATTTATTGAATATTGATATATTCGGTTGCAAGTTGGCCTTAAAGCTAAATATAAAAGAATTAACTAGAAAATGCTATGGATTGACAAAAGCTTTTTCATAAATTTGACCTCATTTGGAAAAGTAAATCTTAAGTGAAATACGAGAAAATAATACCATTTCAATTCTCTAAAAGATTATTTGTTTTACTTGAAGTACTTTGTTGCCCCTAAAAGCTAAGGTTTGACATTCCAGTAAACCCTTGCTTCTTAAGAGTTATAAGGAATGTACCCAGATTCTCTCTCTTAGAGTTGAGAGAATACCACTTACACCACTTACAGATCTGTTATGTTTTAAAAAGGATATATAAAATAACATATGGAGTTGCTCTAATTTACTACCTTCAAAAAATTTAGAAGATTTATGAAGGGATGCGAAATTAGTGTTAAAAAAGGACATTTAACTTGTACATTGTAGTGCTGAGAGTCTCAAAAAGCCTAGTGAAAATTCAGTCCTGCCATTAATGTTACATGTTTCCTTATGGCTTCTTTAAACAGCATTGTAGCAAGATACTTTATAACTTGGTTTAGGTTTTTTTGTTTTTTCTTTTCTATGGGAAGTGCTAGCAGGTCATTATATTCCTTTGGTCATTGAAATAAGTGTGAACAAAGTCCTCTGTCCAGAAAGTCTCTCATTGCTTCGCAGAATTCCACAGAGATTTAAGACAATTAGAAATTCTTAAAAATCTGTTTCCTCCTGTTGCTGGCCCTCTAGCCTGGTGTCACACCAAATCAGCAGCAAGCCATGTGGTTTAGAAGAGCAGGTTTTGCTGCTGGTGAAGCAGCCATAGCAGGGTTGCAGTGGGATGGCTGCAGGACAGAGAGGGAGCAGAGGTGGTGATTGCATGGAACGGGCAGGTCCAGGCTTCCTGCACCAAGGCCAGACTCGCCCTAAAGGCTGCTCAGCCCCACCAGGGAAACAGGCTGCTTCCCCTGGGCTTGACAGCTGACCCAGCTGGCCAAAGGGCTGTTGTGTGCCATCTGGCATGGCACTCGGCAGTAAAAGCTGGCGCAGGAGGGAGGAAGGAGGTTTGTGGCTATGGCATTTGTCTTGCACTTCTTGAGCCACGTGCATGCTAAGCCCAGCTTTCCAGGAAGCCGTTGGACACCTGCGTGCTGAGAGGAAGCTGTGAATCAGTTCCTTTTCCATTCTGCTGGGGCACACAGCTTTTGCTTTCCCTATTAAAGTGCTGTTACCTACACCCACAAGTCTCCCCACTGTCCTTCAGTCTTCTCTGCATTTTGTGGGAGCAGAAAGTGAGCGCCCCGCTGGGTGAAGACTTGACTGTTCACCAGGATCTCCTACAGTGGGACAATCACAAGTGTCCTGCTGCCATCAGATGACCAGGCTGCCTGAGTGTCAGCAGACTGCCTGGTCTTGAGCAGTTAAGGCTCAAAGTTGGTAGGTGTGTGGTAGGTTCTTGCTGTTCTTTTAACATTATTTCAGTTAAATTAACTGGGTTTTTCAACTGTGTCAGACTGATGTAACTTTAGTTTCCAGTTTTTCTATTTAGCCACTAGGAAACGTTCTGCTTATTTCTCTCATGCACATCTAATGAATCCCCTTTCATGTTACTGTATTGCATTTAATTATAATTGCTTGCTTTTCCCAAGAGGTGGTTGCTTCAATTATTGCAAAAACTGGGAGAAATTAAGGTGGTACAGACAAATACGTCATCATAATTTCCTTCTTTCAGGTATTTGGGGTTGTAGTCTAAATTACTTTCTTCCATTTTATCTATTTTAGGGAGTTAGGTAAAGGAAAATTGTAATACAAAGAAGACTTATATAATTCTATAATCTTTCAAATATTGGTGTCATGAAAGGTTTCTGGCTGGTAGGTAGCAATTTTAATGTATGGTTTTAAAAAGGAAGTCTTGGCTTGGTTGACATTCTAACATAGCCAAATAAGCATGAGTTTTGGAAGTATTGTAGTGTAAGTCATTAGGAGGAAAAATCTCTAAACTACCTAACTGCAGTTTCCATCAAGTCATTATGGTTTTCTCACAGAAAAGAACCTTTCTTCAGCTCAAGAAAGTTAAGGAGAATAGATACTGTTTTTATTTTATTTATAACATGGCAAAAATTTAGGCTTTCAGCACTTAATACTCTTTTTTTTTTTTTTTTTCTGAGGGGGGAAAAAGAGCTCAGCAGAAAGAGACAGCTCTGCTGTCATGTATTATCTACTACATTACCAATGTAGGGAAAGAAATGTTACTAACATCAGGTATTCTAATTCTAAAAAAAAGTCTCTTTTTCTCTTCAGGTTGGGGTGTTGTGATCAGGGTTCTTTTAAAGAAAGACATTGCAGGAGAGTTGCATTGAGGTGAGGGTTGCATGGAGGTGAGGGTTGTTGTTTTATGTAAAAGTGGATTACTGTTTTGGGGGGGGGGGGTTATCCAAATTGGAACAGATTTTGGCCTTTGCAGCAGTAAGTACTTAGGCTCAGACTGTACTCCCTACTGTGGAGCACCAAATGGAAGCGTGCAGCTGAAGGTCTTGGTTTATAACTCAGGATGTCACATGAATCTCTGAAGTAAAGTCATGGGGCCCGTTGCAAAAATGGCATAGGCAGAGGTTTTGAGAATGAAGGAATAGGAACTCTAGTAGAATTACATCTACCTCACATTATCATATTTTCCGTGTCTAAAATATTTTTATCTTGTTTCTGTGATAGCTAGGCTTCAAAGTAAGGGATTGATTCTTTGTAGCTGTGTAGAATCTTAGACTTTGCTTCGTTTCCCTTGCACTCCCTGTGAAAAGGTGTGTTCAGTGATGGCAGGCACAGTGCACACTTACTGGCACACTTTTCAAATAGTCATTGCAGCCCTAAAGGCTGCCTTCTTCCTATATACCCATCAACTTCATATGCTTGGGGCTGCTTCTTGGAGGCTGTGGAGGTGGGTTTGAAGCACCACTTCAGCTGTGCCAGCCATGACTGCTGTGAGGGGAGAGAGCATGCACATGGAGAGCTTTGGGGTACAATCAGGTCAGTATTTCTTGAGGTCTTGGAGTTGAGGTCCATAACTTCAATATCCCTGTAAACATTTTCTGTTAAAATCCCTATAAACACACCTTTTAAACAAGCACAATGGGACAGTGAGAGCACTGCAAGAGGTTTCTGTGCCACAAGAGTTAATAGGTAAGAGTGGGAAAAAGCTATTTTGTCACAGAGTTTATAGGATAGTGGTCATATCTATTGTGTTCAGGAAGTTATATTGAAAAACTCAGCTCACTGATATTTTCTTTTGTTCTATTGCTATTTGTGAAATTGTTCTTGAGCCATCAGAAAAAAAGCAAAAAGCCACTATATTGGCCCAGTGCTGATGTTGTATTATGTTAGGAAGGTGAGGTAGAGACTGATGCTGATCCTTTTCCTGTCATCCCTGTCTTGTTCCAGCAGTTTTGTGGTTTTACTCTGCAATGAGATGTCAAAGCTGCTCTAAGTCAACATGGCACGCCTTTCCTTGTGCTCAGCTGTTGTGAACAGCTGCCAGAATTTTCTGAAGAATGCAATAAATTATAGGATGAATTTTTTTTTTTTCATTATCTGAAATCCTCTTCAGTGGGAGAGAGGCATTAGCAGAACCTGGCAAAAACAAGGAAAATACTGTAGTGGAAAATACTGTTTTACTCTAGGGAATACTTGCAGGTCCTGTTACAATATGTTGGTTCTACCACTCTCCCAAAAACCACACAGGCAGTCTTACAGTTGCCAATGTTTTAAAAAATTTAAAATATGCAAGTTGAAAATGAGTTAAGAAACGAGAAAGTAGGCCAGAACAGAGCTATACCTTCTGTTTTCTTTTAATTTAGTTTTAAAATGTTGGTCAAAGCTGCCATTCTGTAAACAGCACTTTTTTTGTTTAAAGACAGTTTTAAAATTCTGTAGTAGCTAAAAAATTTACACTAATTTTTCCAGATGTGCAAAGAAGCTCATGTTGGGCAGCAAAGCAGAAGCTAACAGGCTTTGTGCTCTGTACCTAAGGAAGTGTGAGAAGCAAAAGGAGAACAGGAGGATCAGCTGCCAGAAATTAGAGCTTTGCTGGCCTCTATCCAAAAAATTCTGCCTATATGGGGTGGCCATAGTCAATAGCATATGTAAATCATCCAGGGGGATATATATTAACACTTCAGTGCTACCTGAGATTCGACTAATTCCCAAATTACATAGATTTTTCAAAGTCTATCTCTTTAACTGGTGTTTTCCGCTTAGCTTTTGCTCCAGGTATGTGTACAGGTCATGTATATACACGGTTCAAATACATTCTCTTCACTGAAAGCTTAGCAAGTTGTTCACCAAGATCTCAAAGTCTTGAAAAGTCTGACGATCCAGTTCTTTGTCAGCCTAAGCCAATTTGGCTGCCGGCTTCCCGGGCTTGCCCTGCTGTGCCTCCCTTGCCCTGCATTCAGGCTGTGAGCTTGTCTGACCTTACCCTGAACCTGTTTGGAGCACAAAGCTGGCAGGAAGCTATGCACTTTGCCTGAGAGTTTCTTGATTATTTAGCATGCTGAAATAGTTCAAAGCTGCTGCAGACATGAGTAGAAGCACATGGTCAAGCCTGAGGGGAATCGAACAGGGATGTAGCTGCCAACATTTGGGTTAGCTCAGGATGCCCAGCTGGAGGTGATAGGTAAGACAGAAAAGAGTACCTTCAAGAAGGGTTTACTCCCCTCAGGTCAGTATTGACTAAATCTCAGGTCTGCCAGCAGAAATACAGTTACCTCTTGTGCTGGAGAAAAGTGTGAAAACAGTGGTGCTTCCAGAGATGTCCTCAGCTTCAGGGTAGAATCTCTGGGGGCAGATTGTGCACTTTGATGTTGAGCATGACTTTCTTTACTTGAATAAACTACCTACACTGAAAAACAATTCCTGCTGTTTCAGAAATGCCTTCCCATTTTTGGTGAGTCTGGCTGTGATATCCTTTTATCTCGTGAGATGGTGACTGGCCATTTTGAGACAATATTTAATATTTTTGTTTCTCGGCATGTTTGAGATTAAAGCCGAACTGAAAATAAAAACAATAAGAATGTGTAGAAACAAATCTTCTCTCCACCCTCTCATTTGGTAAAAAATGAAGTGATTTTGTTTCCCTCTTGTCTTAGAAATTATGTATGTTGTTGTTGGAAAAATTTACTGGCGAAAAAACAGAATCTGATGCAGAGAAAATGGCTTTCATGTAATGGCATTTTCATTTTTGAAAGATCCTGTAGTAAAGAGTTAGAAATAAAAGAAATGTAGTAATAGTTGGCTCTAATAATGACATGATTCTGTTTTGTGAGACTGGAAAAAATAGACTAAGTTTGTAGTTTTTTTGTAGTCAAGACAAAGAGAGGGTGATATATTTTGAATTATGGAAATCTATTCTTGTACTAAAGTAACTGCTGTATGAAAAGAAATGTATCCCCAAGTCTCTGAATTCTCAGTTTCTCGTATTCCAGGTCTCTATAAGGATTCGAGTGAGCTCAGTATATTTACCCACAATGTAGTTATTTGCATTTTAATATTTCATTCCTTTTGTACGAGTAATAAGTTTGCACAGGTTTTTTTAACCTGTTATATAAGCAAGCTGAGGTATTTTAAGAAGAGAATATGCTTTTAAAACCATTTTTTGACATTATTTTTCATTGTGTAAATATTTCAGTTTTATATGGTAACACAGCCGATGTTAAAGATGCTTTAGGAAATTCTGAATTCTACTTGTCCCTTCTCTTTTTTCACATGATTTGCTGCAGGATTTGAACAAGCGCTTGTCGCTGCCCGCTGACATCAGGATACCCGATGGCTACCTGGAGAAGCTGCAGATCAACAGCCCGCCCTTTGACCAGCCCATGAGTCGGCGTTCTCGTCGAGCCTCCCTAGTAAGTGTGATGCACCTGCCTTTCTAACCAGCCTCTCAGGTCTTCAGAATCCATTGAACACACAGGCCAGTATTCCATAGGCATATTTCAGCTTCATTTCCATTTGGACTTTTTATTCCTGAACATCAGCGTGTACTTGTCAAAATCCAATGAAGAACTTCACACTTTGTATCATTTTTCTTCTGCTAACTTGGTGCTCTCATATTTCTCAGTGAATAGGTCAGTCTTGACCTGTTGAAGTCAGTGGCTAAACTAAACTCCCAAAGTACATACTTAAATCCTTCTGCTTTTTAGAGCAGGGATGATCTGTTTGAGCAAATAGGCCACACAGTCTTAGGTCAAGGCTGGGTCCCCTCGTGATTTAGTAGGGAGGCCCTAAAGCAGCATAATATGAAGGCAGGTCCTCCTCACTGCTCTTTTTGTATTTAATAACAATTTTTTTCTCAGAATTGCTGTGGAGACAATAGTGGGTGTTTTATGCAGGTTTTTTTTTTTGTTGTTGTTTTCTTTTTTAAAGCACATGTTATTTCCTAAAAGACAGAAGGAATAAATTAACATTTACCTTTTTGGATTATTGGTTACTTTTAAAAATAAGTCTTTTCCTTAGAGATGACATAGGAATGAGTGTTCCTATTCTATAATTTGAGTATAAGTGCTAGAAAATTGGGATATTTGTACATATAAATCATGCACATCCCTGGAATAATAAAAAACATTATTGTCTTATTTTTAAAAAAAAATTGGTGGTCACAGTTTCAGCTATCAGTGTTATTTAGTGTTGAGGTCTTAAGGAATTGCTAGACTGTTACTGACATCCTGAGTGAATTCATTGGTGAGGAATTTGTCACAGAAAAATTCTGAATAGGTTTATGAGGTGCACATTGTTGTTTTCTTGATTTAATTACTTATTTACTGAAAAATAAATAGGAAAGTACAAATAGTGAAATAGGTTTATTGACTGTAAAATATCTTTATTTTATTCATTATGAATAAGGTCTATAGCAAAGCATTGTTTCAGTATTTTTAGCCTGAAAGAAAAAAATTATTGTGCTGGGCTAATAAAGCTCTGATCTGCATGCCACATTTTGCAAAAACAATATTAGAAAAAACGAAGAAAATATTTAAGTGAATTTCTGGAAGTAATGATAATGTGTCAGGCTTAAATACTTGTGCCAGAATTTTGTAGCTCATTCACCACTTATTTGTTGCTGTAGCATGAAACTGAGGAGCAGATTTCTCCAAACCTCTCTTCAAATGCTGGAAAAAGACCTTTTCAGTAGAACCTTGCCAGTAGAGTTAAGTATTTGGGATCTGGGGGAATTTTTCCTGTAAATCTGAATTCCCTTGCTCAATAATGGTGACCCCTGAGAGCAATTGAGGTTCTCTCCTCTTTACCTCTGAGAGGACAGACAGAAAAACAGTGCCCTCTAATGAATGTGGTGTGTGCTTGGAATCAGCTTCCCATCACAAGCTTGTTTTGTTTCACCTTTTAAAATACTTTCCTTTTTAAAAGGCTTTAAAGTCCAAACTGAAACCTGCCAGCACTGCTTGGTATGCAGGCATGTATTTGCTATGATTTTAAACTAAGCTTTCAAAAAAAGAAGGCCAAGGACTTGCTGTTTTAAATTGTTATTGCCTGCTAGCAGACTTTTACTTACAATAGATAAGTATTGTGCTCTGCTTCAAAGGCATGTCTCTTTTCAAGTCTTAATAGGGATCAAAGAGAAAAGGCTATCAAAAGTACCAGGTGAGGACTTGTTATACTTTAGTTTTGGTATTTTTCTTTGAAATACATGCAAAAAATTAGTTTTTACAGTAATTGCGTTTTGTGTATACATGTACAGTGTTGTATGCACAGTCACTAGAAGTAAAAAACCATAAGTGTTGTGCATCAGTGTTTCTGTGCAAGGCAAGATAGTTGCATATTGCAGAAAAAGATGAAACATTTCAAAAACTATTTTGAATTTAAAATGAAATTTAATTTAGTTTGAGGAATTCAAAACTTATTTTTTCTTAGGAGAGACAAGGAACCAAGATATGATCAAAAATTTAAACACATTGTAAAGCAGATCTTGAGGAATACCTGTCTTCTGTATGTAGGAAATATTGTATGATTTTTTTGTATTAAACAGATACTAAGTTTATGAGTCTTAATGAAAAATACTGAGGTTTCTTAAAAATCTGGCTTTTAAATTCCAGACTCTCTGGTGGTAGCAAGACCAATGGCTATGAGTTCTTCTTTAGTTTCTCCAATAAACTAAGCAGCCTGTCTTTTTAATTCTAATACCATCTAATACTCACTTCAAGATGTGTTTGTTTAACTAGGTCAAAATGCACTTTGGAAACTTAATATTTATTTTGCTAACATTGCACCTATATAAGGGGTATGTTTAAAATCTCACTGGACCTACAAGGGTAGCAAATATCAACTTTTCTTGTATTTTGAGGTAAAGGGTTTGTCTTTGACAAGCTCCTAAATGTGTGTGATGCTAAAGTCTCCTTATACAGTTCTAAAACGTTTCAGTTCTAACACTAGATTAATAAAGCAGAACTGCTCTTAATGTTAATGTAATTATACACCCATTTTTTCCCCCTAGATATATGAAATGTGTTTGCAGTCAAGATCTTACCCTTAGTTCAGATGTATTTTCATGCAAGTGTTCTGAAAACTAAGTACTAATCAAACTCTTCTTCCCTTCATATTATATTGCTGTCAAATCTTAATACAGTCAACAGTATTTATGTACCTTGTGTTACCATGAAACAGTAGAAAATGTAAAAATCCATCCGATTTTTAGGAGCAAATCAGCGTGTGACATGTGGATCTAGGTGCTGAAGACAGCTTAGGGTCAAAGGATTGTTCCTTGGAAAGAAATAGCCAGTGAAGAGCTATGTTTGGAAATGAAAGGAGGGGGTGGTGCTGGGGAGAAAACCTGGCTCTTTTGTTGCAGTGTGTTCAGTTGTCAGTAAAGCATGACCCCGTGAAGCCTGTAGGTTTGGGGGTTTCACAGGGTACAGGCTGTATGCGTTCTGTGAATTGCTTCAAGAATTCGCGTTTGCGTGTTTACTTTTAGCATTCAGGAGCAATAGTTACAGCACTGCAGGAGCAATAGGAAGCTGTGGTGTAATTCACAGTAGTCTTAGAAGAAAATAATTGTGAGATAACCGTGTTATATGAGAGTAGCAGTGGATTTGGACAGGAAAAGAGTAATGATCTTACAGTTCAGAAGTAAATGTGTAACATAAGCAGGCACACCCTTCTGGCTTGCATTGAAGAGCTAAGTTGGTGACACAAAAAGAGAAGATGAATAAATAGATCCAAGTAAAATACACAAAGATTTGGAGTTAAGAGGTAGGAATTATGAACTGCTGAGACAAAGCTGAAACTTGCTGAGGAATGATGCTTAGGGATTTTCTTGCTAAAGTTTCAGTCCAAAAGGCATTGAGAATTCAGAATGGAAGAGGAAGCTTGGAGCTCAGATCTTGAACATAGCAGACAAATAAGATTACTTTGAAAAAAGCAACAGCATATGGTTATGCTGAGCTAGAGAAAGGATGGACTAGTTTGAGATTACTTCCATGCTTTAAGCTGTAGCAACCTCAGTAGTAGTAATCAGATCAGAAGAGGGGAGAAAACCTAAGTAGGAGGTAGTTTAAAGTGAGATTTTGGTCCAAGTGTAACTCAGCTCACAGGCCCTCCAGGATACACAGTAGACTGGCCAACAGGCTGAGCACAAGGCTTGGATGCTGGGATGCATTTATATCAAAATAGGCTAATTTGTTTTTAAAATACCGGAACTGTGCCATGTTAGTCAAGTATCGTCAGGTAATTTTCTGAAATGAAGTTTAGCTTGTTCACTAAATGATGTACAAATGAAGTGTTTGGTTTTAGTGATCAACTTGCCATTTCTTTTCATTGCAGTCAGAAATTGGATTTGGAAAAATGGAAACCTATATCAAGTTAGAAAAGCTTGGAGAGGTACGTATAGCTTTCTTTTGGAATGATGACAATGTCCTATGTAAAATTTTGTGTAAGTTTAACAGAAATTTTCCATATCCCTGAAAATACCTGTTGAATTTACTTTTTCAGTAAACCAAATATACTCAACATGTGTAACAATGTCACAACTACACGCAAATGTTTATGCATAAATAATAAGCAAAACAAAACAAAAAAAAAAACAAACAAAAAAAAAAACCAGGAAAACTGTCAGAGCTGGGGAAGAGCTAGACTACATTAACAAATATGCTGTGACCTTTTGGCTTTTTTTTCAGATAGACAAAATCCTTCTGTTGATGGTAACACTATGTTTTTGATGATAACCCTAAGTCTGGTGTCCTCTTGCCATGACTTAGGTGTTGGAATGTTCATGATGGATTAGAGACCAGTGCTTGGAAGGTGCAGCAATAGCTGTGTGCACGTTCTGGTAAAGAAGCCTTCACACCTGAGCTGGGCAGCCAGCCAGGTGCTGCCAAGGGAAGTACATAACACTTGGGGGGGCAGCAGCTTTCCCCCTCCAGTCAGCCTCTAATTTCCAGAGAAACAGTTCAGTTCAGGAGGGGCCAGGTGTCATTCCTGTCCAGTTTGATTGAGGTTGACCAACGGAATCAAAAATGGACAAGGAGCACTGGAATGGGATGCAGTGAACATTGCAGAAAGAAGCAGGGCTGGTCAGCATCTCTGCTGGGAATATTGCAGTCAGTCCTCCATTTAAAACATTTTAATTCCCTGTAATCAAATCTGAGCCTGCCTGATGCAACTTGAAGCCTATTCTTGTTGTCCTGTCACTTGTTACCTGGGAGAAGAGGCTGACACCCACTTGGTTGTAACCTCCTTTCAGGCATTGGTAGAGAGCAGTAAGATCCCCCAAACTTCCTTTTGTTTAGACTGAATGCCCCCAGCTGCCTGAGCTTCTCCTCACAGGACTCGTGCTCCAGACTCTTCTCCAGCTCCATTACCTTTCTCTGGACACTCCAGCTCCTCAGTATGTTTCTTGCAGTGAAGGGCCCAGATTCATTCGAGGTGTCACTTCCCAAGCACTGAGCACAATCACTTCCCTGACCCTGCTGGCCACACTGTTGTTGACACAGGCCAGGGTGCCTTTTTGGCCACCAGGGCAGACACTGGCTCATGTTCAGCTGCTGTCAGCCAGCACCCCCAGATCCTTTTCTTCGGATCATCTTCCCGGTCACTTCCCCAAGCCCACAGCGCTGCCTGGGGTTGTTGTGACCCAGGTGCAAAACCTAGTACTCAGTCTTGTTAAACCTCATAAAGTCGTCATCAGCCCATGGATCCAACCTGTCCAGGTCCTCTGCAGAGTCTTACAGTACTGTACTGATCTAGGGCAGTTTCTGTACCTTTGTTGCTTTTTCATGGCATTTGCAGGGATTAGTTTTGCCTACTGTATTGTCAGAATTTTTTGTCTTAATTTAATATGCTTCTAGAATTTTGTATCTCTTGCCGTCTAAAAATATACGATGAAGACAAGAAGCTATCCAAAGGAGTTACGTATTTCCTTTAGGTTGTGGAAGAGTATGCCTGCAGCCTTTGGAAACATAACTGCAGCATAGTGTAGAGATACCCGAGCTAGGTATCTGTAGTCATGATAGAGACTTTGAGGAGTGTAAATGATCCCAGCAGTGAACTTAATGCTACCTGATCTGACTTCTTTGGTAGCTCTGTGGTATTTAGGTTTCCATGCAATTTTCAGAGCTGTTAGGCATATACATCCCTTGTGGCTTCTGTGAGTTCTGTCCTGTGCTTAAAAGAATACTTCTGTACTTTTACATGTGTCAAAAAAATATAATGTAAAAAAATATATTGTAAAAACTGTTAATATCCAAAATGAAATCTATTAGATCCTCTGACAGAAGTTAATATTTCCTTATTTAACTAATGTTTTGATAAAGGAATAACTTGTAAAAATTCCCTTATTTTTCCATTTTATAGGGTACTTATGCCACAGTTTATAAGGGGAGAAGTAAATTGACAGAGAATCTGGTAGCTCTGAAAGAAATCCGCCTGGAACACGAGGAGGGAGCACCATGCACAGCCATAAGAGAAGGTGGTGACTTTTTTTAATTCTTAGAATTTCAGATACTTCTGGATTTCTTTTTGACCAAAGCACCATCAGTACTTGGAAATACATAGGCTACATGGGACATCAGTAAAATTGCTGTTAACATTGATGAGGAAAATTATAGTCCAGACATATTAAGAGTTTTGTTTCAGATTTATTTGCTTTATTGTGATCTCACATTTAATTCTGATTGTGATCTCAAATGCAGTATTATAAGTGGATGATTAAATACTGAATTAGACTGCTGTTAGTGAGTAACTTTCAGGAACTCAGAATATATTTTACAGAATTACTTCTACCTGAAATGTATAGTTTAAGAAATACAAGCTTGTTACTCCAGTGTGTGTTTGTTGTTTTGATTAAATACCTTTTTTTATTACCTTGATCTATATGAAATTTATGTTCTTAAAAGTAGCTTTTTAATTAAAAAAACTCAGATAGCTTATATGGATGATCTTAACTAGAAATTGCATTTATTTCTCATGTGTTTTGCACTTATTTTATTCTTCCTGTTCTCTCTTGCAGTGTCATTATTAAAAGATCTGAAACATGCAAATATTGTTACGTTACATGATATTGTGCACACAGACAAGTCTTTGACTCTTGTTTTTGAATACCTGGTGAGTGCTTAAACAATTAGAGAGCTATATATTTGATTTATTGTTTCTAAGAAACAGAAACACAACTAAATTCTTTACTCTTTTTTAAAATACTAGGATTATTTGAGTTTTCTCCTGCATTTACAGTCATTCAGCTAGAAATGAGAACAGTGTATGTGATCATTCCAGAGTTTTATTGATAGCAGATACTGGTGGTCTGCCTGATCAAACTGTCTGCTTGTCCAGAATCATTACCTGTATAACATGGTCATCACAGTATGGTTCCAGTGATGTTTTTTCTGTTCCTATGATATTCTTCTGTTGTGACATAGCTGACTTTGAATGTAATTGGAGAATATACCAATTCTATAACATACTGTGCCTCACAAAGATGGAGGAGAAGGCAATGGCACTTAATGTTGCCTGAGACAATGCACCTTGCTGGGAAAAGGGGATTTCTGTCCTCAGGAAAACCATGGGTATTTGTGTCCAGGCTTTAGGGGTTTTTGTCATTTAGTATCTTTTGCAGAAATCTCTTTTATTTATGAATCATTTCAGTTCAAACAATAAGTAATATTCGTGTGATTTGTTGCACACAATTTTATTGAACCACGAATGATGGTGTTTTGATAGGACAAGGACCTGAAGCAGTACATGGATGACTGTGGCAACATCATGAGTATGCACAATGTAAAGGTGAGTGTTTCTAGTGACAGTGGCCACCTTCCAGCTTTGTCCTAAGAATTTCAGAGAACTTTCTAATCAGGAGCTAGATGGTTTAGTCCCTTTAAAAATTAAAAAAAAAAAAGAAACTTAACTTCCTTTTTGGCCTGACTTAGCTACATTTGACATCAGATGGTGTCTTTAAGTGCTTAAAACATTGAAAAGAAGTGATTATATGAGTTCATGTTTGATTCTCTTTGAAGTTACATACCTTAAATTTAAAAATTCCTAAAAAATAATGCATTCATAACTCTTTTGACTTCTTGTCCTTCCATTATTTTGTACTCATTTACTAAGTCTGTAGTTTGATATATCCTCAGATTTATATATAGACCCTGAGGAAAATTTTGCCTCAATCATGAATATGCTTTTGGGTGCCACTGCCCACCACACAAGTAAGAAATCAAAAATACGTATTTAAGAATGAGTAATTTTCATCTTTCCATTTGTAAGAAAATGGAAATAAAATTTTCCTTAGGGCCTAATTTGCTTTTTCTTCTAGTAATGGTTGTGGCCAGGTCAAGTGACTCAGTCTCCAGTCTGGCCTGCTGAAACTAAGGGTCAGGTGCTATTTCTCTTGGCTTTTATTTGGAAAACTAGCAGAACTCTTAGTGTTCTTTAATACTTAGGGCTTTAGAAACAGACTTCCAGACAGAGTACAGTACTGTCGTGAAATGAGTGAAGTGATTTGGCACACAGGCTAGAGATTGATTTCTGTTTGGTGAGCTTTCCCTTTCATTCTGTTGCCACATTACAGTAAGTATCTCCAGGGAGGCATCTGCCCATAACCTGCTCTGTTGCTTCTTCTGAGAGCCTGCAAAGGGAAATTCTTTCATTTGTTTCTACTTCAGCGACAACCAAAAATCATAATTACGCTCGTGTTTTTAATTTTCTGCAAGTTAATAAGCAGTGCTTTAAGCTTAAAAAAATAAGGGAAAGCTGTAAGTGGGAACCTGACTCTTCCTACAGTTAGCAAACAAACCAGAATCTGCTTGTGGTAACCTGAGCTAAGCAGAGGAATTGTTTTTCCTTCTTTGCCTATGGTTTAAGCTATGCTCAGAGAGCAAATTTATATGGTCAGTACCTTTGGCACTGGGAAACCAGAACAGCTGTGGTAGCTGTAGGTGCTTACCTTATAATAACTGTGGGGGTTTGAGTCATCATTAACATTTGAGAGACCTCCCTGACATCACTTTCTCACATTCCTTGGCTAATTTTAGGTTTTTTGTGTTTTGACAAAATGAAGGTGTATGTGATCTCTGCAGGTATTAGTGTTTTTAACCAAAATTTTGAGCTCATACATGGGATCCTGTGCACTTCCAAAAGGATCCCTGCCAACTGTGGTGAAGCTTCACAATTTCTCTAATTTGCTTTGCATTCTTGACTAATCCTTGCAGTCCCAGTGTACATTAGGGAGGGCCATTCACTTCTATTGAAGTCGTGCTAATAAAGCTTGGAACCGACTACCCCTGCAACAGTATGGGCCTGAGTTGATGGAATAAGACTTGTTGCTTCTCATTCTGCTCTTCAGAAAGGAAAGCAAAGAGAAAGAAATTAATCCAAATTCCTATTTTTCTAGCACAGATGAATCCCATGTCAGCACACTGAGAACAGATGGATGTAACTACACCTGCTGTGTATTTGTCCAGTTTAAGAAAGAGAATTTCGTAGTGTCACTTGGTGCAAAAGTAATCCAATGTATTAGAATATGGTCATATAAAAACATTCTACTGTTTTTCCTCAAAGGTCCTGTTACATGATGAATTTGTCACATTGCTTTCTGTAATGCTTTGTATTTTTTTATTGTACATTTGATTACCTATACTGACTTGAGTGCTTGAGTGCTCCTGTGTGGCAAATGCCAGCAATAGCTACCCAAAAGTCCCATGTTTAAGATAGACCTTTGTACAGAAACTGCAAAGTATTAGTCCTTAATGCAGTGATAAATTAAACTTGCTTGGCTGCCCACTGCTAAACCTTTCTTTGCCCCATACTACTTTCATACCTATATATGTGCACCGTTGATTTGCATGACTGAAGTTGTTTGCTTGGCTTGCTGTTCCAGAGGATTAAAATAAACCTGTGTGGGTCAAGGTGAGGGGATGAATGTAAATACCAGAGGCAGTTGGGCTGCTTTACTTATCCTCATTTACCCATTTCTCCATCTTCCCTAAGCTTGTGAATCTACATGTATTTTTCCTTTTTTTTTTTTTAAGACTACATTCTTTATGTAGTTCAGCACAGTGGATGGAAACGCTGCTGAGCTGCATTTCCAGAAGGGGCTCTGTGGCCAAAGGCAACTTGAGTATATAGTCAGAGACAGTTATCTTTAAAGACATTAGTGTGGGGAAGAGCAGTGGTAAATGCTCTTTAAAAAGAAACAGCCCTGTGTTTCCCTTCAGTTAAACACAACAAATTACTCTGAATGTCTTTGTTGTAAAGTATGCTGTTAAGGCAGTGCATTAGCGTAAAATGATTTTAAATCTTTGAACAATAATTATGATGTCCAGAATTTGCTCATAAGAAAAGTAACTCACTTTATAGAGAAGTAATTTTGTCCTTCTTATAGTACCTAACTCTCCAGTACTCAACTAGTCATACAATCTGTAGATTACAATTTTTTGTCTAATTTATGTTCTCTTTTGTAGCTATTTTTATATCAGATTCTTCGTGGTTTGGCCTATTGTCATAGGAGAAAGGTGTTGCATCGAGATTTGAAGCCACAAAATCTACTAATTAATGAGAAAGGAGAACTGAAGCTTGCAGACTTTGGTATGGCCTGAAATTACTCTGTAATAACTATTTTTTTCTCTCAGCAAAAGAAAATGATTTTTCCTTAAAAGGAGAAATGAGTACATTGGGTCTGTAGTGAATTTGGGTGTTCTCAAATGGAAAATGAAAGTCAGCCTTTTACAGGGTGTCAGTAATCAGGGTAATGCCTCTATAGGTAACACTGTCACTCCACTTGCAGTTTGAAGCTAGTCTTACAGCTTCCTGTGAAATTGATACTTAGTCAGGTCCTTAAGGTGGAGCTCACCTTGCTTCTCCTACCACTCCACAGTCACTTTAAAGCAGGGTAACCATGACAGGAGAGAGGAAGCGTTTGTTCACATGCTGAATTGTCAGGTGTTGCACTATCACTGATACACCAAATGCCTTGGGATTTACACTAGAAGAGTGGGGCATCCACGTTTCCCTGTTGCCTTCTGTATCTGGAAGATCCTTTGAAAGTTGTGCTCTGTGCCTCTGATTTTACCCCTTCTGTGTGAATGAAAGTTGCTCAGAAGATTGCATCTAACATGATAGACCTGAATTTTTTTGAAGATATTGCTGACAAATTGACAGTGTTAGGATGGAAAATCCCTACTGGTCCAAAACTGATTTGGTCTGTTTCCACCATTTAGTTAATTGTTTGTTGCCTTCTGCCTTTTGCAAAGTAATTTTCCAGAAACAGTACAGAAGGTTTTCACAACAGGGAGGTGTCATATCAATCTAATGTTATTTAATGAAATTTACAGGATTAATCCAGGTTTTGATGTGTTTACCTTTCTTCTGTGCTTAAAAATGCTGACAGTGAGATTGCCATAAATACTAAAAGGCAATAGAAATCTTTTTATTAGGGCCTTAAATAACATTAGGAGATGGCAAGTATAATAAGGTCCTAAAAATAGTTTGTCAGTTTCATACAAAAAGGATTTCAGCAAGCTGTACATGACTCTTCATTTCCCTTTTTATCAAGGGTTGGCAAGAGCGAAGTCTGTTCCTACAAAGACTTATTCCAATGAAGTTGTCACATTATGGTACAGACCACCTGATGTTCTCCTTGGATCTTCAGAGTATTCAACTCAAATTGACATGTGGTTTGTATAGCTTTCTCTAATTCAAATTTTTGTTCTGAGTCAAGTTGAAAAAATGTCGACTTGGCTGTTAAATAGTAACATTCAAATACACAGCATTTGAATTTTTGTATTTAGGGAAAAAGAAAGTTGTCTTCTCCTAATGACAGGGAAACATGGTATTTTACCATGAACTTTAATAAAATTGATTAACTCAACATCTGAAGGAAGAGGATGTAATATAGCTATGACACAGCTTAGTTTAGTCTTTGACAGCTCTTCTGTTACTACAAATCTTTCTAAATATTTTAATAGTAGTCTGTGGCTAACAACCAATAATTTGATTTAATTGAAGAGAAATCCCAGAAGCCTTTACAAGCTAAAATTAAAATATTATTTCTGCTTTATCTTTTTCTCTGTCTTTATAAAGGGGCGTCGGATGCATATTTTTTGAAATGGCATCAGGAAGGCCTCTTTTTCCTGGTTCAACTGTTGAAGATGAACTGCACTTAATTTTCAGACTTCTTGGTAAATGGATACTTTTAGTAGTATTAATGTTAATGCACCACATTTGTATGAGAACTGTGGATCTTCATCTCAGAACAGTAGTATATATTGCATTGTAATCAAGGTGATGAAAAATTATTCAGCTGACTATACAGCTGAGTTTGCACAACATAGGCATATTTACTGGTTTTTTTCCTTTCTCCTTTAAATTACAGGATTAAATGCTTTTTTATGTCAAAAGTTGTTTGTTTACATTTTTAAGTTGAATTTGTTACTGCTTCTAAATGCAGGAACTCCATGTCAGGAAACATGGCCAGGAATTTCTTCCAGTGATGAATTTAGAAACTACAACTTTCCTAAGTATAAACCACAACCTCTTATCAACCATGCACCAAGGTACTTTGTGTTTTATTAATATAAAATATGCATCCCTGTGGCTTTGCATATTCCTAAGTGGGAATGCATTTCTGAGTACAATCTGCCACTGAATGGTGTAAAACTATTCATCAGTTGTGTTAGTGTGGGCAGATGATAATGCAAAGCAGGACCTGGTACTGTGTGATTACTTCCTCTAATATCATTCTAGGTACCACGGCTCCTTCATGACCTGTGGAACGATGAGCTCTAATTAATGATGTCTCCATAGCTGGAGAATTCACACAGCATTTCCTAGAGAACACAAATTCTCTTCTGGCTATATACTGGACCCAGGCCATTTGTTAAAATAGTTTCCTTGAGCAGTTTCTTGTATCATTTTAAAACCATAATGAGGAAGATGAAGGGTCTGTGCAGTTATTGAGGAAGATGAAGGGTCTGTAAGTTATAAATCAACTTAATAACAAAGACATTCACTGTCTATCTTGAAGAAGATCTAACATTGTATCCCTCTAGTAAATGAGTAGTATTAATCTTAAAAGAAATAATTAAAAATATTTAAATAAATGAGCAAGGTCAATCTAGTAAATGACAATCCAAACTAAGTATTTGTGTGTCCGCAGTGTTTTCCAAATAGTCTTGTTCTGAGATATTAGGACTCATATGTGTTCATGTTAACATCAATAAATGTTGTTTAGGTGAAAGCATTTCCATGTTTAGATATAATTTTCAGGTTTGATATAATTTAATTAAGTCAGTTCCTCTGCAGTTTTACTTTTGTAAATACAATTCAATACCTGTTTTAATTTTTTAAAATATTCTTATTTTTAGGCTAGACACGGAAGGAATTGAATTGATAGCGAAGTTCCTTCAAGTAAGATGTGTTTTGTGGCTTTACTTTATAAAAGCACAAGTTTTGAGTTCTAATAGATTACATACAAAATGTATTAGAAACCAAAGTATTTACTTCTGTCTCAAAATGGAATGTGTAGCTGAGTCTGTAGTTGATGACAGATGTGAGAAGAAGTCTGTAGTGTGAGAATTAAAAAACTGATGATTGCTTTCCCCCCCCCCCGAACTGATTTCTTCTCTTACTACTTTTCGTAAAAATAGAATTATTCTATGTTAGCCCTGAAAAAATGAAATCTCTTGTGAAATACGGTAATAAACCAGAACTTTTAAATAGAAATGCTAGATTTCTTTAATGATTATCTGAGCTTAATACTAGAGAAGGAGTTAGTAAGGTGTAATATTACTCCTTGACGTTGCAACTGTATTCAAAAGCTGAAGTGCTGTGTAGGTTTGAATCTGTATTAAAAATGAGCTGGAAGCAAGATGGAAGGCCAACTTCTGCATCTTTGAGTAGATGCAGCACTGTAACTTAGTTGTGTGCAGCTTTTTAAACATCTCCATCCTTGCCTAGAATTGCACACATGCCAAGCAGGAGGTACCTAATCATTGTACCGTCTATGAATAAAGATTAGGTGTAGTTTTGACCTGTATCCATTTGCAGAAGTTATTTTTACTATTTTAGCAATCTTGTTACGTGTTGACAGTATTGATTTTGATAAACCATTAGATAGCCATGTATGAAAAGAAAGTAATGAAAAGAAAAAAGTCCTAGTGAATTATGGGAAATGTTGATCAGACAGAACTCTTTCTCCCTTTAATGAAATCACTTGATGCAAAGAGATTTTTAATGGAAACCATCACACTTGTGTATGCTTTTATATTAATAGTATGAATCAAAGAAGAGAATTTCAGCAGAAGAGGCCATGAAACATGCGTACTTCAGAAGTCTCGGAACAAGAATACACACTCTGCCTGAAAGTAAGAGGAGTAGTAAAGTAGCAGAGTATTGTTAAGATAGTGCATTAAAGCTAAGTTCATTGTGAAAGGAAAAACCCTCTAAAGTATTAAAGAAGTCTGATAACTAGTGGCTGAAGTATTTGTGAATTGGAATTTTTTTTAATCTAAACTATGTAATTAAGAATATAATTTTCATCAACAGAACATAGTTTTACATTTGTGTAATTGATGAAATAATTTCTTTGTTACATTCCAGGTGTTTCAATATTCAGTCTAAAAGAGATTCAATTGCAGAAAGACCCTGGCTTTCGAAATTCCACTTACCCAGAGACCGGTATGGAAAGCTTTATATTTTCTCATGCTTGCTAAAAGAATGCTGTGCCAGAGGCATTTGGAATTGAAAAATGCTTTGTTAAATTGGTTTGTGTGAATATACTGAAAAATAAAATCCAGAATGATTTACTGAGATTCCTGCAGAGACACATAAGCTGAGTGCACAGAAAGATGTGAGTTTTACTAGGGATGGGCAGAGACTGGGAAGGTGAGAGCATTTTGGAGTTTGAAACCAGTACTGTATGGGGGTTAGAGGTGGCAAAGTGAAAAATCAATGCAGTGAATGCAGTTAAAAGAAAGATGCTGATGCTAAGTGAAGCACAGGGGGTGTTGCCTTGAAGAAGGATGAAGATCTGGATAATAACTTAATACTCCATTGTGCAAATGCTTCGGTTTCTTACCATGGTCCGTGTTGTGTTGCAGGACATGGGAAGAACAGAAGGCAGAGCATGCTTTTCTAAAGGGGGCAGTGCAGAGTCAAGCCCAAGCCTATCCTGTTGATCAAGGACTCGGATCCAAAGGCAGTGCTTTCTGTTGGTGGACTTGGAATCGCAGTTTGTCTACACTGTCCTCTTAACAGTGGAGTCTTTTTATTTCCAACCTGCAAATTATGTTTTTATATTTGTTGTCACAGTGTGACAATTTTTTGTACAGTTGGTTTTAAGGTCTCCTCTGCCACTAGAGCCAGTAGGTTACAGCTGTTGATGTAACTGTAGCTGCAATTTTTGTGCAGGACTGAGAAACACAGTGCATTATTTATTGCGGAATCATTGCTGCTAAATAACTACTGTCTGTATAGTTAACACAACAGTTCCATGCCTGAAGAAGTTGCAATGGCTTTATAATATGTGAATGCATCTGTTTCTCTTGATAAAATGTTCTACTGCTGCGGGGTTTTTTTGTATTTCTTAAACTGCAGTGTTTCCTGGAATGTAAACATAGCTTTGCTTGGCTATAGGTGAGCCATCTTTAATGCTCTAAGTTCTTGGCACTTAATTCCTTATTTAACATTGGAAATATGTGTTGAAATAGTTGAAAAATTATAATGCATATTATGTTTTTGAAAAGCACATGGTGTGAAGGTTGATTCAAACAAGTGAAAAGTAACTTTGATTTGCTCTCAGATCCTATGTTAGTTATTGATTAATTAGAGCATGGAGGCTGGACGTTTTGTCAGGCTTACTCCAGCATAACATATTTGCACATTGTTGTGCATATGGGGCCTGCAGAAACAATAACTTTTTTACCTTGTTTTTAACTTAGAAATACAAATAGTTAAAGGACAATTCATATATGTTGGACCCTGGCTTACTTTTCATAACAGAGGAACAGGACAACTAATTACACAAACATGGGAATAATGTCACACTTTTCCCACTTTGTTCCTCTCCCATTTGTGCATTATTCACTTGAAATCAACTGGAAAGATGCAAGTTTGTACTTGAGAAGAACTCACTATGCTACAGAGTTTTTACAATGGGAACTTAGAGAGTTTTTCAGATCTTAGATGTTACCTGTTTTCCAGAGATAGTAAACATATTACTACTATGCTTATGCATCTCAGTGAGTATCATAAGTACACCCTTGGTGATGGTTACAGTATTTTTAAGCATTTGTGTTCACCTTTATGAACCTATTTGTTTAGTGCATCTTAAAGAGACTGTAAATCTTTATTGGTATATTTTGAAATGGTCATGTAAATCTTTGGCTGGTATATCATGAAAATAGTCATAGGTAACTTAATTTTTCCTGACATTCACTGTAAAACGTTCAGGGGTCCTACCATTTCTGTTCAGGAAATCTTGTAGTTTATTGTTATTTAACAGTATTAAGTGAATTTTTGTATATTTCATTTTAACTTTATTTGTGAATAGTGATTGTGGCATGTTTGGGGGTGTTTTATTAATATTTCATTGATACTAGTAAATTTGAATTGGGATTTTTTTTTTTAATTTTATTTTCTGGAAGAGAGAAATTCATGTGTAACGGTGACTATTGGACCACTACTGCTTTTCAGCATTTGTAAACCGGTTTTACGTTAAATCTTGTAGACCTAACAAACTGCTGTTATTTCTAACTGACCGACCTGTATTAATATTGTACTTTTGAAAGTATAAATATTATGTGGAATTCTTTGGTTTTGTTTTGAAATTTATAATAACAAAAGCCCTGTGTTGTTAAAAATACAGACTAAGTGAACTTGCGGTTCTTGGGGCATTGTTGGCAGCGTTTAGCGAGGTCCATGTGTTGTGGGAGCCCCCAGGGTTACCTTTGGCTGCTCCTTTAGTTCTTTCAGTGCAGAGGCAGTGGCAGTGGCAGTGACGTGGCTCATCCGTGGCTGAGGCTGCTCAGGACCTTCTCAGTAGCATGGCCCAGTGTCACTGCTGGTGAGCCAGCCCTGCGTGTCACCCGGCCTGGGAGCGTGACGCGAGGCTCGGACGCGCACGGGGCTCCCCTGATCCCAGTGCGAGCGCTACGGGTGTGGCAGAGGCACAGTTGGCACTGATGAAAAACCTTGTCCTGAAATAGTTGTTATATATATTTTTATAGTTGCTATGGATCTGATCTAGATTTTATACCGATGAACTTTGTAGGAAATACGTTGTAGACGTGACAGTGTTGAAGAAAGTGTCAGAAAAACATCATTTTTAAAGAAGTAGTGAAGATAGACTAAATGTTCACTGTGGATAAATGTGGGATTTAGCATTTCTAGAACAGTAATACTTCATAGGTCATAAAAGAACAAGTAATAATGTGGCACTAATGAGTAAAGGACTTAAAGGTTTACCTGGTAAAATGAAGTGCATTAATAAACTTAGAAAGGGATCAGCCGCAGCTAACAAAAGGGTGTTCCATTTTAAGTAGGAATTCAGCTTTTTTGTTACAGATGAAAAGATCTTCCATAAAACTAAAGCAGTCTGTTTATAAAGAAATTTTTTCTAAGGACCTACAAGTGAATCTGTGTTCTTCATTAGGAGGTAGCTTTAAAGAACATATTTAAGAAACTTGGCATCTGTTGTCAAGCCAGTTTGGGGCTTTTTAAAATTGTTACTGAAATTCCTGCGTCAGCAGAGACAGTTTGTGGTAGTTGCCTGTTTGGGGCAGTAGTCAGCAAGTCTGAAGTTGCTGGGTATCTCTGACTTCTTTCTATGGAATTCTGTGCTCTGCCTCCTATCTGGCAGAGTCAGGTACTATGGACTTGGTTTCACTGTCCCCGAAAACTGTAGGAGTGTTAGCCTTTTGGGGAGAAGGCCTCAAGAGTGTCAAAAACCAAGCAGAGAGTCGCTAAAAATGGAAGACTTCCAGTGTTTGGTGTGACCACCTTTGCTCGACGATGAGTGATCACTTAATGAGAAATGGCCTGCATGTCGTGGCTGATTTTTAGGTAGTTATTTTTAGGAGATAACTGGTGGGTCCCACCTAGCCCAGGGTAGGGCTGGCAAGGTGTGGGTGTAGGTGTGTGTCAGAGTCAGGTGGGCTGGAAGCCAAGACAGAGGCAGGTGCTGGTGATGTGGTTGCATTCACGTGCAGGTGAAGGTTGAAGGGGAGAGAGGGTGGGTAGAGGATGGGGGTTGACAGGACAGGGTGGGAGATGGAAGGGGCAAACCAACAGCTCAGCAATGCTCTAGTGGAACGTGCTTCTCAACATGGCTGTGTTATTTTTGTGCTGCTTTACCACAGCATTAAGTAGCCAGAGTGTATCCCTGAATTGGGCAATAAAAGTTAAAATAAACAATTATTAAAGAATCAACATACTTTGTATTTGCAAATCATTTGACAAACTGCAAGGTAGCATTCTTTGGGCTGCTTGCTTGTTGTTTGTGCATGAGTTTTTCAGTGTAATAAAGGTACATTGTTTCTGTTCTGCAATGTTAAAATGGAATTAAGGTTAAGAATACATTCGGTTATTGAGGACAAAATATATGAAAGGTATGTTGTAAATATCTGCAGGCTGAGTATGATAAACCCAGGAAATACTCGGAATTAAGGTCAGACTTTAAAGAAATCCAAACAAATCAGGGTATGGAAATACAGAGCTACAGCACATGATGATGCTGAAGAGAAATCAGAACTTACCTTGTTTGTGACGTGACCACTTTGTCTGATGAGCAGAGTTGAAGCAATTCATGCAACTTGTTAGCACATTTCCGTACTTTATTTACCTTCAGAAATTTTGGCTTTAAAACAAATGTAACATCTCCATGAAGTGCCTTAATTTTGGGAAGGAACTTGAATGCTTACTTTATGCAGTTTGGGGGTTTTTATATTTTCAGAGATTGGGCTGTTAAAGATTTAATGCTCTCATTTGACCTTTGTGTACATCCATGTATGTCACCAGTATCCGTGTCATACCAGTTCAGGAGACTGGCAAGGTAACAAGTACATTTATGAAACATAAAGGAAGTATGTAGCAGTTGGAACATTGTAGGTAAGCTCTAACTGTACAGGTGGGATGATGATGAAAAGTATAAAAGCCAAGCAGGTACACAGGCTTTGGAATTTCTACCATGTACCTTCTTTCATCTGTGGAGTTCAGCTGCACAAAAATCATAGTCCCATTCTCAGCCATAGTGGGAACCTGTTTTCACAATTGGGATTAGAGTTCATATATTTAGATTGGTTTTTTTAATCTCTTGTATGTGACTTTTACTGGGCAGTCCCTCTCTGAGTAAAATTGATGTCAGAATCAATTCATGACTTCTGACATCAACTGCTGTCAGAAAATTCATGTAAGAAAACATGAACAATGTCCGATTATTTTTGCATGTTTTCTAAAACCCCTTAACTCTTAAGTTCTGTAACTTTAGAGCAAACTTAAACTGTGAATGCACACATACACACGTGCTGCCGTGGTAAAGAACTGCTTAATTTATTGTGCTGGCTGCATCCTTCGAGCTCACTCAAGAAGCTGGCCTGCCTGAGCACATCACTTTCACAGTCCTCCTAATGAAATATGAGTCTTACTTGGCTCAGATGTTCTGCCTTGAAATATATTTTTCCCCAGAGAGCTGTGAAGTTCCTTCATTTGTTGCAGTGGGATCTTTCTGCTGATGGAATTACCATGGCTTGCTAACCAGGGAAAATGCTCTTCCCTGTCTTTTCTCCAACATGCTCCTGTAGAGCATGGCCTCCCTCCAGGCCTTGCATGGTGGTGTCTGTGCTGTCACCTGCCCCTCCTCTTTTACACCCTGAGCTTGTTTTTTCAATGACTGTTTTTTCCTTTCTTTGCTGTCTTGTTATTTGATTTGCAGGAGGGGGTAGCTGGCCTGGAGCCATGTTAGGAATAATTAAGTTTACATTTATGCATTTGCGCTTCTTGCAGAGTGAATGTGAACTGATGGGAATCTTTCACAAAAGAACTCCAGCACATCCTAGAATCCTCTCTCCTAGAATGCTTTCTTCAAATACCAGCCCCTACTCAAGGCAGGCCATGATGCTGATTGCTCCAGATGCCTTGCTTGAGGTTCATTCTGCTTTTTTCATTTAAATAAATTCAAACTGCTTCTCACTCGTGCTGTCAGTCTCTTTGCCCTCAAGAAATAGGTTTGTACTCCATCTGTGCCGAGGACTCACACATTAATTCATAAGAGCAGTTACAGTTCGGGGCTAAAACGGATTTTAAAAGTTGTAGTTTTCTGATGACTTTGGAGGGTTATGCTTAAATCTGAGGCCTGTGTTTGTTTATCCTACAGGATATACAGACAGTGTAAAGATCAGAAGGGAATAAAAATGCCCTTACGTAAAAGACTACCTGTACTTACTGTGCCTTTTCTGAATTCATTTGGGTGTCATGATGGCTTCTGAAGAGGTTTCCCATAGGCACGAGATCACACAGCCCTTTAATGCTGAGGGTTGTTCTGTTAGAATTAACCCTGTAGTCTTGTTGGAAAGGGACCACCTTCCCTTTAAACAGAAACCTTATTGACAGTTCTTCACTTCTTTGCTAGGTATTTCCAGATGGGTAAGGAGCCTGTGTGATGAAACCAGGTTTAGTCAGACAAAACAAATCATTCTTTCTTGACGTCATGAATGTGTGTCAAGTCTTTTGCTATAGTTTATCACCTATCACTGTTTCCCCATCTATCACTGTTTTCCCCGCCTTGGAAGTTTTCTTTATAACTCAAGCTGCTTAGGGCCAAAGCTGTGCACAAGTTCTTGGCAAAACTGCCCTGTAGCTGTGGCCTTTCTGGAGGATACTTGCTTTCCTGAAGAAACAAGGTGCAGGTAAGCCAAACATACCCTAATTGTGCACCCAGCCTGTATGGTAACTGGGAACTTCTTGTGTATTGCTGAAGCACAAATAAAGTGCAAGTCTTGTAATAAATCTCCCAAGTATGATCAAATTGCAATTACTACCAAGAATACTGAAAAGAGAATAACTCCCATTTTGTTCCCCTCGGGTTGGTGGCTTGGAGCTCTCCCTACCACAGAAATATTGACACTTCCACAGTATTTATTTAAAAACATTTATTTGATTTTTCTCTACAGTTAGAAAGACACCTGTTAATAAAATTCAGTAGATTACCAATAGAATATTTGCTTCAAAGCATAAGGCATAACAGTCAAGTGTTCCATATAAGTGTTAGACTTGAGAGGCTGGACTTTATTTGTATAAATACTTCCCAATAGCAAAAATTTTTGTTCCTCATTACTGACTGATTTAGAGGGCAATTTTTGACAGCCTATTTTTTTCAGCTGAAAAGAACTAGCAGAAGATGTGTTCTCTTGCTATTTTTATTCTCTCAAAGATGAGAAGACAGCACTTCTTCCCACTTTCTGTCTTCCATTGTTTTATTGGATTCTCTCAGATCCATTCCAGTAATTTTTTCAAATAGGATTTTGTCCCAGAATTTTTGTTTTCTGCTATCTTTAAAAAAGTACAAAATCATTTAAGGGCTGGGGGGTGGGAGAGAAGCTGTGGGTGTGTTAAGAAGAAAAAAAACACCTTATTAATAGTAAAACCTTGGAAGAAATAAAATCATGGCAATCTGGGTACTTCTAAGAATCTCTTCTCTGTCACATACTCTCTCCTCTCATGGTCAACTGGTTTTTTGCAGTGTAACATTCCATACTAGTACGTTTTCATCTTTTTAAACTCATAGTGAGAAACACCGTCTCGATGTCGGGTTCTCCCGTTAGCTACAGTGGCACATACAAGACAAGTCTCTGTGCTGCTGTTCATGCCTTTTAGGTGTAAGTAGATATTCATGGGTTTTTAAAAATGAGGCAGGAGTTAGCTCTCTATGTGAAATAATTGCCTCTCTGTAATTTGTTGAAAAATATTCCATGTACCTGGGAGGAATGCATTGGAAGAGAAATGTTCAGTCTGCGAGCCCTTGTGATTTATCTCCACTAACCTTGTCAATCCATCAGTTAAACGCTGCCCTTTGTTCCAACCTATTCTGGTTTTACTTTGTATAAAATTTGCATTCACTCATAGATTTTGCGTAGGTTCATCTTCTCTTTTTGACTCTGTGGGGTGGCACATCTTGAGCTCTTGAAGCGCTGAGTCGAGCAAACGACATCCCAAGTGCTTCATTTGTTCTCCTCGTGTCTGGCATTCAAGTGCTGTCTTTATCAGCTGGTACCTACATGGCTACAGCAGGTTTTTATCACTGCAAGTGGAACTGTTGAGTAGTTTTTGGTTGTGCAACCCAGGAGCCTGAGGAAAATTCCTGCTGTCTTTTGTCAACCACCTCTACCCCAAAAATGGCTTTTCAACATCAGAACTGCATTAATAAAATGTTTATTTAGCACCTTTCAGGTTGAAGGATCCAAAAGCACTTTACAAATAACTACACACATCATCACTGAAATGCATCCAAGCAGAAAATCAGCAGACAACTCACTGCATACATTTGGAAAAGAACAGATCGTGGCCAGCTGCTCGGCCAGAAAGCAAAGTTGAGGTTTGAATGACCTGTCACAAACAGGGATCAGATTTGGGGTTGGCTTTTAAGGTCTCATCTGAAAAACTGACACAGTAAAGCTGCATTCAAGCCAATTTAGCCACATCAGGAAACTGAAAATTTGCATCAGCCCTGCCAGGATTAGAGCATGTGGTGCCAGGGAGTCTGGCCTAATCCTAACCTGACATTTAGATGACTAAACCATCTCCTCAAGGTAGAGGACATACCCAGTAAATTCAAGTTGCAAGTATATTGTAACACAGTGCTGTTTTTTCATCCAGAAGTCAGCTGTTTATATATAAACATCCCACATGTAGAGTCTCTGCCTCTTTGCAAGCACCAGGCATCAATTTACAGACCTGTAACTTTTCCAGCTTTGGGGGAAGGGGGAATGTTACCTTCAGAGCTCGAGTAGCTACAATAGTCTTTCCAGGGAAGTAGTAGAAGGCACTTGGCACAGCTGAACAAAGCACCTGGAAATTATCGGGAATTATCCTCATTCCTTGGGAGGACAAAGATTACCTGCACTCTTTCCAGACATAATGTTGACAGTTCATAAGAAGTATAGGCCAAATAAATTCTGAGCAATGTCTCCTTTTCTACAGAAGTACTCTCAAATGCTGGAAACATCTCATGAACATACACAGCCCAGTTCCTCCTTGTTGCAACTTGGCAGAAGAACTTGGGCGTAAATGTGGCTTTGTTACTCTGAACTACATCTCCTGGCTCTAACAAGGATTATGTTTTCCACTTCAGCAAAGGAAAATTATAAGGCTATTTTTATACAATTTGAAAGCACTTAATACAAAGTTACATTAATACGCTGCATCATATGGCCTATCTGTGGAGAAAATACTGAAATACTACCATAGGGCTGTTCAATACTAGTTTTTTTCTTTCAACTTTTTATCTTAATACTAGAAAATATATAAATCATTTACATGACTTTATGCAAAAGAAGGCACAGCCGGTTATAGTTTACACAAGCGCAATGCATAATATGCAGAAAAAGGGATTAAAAAGAAGCTTCACATCCCTAATAGATACATTGTTGCAATCCATTAAGAAAAGTACTTCATCAACAACAGAAGTGTTCAACACTTGAGAGCTATGATATAAAAAAATTATAATTCATTTAATGCATAACAGATTTATATATACTTTTATATATAAACACTGTTGAAAAATGCTAACATAATAAAAGTAGATTATCCATGTAATGAAAAGTGCAAACCAAAGTATAAAGGGTTTCACAATGTCCTTCTCATGACACAGGAAAAACTAGCCCATAGGAATGAAGTGTTAAATCCACCAATACATCCTTGGTGTGATGAGGCATCATCAGGATTTCTGAGCATTTGGAGAAAGCAGTATTGGTGAAGAGGCTCTGTCCAGACTGGGGAGTGGCACTGGTATGTGACCATTTAGCAGAGTTGGAAACTGTAAGAGGCCAAAAGGTAAAAATTACTCTTTATCTCAAAACATTCAGCCCAAGAAGCACATGGACTTAGCATTAGCAACTGGCTCCAGATGGTTTCAAGAGCTCATGTCTATACAGTAAGATATCTACCAAATGCCTGCATCAGCCATTAGGAATGCAAGACAGAGGACAAAACCTGAATAATTTATAAATGCACAAGGATATAAAAATCTGTTACTGGCTATTTTTTATATAAAAGTTCACATAATACATTTATCCTCACCCTGGAAAAGTGAACACTATAGAGCAATCTTTGCCATCCATTCTGTTTCCAAAAGTATTTTTTCAGTGTACACATTATTAATTACAATACATCCTTTTTGTCTTCCTTTTATGCAGGAAAGAGTTGGGCAAAAGTGAAAGCTCAGATTTAGTTTTAGGGCAGAAAAAGTACAACTGGGGATACAAAGTTTTGGGAAAATTACTCTCAAGTAATTGCAGTTTCTGTATTCACTCAGAAAATACAAACTAGCCACACCATTCAGCATGTGAAGCAGAACATGTAGTCATTTATTGTCACCTGCTGTGCAGAAACCTTATCCAGTACAGAAGCCATATATTCCTAGTTCATGACGGCATCGTGACTGCACCTTGCCTGCAGGGTGGGTATTGACTAGTTCTTAGCATCTGACCTGGCAAAAAGCAAAGCAGGTAGGTGGAATAAACTTGCTGCAGCATGAGGCAGGAATTATCCCAGTGGTAGATACTGATCTGGCCTCGAGGCCCAGCTCCATGAACTGTGCTGGGTTTCTGTTGGCTTGAGGAAGACAGAGCTGAACAACTTCAAGCATCCGGTGTATTTTTACCCCTTATCAGATCAGTCCTTGGACAGCCAACTGTGGTGTAACCACGCCCTCCACATGCATAGAATAACGTGCTCCTAACAAGTTTCCTCTTCCACTCAGCTGGTGGCTGGTGATTCCTAAGTTCCACCACTCCCCGTAAAGCCGGGCGGAGCAGCGCGGTGCTGCAGGGCACCATGCTCCTGGTGTGGCCCAAACTGGCTGATGCCTCTGCTATAACCACACCAAACCTCAGGAAATGCTTCCATCACTTCTGCCAAGATTCATTAAAACGCAGAAATCGATTACAAGCTCTTCTCTGGGTATGCATGGAGCGTGGGCTGGCCTGTAAGGCAGCCTGAGGAGAGCTTTACCCTGGCGCCCACGCTGGCTGACCCATCAGTTCTAGGTGGGCTTGGCCGGAATTCAGCTGCGGTTTTCATTCCCTGTTTGTGTTAAAATAAGGCTTTGTGCTCTACAACTTGTCATCGTGGCCTTTGCTTGAATCAAACATCATTTATAAGGCCTTTGGGTCTCTCAGCAGGGAAAGCCAAGGCCACTCCTCACTTCCAGTTTCCCCCGGGAATGGCCAACATGTCTGTACAAGCTCATTCCAGGTCTCAGCACAGGCACTTCTCGGCTGAAATGTCTGGCTGTTTCTAACCATGTGTGCAAAACTAAGGTCCAGTAGGGATTAATGAGTTTATTGAAAACACAAATAAGGAGCCTCATGTGCAGCTGGAGGTAGAAAGACTGACTATCCCAGTACCTGAGCAGCTACTTGAGCTAAAGCCCAGCCCTAGATTTGGCACTCAGCCTTCCTGAAGGTTCAGAAACTAACACAGGGTCCCTGTCTAGCAGGAGCCTTCTCCTCTGTTAGTGCTGGCCCTCCCAGCCGTCAGGGTGTTCATTCCAGGGATGTCCTTACACCTTCAGCTGTGCAGATGGCCGTTGGGTTCCTTGCCAATCAGCAGATCAACATAATTCTTCTGTGACTTAAAGGATCAGCTGTACGGCAGCAGCCACAGCTGGAGCTGCAAATCCCATGCCCATTGTCTTCTTCCTGAGCCTCAGGCAAATGCTGCAGCTGAGTGCTGTGGCCATCATGGGTTATTTAGTAACTTTTGTATTTACCACATCTCTATAAAACTTTGAGACTTTTACTCTGCCAGTACTCAGGAGAGAGTTGGCACAATGCTGCTTTTCTGCTGCTGACATATGGCAAGACCATGCTCAGAGGTGTGTCCTTGGTTGAGGACACATGGATAATTGACAGGAGAACTGGAAATGGAGCCTTTGGGTTCAGAGAGCCTAGTCTTTCTGAGTGAGAAGTAGCTCATTAGGACAAAAGGAAAAACCTACATCCACTTCACTGGGTGAGACTCAAAGTGTCTTGGTTTTCCCAGAGTCTGTGTTCCAGCCCTCTCCTGGCAGGTCATTCACTGGTCTGCACTCTCTTCCTGCAGCTCTGAGCTCTGTTACCTGCTGTCTCTGGGGTGCAGCATTTATTTCTCTTTCCTTCACACAAAGTATGTGTGCTTTCTGCAGCCGACACTGCCCTGTAGGTTCTGACTGTGCTGCCAAGGATTGGAAGAGGGTACAATAAGTAGGCCTCTCTTTAAAAGTGCTTGTTAATGCCTGTATTTTCTTGATCTGTTTGAAAAGCTCCAGACTGATGTGAAGAGATGTTCCCACAATGTCTCTTCCATATGTGTGCATTTAGTAATGAAACCTGTGCATTGGGAAGACGTACCTGGAACAGAGTGTTTGGTCCCTGCAGCCTGGCAGGACTCAGAGGAGCAACAGGACTGAGGCTGCTCCAGAAGTGAATGCTGGACAGCAGCGGGCTGGGGGTCAGCAATAATCCATTGGGGGTCTGCAAAACAAAAAACACACCATGATGCACAGCTTAGAGTTACAGCTCCATGCAGCACTCACCGCCCCTAAAGCCTTACACAGCATCTACTGAGTCTATTTTCCAGTGAATTCAGATACACAGCATGGTCAGCAGCAGCTGCCCATCCAGCCCTGCATCCTGTCTCTCGATACCTGCACATTTCATATTCCTTCATATGCAAATTGATTTCATTTCTGTTTGCTTAACGAGATGCACAGTTATTGTTTATTTGAACCACGCTCATGCAACTGTGTAACATACAGAATAATACCATGTGTGCCCCAGAGCCTGCCAACACCACCTAGTCTCCTTCAGAAACAGTAGAACCTTTTGAAGGGCAGCAGTTCCTTGACCTGACTGCAGCTTTTGAGGCATTACTACAGTTGTGTGTGGAGCTGAAAGGGTCACTGCTGGCCTGTGATGTTTACTCCCCTGATGGCACCCCTTTGTAAAGAAAGAGGGTTCAAGAAGCTGGCAATGCATGGGCTGAGCAGGGAGGGACGGGTGTATGGGCTGGGTGCCCAAGGGGACAGCAGAGAGCACAGCTAATTGTTTGAAAAGAACCAAAATGGCAAGAATTAGAATCCAAGGCTTTTCCCAACTCAGAGGTGCCTCCTTCCAGTGCCACGGTGCGCAAGAATTGCTGGGATTGCTCTCAGCATTCTTAAAACCACAATTAGAGGGGAGGTAGAGTTAGAGCACATGCAAATCTTCATTCAAATGAAGAATTATATGAATTATTCTGTATCCAGAATAACTTTTATCATGCCAAAAAAAAAAAAAACCATGTGACACTTTTGAAAAAAGTATTGGCATAATGAGTTAATCTCACCAGTAATCTTGATGCCAATTATCAAAATCAGTCCTATTTAGCAAAGCACTTAATGGAATTTGAGTACACACTTAGCAAGCAAGCATGTGCTTTGCTGTGTCGAACTGTCTCTGCTGAACTGGGGGCATCCTTTTGTCCAGAGTTTAACATATGTCAAGAGAAGACAGAAGACAGAGAATACTTGTATCTCCCTGTAGGAACCAGCAGGTCATGTATTCTGGTGCTCCCGCCAGGCCAGAAATACAAACTCCCAGCAGGGCAATTGCAGCCGGCAGTGTCCCTTAGCAGCTGCTGACACCAGGGCCATCACAGTGCTCTGTGCCACACCTTGCAGACAGCAGGCTCACACAGGCACTGCCACAGCTCACTGCGTTTGGAGCGCCAGGTTCACCTGCCGAGCGGTGCCCGAGGCATCGGCTGCGGTGTCTGGGCTCTGGGCAGGCACGGGGGAACACAGACCTGCTGCGACAGGATTGCACTGCAGTTCACAACAGGGTCAGACAGTTCCTTTGGCACCAGCAGAAGAGATGGGAAAGATAAGGAGCAGCAAACATTAAAGTTATCCTGGTGATTCTGAAAGGCTGATAATACAAAGACCTTGGCTGCTCTTGAATGGTTTTGCTACGGAATTTCATGTGAAGTGGGGTTTGTGGGGAAATGTGCAGGGGAAGGACCCTGCCACCTTCCTTGTGCTGAAGAAGGTGGATCAAAAACACCAAACCCCATGGAAGAAACCACGTTTGTCCCAGGAGTAATAAACCTGTGCTATCACTGGAAAAGCAAAAGGTGTTGATGCAGTAAATCAGCAGGTCACAGGAGAACCAGTCAGGGCTGGGATATATCTGCGTGCCAACAAAAGGGACAGAGAGTGGGTGGAGGCCTGGCAAGGAGAAAACATCAGTCTTGATCTCATCAAGTGACAGCTCTTGTCAAAAAATAACCAAAAAACCACTTGACAAGCAGGCATTTGTCAAGAGTCCTTTACAAATACTCTCTTGCCGTGAGCATGGTGCTTTCATGGGGAAGGAAATCAGCAGCACCAGCAAGAGCCCCTTTCCTGTGCCACATTTCAAGCTGATGCTCCACTGGCAGGCGGCTACTGGTGGAGATTTATGAGACTGACAACACACTGAATTAGGTCAGGATAAATACTCAGATCTACTTACAGAAGAGCCTACTAACCTTAAAACCAAAGATATAAGTAGCTAGACCCAACAACATTCAACCAAGGACACAGTACTGTGGCAACTGTACCAAGAACTCTCATGGTTAGCCTCCACATTCTTTATTTTTTCTCTAAGAAGCTGCAGATATCCAGAACTCAAAGTGCAGTTCTTGAGGGCGTATTCTGAAAACAGTGAGGAAGGCTTGGAGATGTTTTTTCCTACCTAGATGCAGCCAAAGCAAGTCTTCAGAGAGACCTGAAAAACTGAGTTGCCCTCTATTCATCTCTGAAAGCACGCTAGCATGCCTAAAACAGTGCTAAGCAAAAGCTCATATCCTTTGATGAGCAGAGCACTAATGTCTGCAAGTTCTGCCAGAACCAAGAGCCAGCCAAACGAAGCCTCGAAATCTGTTCAATATTTAATGCAAAAAGAGCACAGGGCATCCCAGGCTTGTTCTCAGTATTGCCATCAGCCAAGTATCAAAACCACCAGAGGAAATCTTAAGTGTAAACAACACCACAGGATAGCCTATCCCTAAATTACACGCAGAAATTGATGTGTCACTTCATTTTCTGCCCACATGCAGCCATGCATCTGGTATTAGATGTGGAACCCATCGGGAAGTTCCTACTTGTGAAACATCATTGTAATGTAAGCACAGGAACAGTTTAAATAGAAATAATTCATTGCACAGAGAGGATTATGTTAAGCAATGATGCTCATGCCTCCTGACTTCTGTGACAATGTGTGCAAGTACAATCTTGTCACTTACAGCTGTTAGAAAGCAGGCAAGTGCTGTCACGCATACATTTCTGTTCTAACATTGACTGTGTGTATCATGTGCCCTTTCACAGCATTCCACCTGAGGGTATTCCTCATGACCAGCAGTGGAAAGCCATTTGAAATATCCTCTCAGGCAGCAGGACCTTCTCAGAACATGCATCACTCCTGGAGCAGACATCCTGTTCTGCACCTGCCCCTGGCAGCAGGTGCTTCACACTGAGATCTGATAAATCCGAGAACATTTGAGATATGATGCATGTTCCTCCTTGGATAACGGGATGAACAGCAGATTTCCTGTCTAAATTATGGTTTTAGCTATTCTGCATTGTGATATTACAGTTACCTGAATACAGCTGCTATTTTATATTCACTAGGATGAGTGTTTAGGATGTAGGGTGCTTCTTATCCACACTAGAAAAAGAAGGCTAAAAGAGGGGATAAAAGCTATGTTGCTGTATCGCCAAAAGTTTAAATAATTAGACCCAGGAACTACCCTACACAGATGCCATATACCTCTTCCATGATAGGACTACCTGTGAAAAAGATTGGTTATGACTTGAAGTTGGGTAACACTCATCACAGCCTTAGCTATCCCTCCTGCTAAAGCAGTGCCACAATCCTCAACAGAATTCCCTTCTACATCTTTCAGGGCAGTAAGTACACCAGTTCATAGGTGCGTGGGAAAGTTAAATAGTCAAAGAAATAATTACAAAACCAGGAAACAAATCTTTGTTCATCCTGTGGTTTGGGGGCAGCAACAGATAAAAGTGGGTTTGATATAACTCACACTGTCATTGTGTCTGGTTGGCATCTGATGTTGTCAGATTTGCTCCCTATGAAAAAAATGCTGTGGTTATACCACAGTCAGAGGTTATAAGTTTGTCAATGCATTTCAGTTTTGTTTTGCCACACGTCTGTTCTTCCTGCCAAACATAACTTCACTTAAAGGCTTTATGATGTCAAAAATGGCAGGTGTCAGCTCACAAACTGCTCTTTTTGGTGACACAGCTTTGTGTCTTGGTGGCTTACAGGTGTGCCTGAGCTGCACAAACTCGCTCTGCAGCCAGCTGACAAGCTCAGGAGAGCAAGTGCTGTGCTGGCTGAGAGCACTTGCCAACCCTCTCTTCTGCCAGGCCCTTGTGCTGTGGAGGCACACAATGCTGCCCACATCACACACCTCCAGCGCCTTCAAACAGGGAAGAGGTGATGGAATTCTGGACACCATGGGTCTTCTAGGCAGTCTGAAGTGAGTGAGGGCTTGTAAACATACCTTGGTCCTCATTTATTCACTGTCCTGTTTGCTACATTCAATGCTAGTATTTGCATCAACTGCTACTTCGGGGCTGGGGATCTTAGGGGATATTCCACGTTGGGATAATTTTATTCTTGGATTATTTTTGGTCCAATTTTGAGGTGGTATTGTAAGACAAAACTCACCAATGAACATAGAGTCAAATCTATATGATTTTACCCTTCTGCTCTGAACTCCTAGGCTTTTTTCCATAGACTAGCTTGAAAATGAGAACTCACTGTTGACATTACCACAAATATGTTATTAAAAAGAATAAATATCTTTCTGGTTGTTCAGTATTTCTGTGCTGAAGGGAAGGTCTGGAAAGGACTCTGTGAATTTGTACAACTTCAGAAATTTAAACTGATTTCAGAGCCTTTCTTAGAAGCCACTTAATTTGCTCTGTGTTCAGAAATTAACAAAAAGGTCACACTGTTTGAATGGATTGCAACATCTAGTAGAGAAATCTAACCAAGTATCCTGTATGCTCAGGTTCTGACCTACAAAACACCTGTGGGGTTTTTTTGGCTTTTTCCTGTTTGTTTTGTAGATCTGGAGGCTGGTTTGAACCGATAAACAATTCACTGATGGCTTCCCATTTCCTTATTCTTTCAGGCAGTCTGTCAACTGTGATGGCTTTTCCCACACTCAATTAGGAGCAAACCCCAGGAGAAACCTACTTTCCACCCCTTGTTCAGAGCACTGCTGTGTTTCCCTCTTTGCTGTATATTGGGTTTTTCTCCCATCAGAAGGTGACAGACCCACAGAACTAACACTGTTGGCCACATGGAGGGAATGCCTGGAGACAGGCAGGTCTTACCTGTGCAGTGAAGAAAGCTGGAGTCAGGGATCCCGAAGGAAGCGCGGGGCTGTTGAGGGCGATGGAACCGATGTCAGTGCTGGAGAGAATCATAGGTGGGGCAGAGATTTCCAAGCCTTTGGGTTTTTTAGCCTTTGGGGGAAGAGATGGGGATTTGGCCTTGGAGCCTGAGGAGAGGTTCAGAGGCTCAAGGGAATCTGAGTCGTGGCAACTGGAGTCAAGGAAGAAGCTCTTGTGTTCTGTAGGGAGGGGTGAGGTGGGAGACAGAGATGGTGACCTGGAGGAGGATGATGATGGAGATGAAATGCTGGCACTGTTGGGTAGCATTAAGGAAGATATTTTAGCTGATACTGAAGAGTTGAGGAAAGCAGAAGCAGCTGCTGTTTCAGAAGTAGAAGGCAACGACACCATGGGCCTCGTAACTTGTTTGTCTGTTTTGTTTGTCACAAATCTGATAACAGTTCGGACTTCTTCAACTGGTGTGTTTCCTTCTGACTTCTCCAGTTTTTCTGTTTTGATGGTCTTGTAAGGGTCTGGCTGGTTCTGCAGAGAGTTGATAGTGAAAGAGGAGTACAGGCCAGAGTGGATATATTCATTACGGCTTGTGCTTTTCAGTGCTGACAAGCTGTGCTTGTGCTGATCCCTGCTCTCCGAAGGCATCTTACAGTCGCTGTCCTGCAGCAAAAGGCTCTCTCTGCTGATTTCCACAGCATGTGGATCCATTTTTAAAATCTCAGGAAAGGAGACGAACTTGTATACAAATTTTTGTCCGATCACTTTCTTGATGATGTTCTGCAAATACAAAGAAGGTGCTAGAAAGAACAGCATTTCAGAGGCACCCAGTACTGCACACACGAGGGCGGGGGGCACTGCTCCCTCATAAAGCTATGCAGGTCATTTTGTGGGGCTCCAAGTGCTGATCACCCTTGGCTTATTCCAATACCTCTCTCTGCTCAGCCAGGGCCCACTCCTGGCTCCTCATGATTTCCAGCATGGTTAGGCGACAAAGACCTACTGGTAGCCTATTTGACTTCTGCTTCCTCTGAAGCAGCTTGGGAATATTTTCTTTCCAGTTAAAGCAATTCTGCTGCCTTGTGGATTCGAGCCATGCCACCACTTGTGCTCCACAATAAATCCAAACTCCTTCATTCATGCCACCTAAAACTGGCACCAACACGTGAGGATGAAATACTCTCACAATGTCTGCAAGGGACAAAACCACCTCAGCCTCTTGGCTCCAATTATTTACCCTCTGTTTCTTACCACATAAGGAAAGGATTGAGCTAAACTTACAGTTACAGTGACTGTCTTTCTGCCAATGATCATGAACTTGTGTCTGTGAAAACCCCTTGCATGGGCTGGAAAAGTACTTGTGTCCTGCCATATCCCTGCACCATCTCCACGATGGCATTAGGCTCAGGATGCTCACTGGTGCACGCAGAAGGTTTTCATCAGTCTAAACTGACTATGGAAATTGATTAATGAAAAAGTCCCAAACCTCTCAAAGGTTTGTAGAACTGCTTATTTTTTTCTTGAAGTGTCCCCTTTTTGTAAAGAACTGATTGCTTTTGAGACTTTTTATGAGCATCCTGTTTCTAGTCCTAGTGCTCCTCCTGCAAACCCAGGTTGCCTGCTTGCTCTAACACAATTCCCAAGGATATGTGAGCTCCTCCACAAAGGCACTTTATGGCACAGGCCTGGCTTAGGGACTGCAACATTTACTACCCTGAGCCAAGTGCTGCAGAACAAATGAAGAAATATGTCCTGAGACTTCCACGCTAATTTCTCTTTCTTGAAACCCCCAGTGGAGAGTTTGGTAAGTTGCCTCTGAAAAACCCTTTCCAAGAGGTTTCCCTTTAGTCCATCACATCTGCTGCACCTCCAGCTGGTATTCTGCAGACATCTGCTCTCCTGTACATATGGGAATGTAAATATTTACAAATTTCCTAAAAATCTAATTGGTTTTTCATTCTACCACAGCTTCTGACACCAATAGTGGAAACATTTGTTAAGCTGACTGAAAATGAAACAGAAAATTAAGGAAAAGGAAAAGAGGCATCATCATTCTCTATATACAGACAACAAGGAGTGCTGGATGTTTGTACTGCCTGCACTACACCTTGTTCAGTCACAGAAGCAAGGATCATTTTGTGAAAGAAGAATCTGCACTTCAGTATCAGAACCTTTTCTGTCTTTCAGCTGAGCTACTTCACTCTGTAATTCATCTGTCTGAATGTCCTGGCATTTCATTCAGGCACCTTCTTGAATACAAAACTAACCCTACAAAGAACCCTGGGATGCAGCTTTGCATCACAGGTCAGGAGCTGTGGCACAAATAGAGAATATTGTTGCCCAAGTTGATAACAGGGATCTGTAGCAAAGAGAAGCATTAAATTCCACAAGTTCGGACTAAAGGCACAAACTGCCCTCTTCCATGCTGAATTGTACACACATCTACCCACCTGGCAGATGCTGCAGTGTCTTTTTTTGCCCTCCAGAGGTTCAGGACAAACAGTTAGCCCACAGAATCTCAGTCTGCATGAGCTTTAATTCCCATGGCTTTGGGCTTGGCCTTGATTTTTTTTTTCATTGCTAATTAGATTCAACACTGGATGATTGCACTTTTTCTGCACTCTCAATATTGCATTCTTGTTCCAAAGAGCAAAATCTCCAAACTACTCACATATGAAAATAAGACCCCCATCCCAACTGGATTTTTGTTTATTTTATATATTTTTTTATATTTATATTTAAAATAATGCCTCCCCTCTGCTCCTGGCAACTTTGAATTATTGTTAAATCAAGTGCTAGCAACTGAGATTCTCCTCGGAAAATGTAACTCCCAGCAGAACAAGATTAAATGTATTTAAGGATTGCACTTTTACACTGATGCAGGCTTGAAACAGGGGAACATTGCTATAAAAAGCAAGTGAACTGGTGAGTTTATACTTCCTTTGTTATTATTAAATACAGTTATATTTTAAGAACATTGCAGTGCTGCTCCTCCAACTCTGTCAGCCTGCAGCAAAGGCCCACTTAACGATGGCTGGAGATGAAAAGATTCAAGTGCAGATCCCTCAAGCACTTTGCTGGCTTCTCTTAAATGTGTAGCCTGAGGAAATCTCCACTGGCATGCAAGAGAAAATAAGGACGCAAATTAATGAAATGCCTCAGAAAGGCACTGACTTTTCCATATTATTTTGACAAATAATTGAAGGTAAAAAGCAGCATATTTTTACCATCACCTCAGTGATCTGTCAGAATCATTCTGAGCTATGACAGTTCAAACCACAGAAGACAGTGACAGGCACCACAACAAGCAGTTTGAAAGGGCAAAAAATTGTGCCTTCCTGCATCTGCAGGAAGACTAGACCACTTGCTTGGTAGCAGGACAGTAAGTGTATGTGAACATTTGACCCTATTTTATTCTTGTTTGAATTTTCTATGTAAATTCCCTCATGAACAGGCCTGCAATGAGTGCTAGTGGCTGCTGGCCAGGGCTGCAGGGAGCCAGGGCAGGACTGCTGCGTTCATGCAGCTGCTGCAGAGAAGAAATGAGCAACCGGGACAGGAGCAGGGGCTCCAGTCCAACAGCTTAAAAAAAAAATCTTATCAATAGAAAGCACTCTCTGACTCTCAGAGAGAGGGAGGCAGCAGGGAATGCCCCTCTTCTGTTGGCTTCTTGAACACCTTAACACTTCCCCTCCTCTGCCCCCAGAGTACAAAACTGACTGCAGCAAATGTGCCCAGCCCAGCCTGTGGAGAAGTGTTTGGAAAGCTGCAGTGCCTGCCCCAGCACATCAGCCGTGCTAGGGAGCTCGGGCTCATTCACAGCCCTGCTCTTCAGGAACTCGCTTTGTGAGCCCTTCCAAAAGCAGCCTCTCCCAGAGCTCTGAATCACCAGCTGCAGGGAGGGCTCTGCTCTGCCCCTGTCTTCCACAGAGCAGCTGGCTGAGCTGGTTCTCCCTGCAGCTTCAACTGGACTGTACTGGGGAGGGGTTGTGTCAACTGTGCATGTGCACACTGAAATCCATCATGTGTCTGTGTTTTATTTTTATCAGCTCTGACTCCTGCTCCATGTTTGAGCCTTTTAGAGCAAATCTGTAACTATACTACCAGGGTGACTGAAGCATTTTAGTGGCTTGGGCCAAACCTGTTAGCTGGCAAGTTTGCTGGCTGCAGGAGCCACTTGGGAGACTGATCTGGGACATGGGATTCACTTCCTAGTCAAACTTCAGACTAATGAGGGATCTCAGGAGCAGAAAGAACATTTTTCCCTCTTTCCAGGAAGTGACCTATAATCAGGATGCCCGAGATCTCAAAATTTTTGACAGAGCAGAATGAACTTGTCTGTAGATACTAAACATCCCTGGTCAGAAAAGAAGAAAGACCAGAGCTGTAGCTGCTGCTCCTAAGTCCCACTTGGATGTGCTGCAAGTTCCCTGGCTCTAAGAGTACTGAGGGGTGCAACACATGTAGAACACAGGTTTTGGATCCCTCCCAGAACTCTATCCAGGCTGCTTCCAGCTACTGGGACCCCTACCCAGACAGAGGAATGCTCACACTCCAGTGTCTGAGCTACACATGCTGGCAGGAGGTACCTGTGGCAGGATGGTCTGCTCTGAAAAATGGGAGTGTGTCTGCATCAGCACGGGCAGGCAGGCAGATTCTGCTAGCATCACAGGTTATGCAGTAATGCTCTGTACACTGTCTGTGTAGAAGCCAGATTTTGTAACATTTTTGATGCAGGCACAGGTGCTACTACACTGTGCACCTGTACTGACCTTTGGAAGATCAAGGCTCCCTCTTAGCTGGATTTCAGTCTTCTTTCACTCACCTCCAGCTGGCAGATAAAGGCTATTTCTCTGGCTAGCACCTATGACCAGGTTCTCTGCTCTCTATACTGCAGGCCACTGGACAACCCTTTCCTCTCACATCAAACATGAACTATTTTATGGGTCTTTTTGAGGCAGGTGTTCTTGGGCTTTCTCCTCTACCCATCACCTTTTACTGAGTATCAAATCCTTTACTCCCATCTTTCCATATGGATAGCACTATATAACCATTTATGCCACTTCAGCCAAGCACTTTCTTGACTTCCACAAATCACTCTTGGATGAAGCTCCTTCCAGTTTTTCTATAAAGGTATTTCCTTGAAACACCTCTGACATGCACCACTACATAATGTATAGCTGGTACTCCAGCACAATCACACTGATATTGTTTCATTGTAGGATTCTATCTCCCCTGAGATGTCTTATGAGAAGACATTCCCAAATGTAAAATAATATTTTTCATTATCCTGAAGTATATCCTCATTTATATCCTGAAGTTCAGAAAGCACTCAAGCAAGGGACCCTCACCCAAAACAATTCTTCCATGCTTCCACCCACACTTGGACATTAAAAATAGAAACTAGTAACCAGGTTACAGGGTTTCACCTGTTATGAGAGGGGAGGGAATACATTGGCACCTCTGAATCCTGAGAGCACCTGAGATGCCCTGTCCCTGCACTGCAGTAAGCACAAAGCAGCCCATATTATTTTAATAAATCATACTGCCAAGTCATCTAAACAAGTGGGCAGCCATTAACTGAAACTAAAACTGAAACAGACTGAATAGCACTCACTGAGTAAAGCCTCAGGCCACATACTGTTCAAAGAAGATGCAAAAATGTTGAATAGCTGCTCATCACAACAGTATGTGACTGTGTAATTAAAGATGCAGCATAACTCATGCAAACATTAGGGTTATCCAGGGAGCTGTGATTCTTTTATTTCCTAACTTCTGAGGACTTGACTTCCACATTCCACAACTTCTACATCCTATTAATGTCAGTGTCGGCATGTAATTTCCCGGATTCACCCTCCTTCCCTCAGAAAAAAAACCTCATGGGAAAAATCACTAGCTTCTCTCTTGTGGTGCTATTGTGAAATATTCATAGGGACTTTCAGTAGTCTTGAAACCCCTGGTGACTTCCAAAAGATATGTGCCATTACAGCTACCATAAAAACAAAATAACTGGGTAACCTGAGGGAAAAAAATAAACTTATTAACCCTCCTTTTATAGGTATTTTACTTCAAGCTGAAGTGCTCTGTGTGGGAATAGTGCTGAAGCATTTTCTTGCCTGACAGCATTACAAGAGATTTCTGACTGGCAAAAGTGTGTGACATGATGGACACAAGTTGTGGGTAGAGTGCAGGATGCCTTTCCTCAGGGCTCTCTGTCATCTGTGCTGCTGCTCTGTTGAGGCAATAGGACAAAGCATTAAATAAAATAAGAAGGTGGGGGGAAGAATTTGGGGAACAAATGAAACAGGAAATGGAGTCTTCAGATTATCTACAAACATTTAGCAACTATAATCATGGCAGCAAATTACAATCAAGACATGCCATACTCTACATTTCCTGGGGTACTTTTTATGTGAATTTAACATAAATCTAGCCATCAGCCTCAACAGCATGTCACGCTTGCTTTCAAAGCCAGGCTAAGGAACTTGTCCTAATTGTGTTATTTTTCTCCAGTACTGGAATTAATTTACTTTTAAGTTCAGATGAATCAGATGATGAATTTTAACAAGCCAGTCTTCCCCCCAAGCAAAAGGCAGAGCTCATAAACCCCCACTTATCCAGCAATCAGGTTTTATTTCTCCACAGTGAATAATTTCAGAGATAGACCATGAAATATTAGTTCAGTGTCAACTGTATGCAGTAGGAGCAGAGGGCAGTCCAAGAAAGGAAGATCCAGCCCATGTGCTACCATAATTTCTAAAAGATCACTGACCCTTGTCTCAAACTCACATGCTGCCCAATCACTTAGGTTATAGGAAGAGAAATTCCTGTCAATAATTCCATAGTGCGAGTGAAGTCTTGTCCAGAGTTCTGCCTCCTGTTTCCTGCTGCCACTCCCCCATCTGCAGCTCAGTGTTTGTTACATTTGTTTAGTGTGCATCCCATTTGCCCCAGCACCCCCAGCTGCCAACACACCCAGCATTGCACACAAACAGGGAGGGGACAAGGATCTCAGAAGGCTCCTTGAAGCTACCTCAGAGTCTAGACTGCTTTTGGGTTTATCTCACAAACTGATGAATGGTCTAAAGGAGAAGAGCATTAAAGTCTGAAAGAGGCTCTTTCACCTCCCCAGTCCTTCCCCTTTTGTTCTGCAGGGGGAAAGGAAGAATGTCAAGGAGCCTTCCCTCCCTTTCTTGACTTTTTCCCTCCTGTGCTGTGCAGTATAGACTGAACTGGAGGCAGAGGAAGCGTTCAGGACTGAACACACTGCTGAGCACACCCTGCCACTCCACAAGGATTCACTATATGCTGTCTTACGCCATTCTCTCTCACACTTCAAAACCTGCAGCCAGTTGCTCTGTCCCTCTGCACTCTCCCAATAATCCACCTTTCCCCACTGTCTGGGAAGCTACATGTCACAAAACACTATACCACAGAGTGAGAAGCTCCCACTGCTTCATTCTAAAGGAGTTACTCTTTCAATTTAAATAGAAATAGCCATAGGTTTGGACTGGGGTTCAAACCCTGACTGCAGTACATGGGGAAGAAAGAACTTATCCTCCTTTCCATCTAGGAGCTATGACCTCCACCAAACTGCAGAACGCCTGAAAAAATGGCCAAAATCTTTGTGGCATACGTAGATAAAACTGTCAGACAAAAGACCACCTCTACAAACAGCAAACAGTTGCCTCAGCCAGAACCCTGATGAAGAAACTGTACAGCCCCTCTGGCAGACGCTGCTTGAGCAGAGACAAAACAGATGACAAAGGTGTGTGCGTGCTAGGGGCAGGGAACTGAAAACAGAACAGAAGTTAAAAAAAAAAGGGTAAGGGATAAAAGAAGCAAGAGAGTCTCAGGTAAGGAGCCATTATATTCCATTACTTCAAAGAGATCAGAGAGATCTCAAAGCATAAGTGCTACAAATGTCTTGTTCCCTGTTTTTAAGCAATGTCTGTTCAGTCACTAACAGCATATTTGGGCTCTGCCTGGCTATGCTTTTCATGCACCAGCAGGCACTCTGTCTCCATTGATCCCAGTCAAGTTTATAACCAGAGGGGCTGGAGTCATATAATGAAGCAAGCTTGCCCATGCTGAGCAGAAGCCTTTTTAGCACTTAGTGAAGGGGATGCATCACAGCAACTGCTTGGAACAGCCGCTGCACTGTCCTCACCAAATCCTTTCATGCCTTCTCAGTCAGGCCACCTTTGAAACATATTAAGTGGGAAAATCTGACTTCTAGTGGACAAAACACTAACATTTCTAAATCTGAAATGAAAAATTTTTTTCAGGAGAAGGAGCCCCTGTGGGTCATGGAAAGTCTGATCATCCAATTACTCATTGTTAATTTGCAGTCAACATGTTTTTTGATCGCTGTGTTAGATTGACTGCATAGCACTGTGCCCTGCAAGAATTAGTGCACTACAAATAATACATGACAACAGCACTCTAAGGTCAGTCCAGAAACAGTATCTACTTTCCTCTGCCTTGTGCAGGCAGCAAACATGCCCTAATTGTGCTGAACAATTAGGCATTACTCACTGTATAATCTCATCTCAGAAAGGGGTGCCTTTTTCTGAAAATCAAGATGAAAACAGGCCACTAAGCACAGCTACGAAGTTCTCCTTTATAATATATAAAATCTATAACAGTCTTTTTTTATTAATATTTAATCTTCAAGAATATAGAGAATAGTAACACCTAATAACTTGGAATGTGTATATCTTATTGAAAAATATCCATTTAAGGAGAACTAATCCTGAGAAGATTTAATATTGATTAGTAAAAACAATATAATATTCATCAAAAAAAGGGTGCAGAAACAGTTTGGAAATTCCTTTAATTTACTGGAGTCTAAAATTGAGAAATGTGAATGCGCAAGATTTGTGTTCTACAATATTTGTATATTTGTATTCTACAATCTTTTCCTTCTAGTATCTTGACTAGTTAGAGGAACTTCTAAACAGCTTCCACTGTTTAGGAGAGGAAAAATATTAACTGGTAGCATTTCTATTTTCTTAGTCTGCATGAGAATAACAAAATTTACCTTGTCATAATAGTATCTGAGCGCCCGGCTCAGTTTGTCATAATTCATATTAGTTTTGTTTTTTCTGAGTCCCCACAGCTTAGCCACTTCTTCTGCCTTGAGTAGCTTGAATTCGCCATCATTAGACGTCCAGCAAATGAGGTGCTCGTGTTTCTGGTCTAGCAGCAACTGCAAAAGGAACTGCCACAGTGTGATTGCACTCTCCATACCTAGAAGGGACAAAGGAGAGCAACAGTGTGAAAAACATTTGGGAGCAGGTGTTCCTCCCAACACTCATTTCAGTGATAAGCTCTATGCAGGAGTCATCCTACATAATTGAGAAAAGGAAGATACCGCATCGTTTACAACCAAACATCCACAAGACCTACAGGTCTTCCACTGCTTTTCCAGTATTTTCCCCACTGCTGTTCTCTGTAGGGTCACATAAAATAGAGGAAGTATTTAGAAAAGCACTCCCCACAAAGTTCACATTATACGAGGTCACTGCCAGTTGGCATCTTCCATTCATCGTAAGCAATCACTCTTCAAAGGAGCACATAAGGCAGGAGAAAAGGACTTTATATGACTATCCACTGAAATGCTATTTAAAACCTGCTGTTTAAGTCAGGAGGGGTTTACTGGACCTGTTCAGATACGTCACCATGAAAAAGGGGAGGATGAGGGAAGACCAGAGCAATCGCCTTTGATTGCAGGACCAGAAGCAACATCCCTTCCCCCTCCCACCACCAGACAGCCTTTGCCTATTTTGTTTTTTTCCATGGCCTCAAATTGTTGCTTCTGTTTGCCAATTCAAATAGCTCAAAAGACATTCTTTATTTTTTAGAAAAACTGGAAGTCCAGTACACTTAAGCACAGTAAAGTAAGTGTTGTTTACCCAGAACCTCTCTTTAACGGGGATCTTTTCTTTCATTATCATAGGTACAACTGAGAATTAGGAATATTTTTAACAGTGCCTGAGTCTTACATCTGAGGTTGGTTGAATATTTTTTCTCTGCTAAAGGTTTTTTGAGAACCCTTTTCCTCTGCTAACTGCCTGTGCTACTGAGCCCTCCCTAGAAAAAACCTTTTGTTCAGACACTGCAATAAAAGGATAAACTGAAGGCTGGCTATATTCCAACTCAGCACAGGTGCATACACAATTTAAAAATTGGGAGCATTATCTCTGCTAACAACTTATCATTTTAATGAAGATGCAGCTAAAGCTGACCTTTTAAACCACAGAAATATTAAATGAGATTTTCACCCACTTTCAAAAACATTCCCAGCCTTAGCATGTTAACATTGGATCAAATAATTTTTTTTTTTTGGCCTCTTCTGATTCTTAACTCGGATGTGTTATGTCATAGAGATTTATTGCTGGTATTGCTTGATTGACTATGGTGCTAATGGGGCTAATTATTACCTGACTTACCCCTGTGCATAACACAATGGGTATTTTTGTCTTTATCTAGACAAGCTCATGATTTTTAGCGCCCTGGTTCATTTTGTTTCCCAGTACATGGTTGTTTGTGCCCTGGCAGGTGACGCAGACAGGATGCCAGGCTCGCTGCCTGCCCTTCCCTGGATGCGCGCACCACAAGAGGGCACAAGACTTCCAGCTATCCCCGGCAGGGAACGGGATTGCGGGACGCTGCGGGAACAGCTGCCTCTTCAGGTCTGCCCCGGCAGAAAGGAAATCACCGTGCATACGGTTCACGAATATAAAGAAAAATAAATTGCGTGAGCTTCTTTACTAGTGTAAAGCAAGTTAATGATACTAGAGAACGTCGTCAATGGTTTTGTGGAAAAACAGGATTTGGAGCTATGTTTTGGTCCAAATAATTTTTAAGTAAGCTGGCCAAACAAGGGTTGGCAGAATCAATGATGATTTTACTATCTCTTCAAAATCCTCATTTCTCTAATTAACTGAGAGTCCCGTCTGAATGCCAAAGACAAAACCACTGATGCCCAGCTGAGTGACACCATGACTACGCAGCCCTTTCAAAGGTCATTTGAGGCGCCTAGGACTGTTAGGGATCCTGGAAACAGAACAGCCTGCCGATATGGAAGGTCTGGCACTTTCAAACGTTTGCATTTGCTTCATTGCAATTTTATACAAATCCTTTTCCACACAAAATAAGGCAAGAAAAAAATTACATAGCTAGGATTAAATATACCTGACAGTTACTCGCTTTACAGCCTTTAAAAGTTCCTTTAAACTACACCTTCTTTGCAGACATTAGCATCTTTAACAGATTATTTATCTATAACTTCCTAGATAATAAAGTGTCCCTATTAATCTGGTATCATAAATATACAGATACACATCATATATCTATATACTTTCTAATACTTGCAAGTTTTGCAATTTACTTTGCTAAAAAGTTGTATTTATATACAATCATATTCCTCTTAAATAATTCTATTTTCTGTATATCACATATTTTGCAGCCATACCCTGCAAAATTTCAACTTACATCATACTACTCTTCCTAACAAGAAATCACAACCAGAACTTTTGTTGGTCTGGAAAATTTTAAGTACCATATAAATATCTTTCTTCAAAATTGTAGTAAAATGTGTCCCATGCTACAAAGACCTGTCAGCAGAACTTCAGCTGAGGAAAGTAAAGAAGGCTGAGAATTATAGAAGAACCAATACAAACTTCACCACCATACCAAAACACTGTAATACCTCAGAAACACAATTCTCTCACCCAGATCGCAAACTACAAGTTCAGCACTCATGGCTCTGAAGAGAGGTTAGGTGGAACTGAAGGAAGAACATTTAGCTGCAGCCTGCTCCACCCCATTCACCTCTGCCCATGAAAACTCACAAGGTAATCTGCAGCTAACTTTGTACTACACTTTCCATTATGAACCTATGCTCTGATGCTTATCATCTGTAAAATGTAAAGTTTTGGATTCCATTTTATCTATTGAGTGTGGCACTCAAGGTGACTCAGCCACAGGCACAAAGTGCATGAACAGCACAAGCCTGGGCGAGAGACTCCTACAGGAACACTCACTCCACAAACCCACGTCCCGGTGAGCAAGGAGCGGTGACTCCCATCGGGTGATCTCATAAAAGGTTACTGCCACCTTTCTGAAAGTGGCTGAGTTATTCCAGCTGAGATCCATGGATAATCTCTGGGGGTCACTCCAGGTGCTGGACCCAGGGCAGATGGCTGTGGTGGGATTAGATTTAGGCAGCTCCTCACAACCCTATCTTGCCTGACCACAAACTCTCCCAAGCTTGTGGCTCTGAAGAGGCTTTATGAAGGACCTGTGTACCTCAGACTTCAGCATCAATGTGCTCAGTTGGCACATGCATAAATCTTCTACTGCTATGACCCAAGTCTGCCCCTACAGAAATGAGATTAAAACAGCTCAATGCTGCATTGTGCTTCATCCCTCCATCTGCCACTGAGTCCCCATATAAAGCTTCCCATATTGCTCGTACAGCAACTGTACATATGATTCCTCCATGAGGCAAATCATGCTAATTACATTTTCAGCTGATCATTAATTGTATGGTCCTACTCTTGTAACCACCAAACTTGAGGTGTGCAGCTCTGAGTCACACTGAATATTCACAGTTGTAACTTCCTACAACAGAAGCCTTGGTCTAAGTATATATGGTGAAGTAATATCTCAGATTTCTTGAATTTGGTAAACTGGTGTTAATCTCATTTCCATTCTCTAAAATGTGATTTGCAGGGGAATAGTTGTAGGAGGATCCTCTGCCTGGACTCCTCTCTGAGAAGGAGTTTGCAAAGCAAAGGGGTCCCTTCTGCACCCCATGACTCGGAGGAAAGGCTTCTCTAACAAACTTTGTCTGAAGCTCCCATTCTGCCCATGGCAAATTCCCATTCTACCCACAACAACATAAAAATCTAAGATTCTGCAGTGACAGGATTTTTTAACTGATACAAAATATTTAATTTCCAAACAAGCCAACAGAAGTATCAACCTGCCTTTCTCAATGGGAACTGTTTTGAATTCCACAAGGCACTAACTGCACACTTCTGCCCCATTTGAGTGGTCAAGCAAGAGAATCACAACAGATTTATTAGAAGACACGTAATTCAACCAAAACCCTGGTACCTGTATTAAAAGTCATAATAAATTATGGCTGTGAGGAGCTGGAGATCTTCAGAAAACATTATATTTCATTTATGTATTTTCTAACTCTTTTGAATTTTCACTGACTCAAAGGGAATTCAGTGTCTTGCCTTACTTTGACAGAAAGGGTTGTTAGGATGTGGTCACTTCCTACCGTGACCACATTTCATTCAACTCTTCATTAATATTAAATAGTAATAATAAATATTCCTCTTACTTCTGTGCTCAGTACAAGATTTGAATGCAGAGCAATAAATAATACACGGAACCACATACTGAATTACATGGATTAGCAGAAAAAATAGTTTTAGAAACCCCTTATTTAGACAGCCACATGTATCAATGGTACAGAACGAGACACACCACCTATGTTAGAAACATATATCCTGTGTAATGGAAAGCCTAATCAAAATTCATACAGACAAAAGAGTTGATTTTTTAATCCATTAACTCTGACATATCTCATTTTGCCATCTTACATTTTTTAAATATTTATACAATGCATTTGACAGTCAAAGATGCTTTCTAAGCCATGAAACAAAATTTGCCAGTTTGACCTGACCTGGATAGCCTAGTAATTTTACTTTGTGATCACTTCCACTACTGCTGATGCAAATAATCACAGGCATAGTTAGAAGAAATTATACTTGGAAATGCTGTATTAGACAGCAAAATGGTATTTCAGCACTGAGTTTTCTCAAAATCCATTTGTCTGGCAGCTGTGACAGGGAATCACACTGACAGCATCTGCATTAGCAATTTACATTCCTTGCAATGTGCTTTCCCCCATACAAACCCTAGCAACTGCATGACCAGTATGATACAACATGCCCTCCACACACCAAATTTTATGTCTGATGCCAGAAGGCAGCAAATCAGAGTATCTGTGCTGATAATTTTGCTCCTATTTCAACCAAACTAACTGAGGGACTAACAGAAATGACTAAACTTGGAGCAGCAGCAGAGTCAACACCATAAGCTCTCCCTAAAGAGGATAATGGAAATGGACAGAGACATCCATGGAGCAAAGTGTCCCGTCTGAGACATATAAAGGTCCACCCAAATTCCTCACTTAGGCAAGGGGCCTACATGCCAAATACTGTCTCCCCCTTTAGCATATGAAGACTGGCTCCAAGCAGCATGAAAAAACCACTATGAAAACATTATGCAAGTTTCATTAGAAATAGTAAAGATGTGATAATATATGTGCTGATGAGCTGCATAAGCTTTTTCATTTTTTAACAAGACAATACATATGAAATTCCATGCAATCAAATGTCAGTCAGTAAGGTGACATTAAGATCCAAAAATACAGTTATTAACCTGCTGGGCAAAACAAAACAAATAAGCAAGGCATCTTAAGTCGAAGCAGTAGAAAACCAGGAGGCTCAGAGACATATCTAGCTAACCAAAATCTCAGTATTGGAAAGATTTATGACATGAACTGTGAGATAAGCAGGATAGTCCTTGAAGCATTAAGTTTTGTAGGACTCTGACATAGGAAAAGCCACATATAAAAGGCAAAATGCTTGAAAGCAGCTCTGTAGCAATTCAAGACTTCTGCAGAGGTTCTTAGCTTTCACACAACTATGTTACAGCTGCAACACAGCTCTACTCTCTCAAGTACTCCAGGTTTCCTACTTGGATATTTTCTCCATGTTAGCTCCCCCACAGCCCTTCTAAAATAGAGAGAAACTGCTGATCCTGGACAATCAACATTTATTGAACACGTTTTGAAGGCTAAAACTAGGAATCCCTCCAGGCGTTAGGATCAAAACCAGTCCCTTTTGCTTGAGAGGGTCTGCAAAGGAACAACATCTGGGAGCCTGAGCTATAAACCAGGTCGGGGGACTTGGGGCAGAGGAGGGACAGCTGAGTGGGACAGACTGGCTGGGGTGCCCAGAGGCTGAAAAAAACCAGCTGGTGACCAATTAAATCAGGAAGACATAAAAGGTGTTAGCCAGCATTATGCCATGTAGGTAGTCACAGAAAGATGGTGATCAGACATGTACATGAAAAGGATTAAGAGGCTGAGTCAGGGCAGGGAAATTAATTTCCCTTAGCATATGAAGAAACTGCTGATTCCTTCTGTAGCCAAAGCAGCTGCAAAAGATCCAGCTCCTTTTTGTACGCCCCATCACAGCAGGCACACACCTCCGCTTACATTTCCCTTACAGGCACGTGGGTGCTTTTGCAAGCACACAGCATTTCTCAGTAACAGACGCCTTTTTTACCATTTCAGCTACTCTGGAAAACGTGTGTACATTTTTTGTAACTCCATTTTCTGCTTTTGTATCCTAATTCTGTCCAGCACGTTTCTCCAAGCAGCGTGACGTGGGGCATTGTTAGTTTCTCATTCACGTTAGCATTTGGCTTCCTTTATTTCTGCAGGTTGCAGCCAGGAAACTGGAAAATGGGCCACAGGAAACCTGGCCTCCTACATCTGTCCCAGTTTGTAATAGCAGCTCTGGTTTTATTTTTCTAAGTGTCTCAGGTTCATTTTAACCCTTGAGATGACTGCTGCAATACCATGTGCAAGAATGTGACTGTTTTTTAACCACCATTTCTAAATAATAGAAATGGAGAATTTTTACTTAACTAAATTAATTTTAAAGTCCATTAATACTTAAAAAATAAACAGTTACAAATTGATTTTAAAAAAACTCTTGCTGGAAATTGGCAAAACAATTTCATACATAAATTCCATATATATAAACTATCAAACAGTATATACAGACAAAATACAGAACAAAGTAGTGTCTATATACATTCTAAATACAGTTCTAAAGTGAATGTCAATATGAAAAGTTTAAAAGCTTATAAATCCTCTAGGACATTTTTTCTATTTTTTATTTTTGTTTTTATAAAAAAATTGAAGTACATATGTTTTTCATCTAATTACAGAAGCAAGAGTGTCGGTCAACAAAAGGAACTTTCCTAAAATAATTTTAAAATTAGTCAGCCACAACATTTTTCCCTGAAAATTCATCTGTATTACTATGACTATACCATGAGAGGTTAAAGACAATTGCCAAATCTGCCAAAATGTTTGCTCAGAAGTATTTGAAAGAAAAAGCTGAGTCAGTCCTAACACTTTATTTCTCAACAGAGATGCTTCAAGGGTGATAAATAGGATGTGGTTGGTGAGGAGTTAGTGATTCTGCCAGAAAAGAGAAAAAACAAATATCCATTTGTTTACTCAGAAAGCTTTCATATATTCATCAAAGGAGATCTTACTGCTAATTTAATTGGGCTTGAAAAAATAAGCTCTGAACTAAGTGTGTAAATATACCTGGTTTCGTTTGATGCAGGACTTTCTCTATTAAAGGTAATAAATCAAACTAGTGGTGCAATCCATACCCAGGACACTTTAGGGAACCAACTGTGGGTATGATACAGAATGCTGGTAATTTTTCCACATCCAGCAACCAGGACACTTCCTGTCAGAGCATCCTCCAAGTCCTTCCATTGTGTTGAAACTGCAAAAACTTTCTAAATCAGGACTTCCTCCAATTATATTTTAGAGGCGTCTTTCTGGGAAATGCAGATTCAAGCGAAAAAAAAAAAAAAAAAAAAGGAATTCCTGCAGCACCACCCAGTGGAAACATTAGAGAAAGCCACAGGGGTGCCCCAGCGCACAAGTTCCAATTTACTGCAAAACGACAGTAATATTGCCACACAAACACAGACTGGTTTAAGGATGTGCCCAAAATACACAGAGGGTTTTGCTGGAGGATCTACTTAACAGAGTCATAGAAGGTATGACTACTCTGCTACTCCAGCATAACAGTCGTCTTTTTACTTTAAATTCTAATTAAAAAGATTATTTACAGTAAAAATTTACAAGGTCTCCTTCTCAAGCAAGAATACCCACTGTTATGGCCCAGCACGTTTAAAAAAAATAAACAGACTCCTGTGGTTAAAAGCAACACAAAAGAGACAGCAGCAAAATCTCACAAAATATTAAGGGATAACATCAAGTTCCACCACAGAAAAGAAAGCACTCACACATATGCCCAATAATGCTTCAAGTAGGTACATTTGGTAATATGGTGTTTGCAGGTTTTAATTTTTTTACCTAAGTCAAAGAAAAGCGGAGGCAGATGTCCAAAGGAAGAAAGTTCTGCAATCTCCAAACTAATAAAACAAAGGACTGGTTGCCTGCCAAGCAGAGGTGTGATGACACCGCCTCTACAACACCAGTGTTTTCACATTTTCTGTAAGGATACAGCTCAAGAGACAGTTTTAATCCCACTGGAGTAAAAGCCCTCAGCAGGAGGAAACATGGCTAGTTGCTTCCCTGTGAAGGCTTAAAAAATAACCTGCTCAATTATTTCCAAAGCTAGCCATAAACAAAACGACATAAATCTGTAATGGCTCCAACCCTTCACCTTGGGACAGGCATAAAATGAGTGCAGACTCCTCACACTGCTTTCTGTCTGCTCATGTGGTGCACATCTGTGGCAGGCTGGCAGCATGCTACACTGCAGTCTGAGGGACTCCTGCTTTCACAACCAGTTCTATATGTTTATTTTTCCCATATGACTTCCTCTTATATTTTTGTCGGCATCAGTAGGACACAGATCATGATTACTTGACTGTCCTATATAAAACTTCTGATGTTTCCAGAGCTGAAGAAGGTTCCAACCTCCAGGAACAGCAACTATTCTGAAAGTTTACTTAATATATCAAGAGATGATTGCTCCCAAACGTAAATGCTTTATTTGTAGTCCCTTCTTTAAATGAAGTATTAAAATTTTCAATTTTGCAACAACAGACCAAATGCTTTGTAACTTATTCAGTGGCTCTAATATGTCAAACTGTGTACTATTACTATCTGCTGTCTCAAATGCTGTTTTAATACATTTCATATTCAGATGTTTATACTAATCTTCCCCTTGCCACCGATTTTTCCTAGACTAAAACTCAGATTAAAAAGCAGCTCTTTTTCATGCTGTGAGCAGAGAGGAAACTGGCCAAAAGGACAGGAAACAGTCCTGTTTAGGAAAACCAAGGTGACTGGCAATTTTCATGAAACCTGAAGCACAGCAAGATCATTGCAGCATAGGCTGGTAGTCAGACTTGCCTTACCATGCAAACTGGATTTTCAGAATTTGCTGGATTAGCAAAATGAACCATTGAACTATTTAATGAATTAAATAACATTCAGACTCACCTGCATATTGTCATGTTGCAAGGGGAATCAGTTATAGCATTATACCAAAAATGGTGTAAAACAATTCAGCAGATGGTAACCTACAAATATGGAATCATTTTACTTGGACAGTTTCTTCCCAAAACATTGGCTCTATTGCAGTAGGTTTTGGAGCACAAGCCAGAGTGTAAGTTCCTTAGCCGTAAAAAATGAGCAACGAGTCACAGCACTAGTCAAGGTCTGTATTTTTATTATCTCGTAGTAAAAACATAAATTAAGAACTATTCTTACACTTAAAAATCTCTAAGATCTGCTGTTCTTCTCAGTGCTAATCAAAGTTCTGTGTGTTTACCGTGTACTAAGCTAAACCAAAACCCAACTAAAATATTTTAACCTTCTGACATTATTCACTTGCCTTCTACACCAACAAGGACCTGCAGGTCACACCTACATGTTTCACCGAACTTAAACACTGGAATACCCCACAGAATGTATCATGGAATACATGAGATCTCAGCCAGGAGAAGATCTGTTTGTCACTGCCCTGTACTGTGTCCTGTGTGTTAAAACCAATTCCCACAGCTGCTGCAAACTATGAATGAGAGACAAATGAGGCACTATTTCAATTATTACAACAAACTTTGCTGTATGCAGAGTGCTCAGGTTGCACATGTTTAGAAGTGACATCAATGCACCAACTGGTTTATCAATGTCTCTGATGCTCAGGATACACAACAGCCACTGTTTTGACTTGTATCCTGTCCTATAGAATCCTATATCCTATTGAATGCTGTATAAAATTACACATTTAAATAAAATGCAAAGATCCATTCCCTCTCCTCCACTTGGATGAGACTGCACAGTCAGCATTTTTGTGCCCTGCTCCAGGGAATCAAACTGCTCTGTTCTGTAAGGGTTTTTATCACTGAAGTGTCAGTACTGAAGGAGTGTTGCAGTCATGCTTTCTATGCCAGCCCTATTCCACACTCACAGTTTGCTGAACTGACCACACACGCCACTTGCTCTGAGTCTGCTCTGAGTCACCAGACTTCACAGAGGTCTATATCCAGAATCTAAACCCACATTCCCATCTATGTTAGCATAGCATGGAAGAAATTCTCTGAAGGTAGTCAACTTTCTCCAGATTTAACTAACTGAGCTGCAAAAGGAATTTGTTCTTATTTTCTAAATGCTTTTTAAAGGTTTCTTCACATTAATTACTGTTAATTGCTGAAAAGAAATACTGGTGGTACTTCAGTCTATATTTTTTTTTGTTTGTGCTGTATTGTGACTTGATACAGCAAAGGCCACTCAACACTACCACAACATAAACATTTAAAAACAATAACACACATTAGCATCCTTCTCAAAAAGCCTAAACTGAAACACATCTGATCAATTTTCATTAAAAAAAATACAACAACAAAAGAAGAAATATACAGAGACGTAGTGAAGAGGTGCTGTCACCACATTAGAGGCAAATGGATGTGGAATAGAAATCTGTTTTCCAGATGAACTATCAGCTGTGTTTCAAAATAAGGACGAGAAACTTACAGGAGGACATTTGATTAAAAACATTTAGATCCTTTAGATGAAGGATATGATCCAAGTCTACGCTTTGGTGTACAACTGCAAAAGCATCTTTTACACAAACATTTTTGCTCATTCATTAATGTTTTCAGAAAAAGATCCATTGTGTAAAATAGTATTAATGGGATTTTGGACTTAATACTTAGGTTAGATCCTAGAAAATTTTTACCAATTTTGCATGATTGGTAATATTCTTAAGAATTATGTATTATTCATTACATAAGTTAATAACAATGAAAAATAAAAGACAATGTGTAAGACATGAGTTTTCCCCTCATAGTACTTCAAATGATCTTCAAGTTAGGAGCTACAAAATAAGAAAATTATATACTTTAAAGCTCAAAAGACGAAGACAGTATTGCTTGCACAAGACCCAAAACACATTAACATGTAGTAAACATGGTATTTGCAAATATCATCCAAGTTACATTCCGAATCTTCAAATATTGGGTAACAAATTGGAAAGCAGAGACACAGACATGACTGAAATAACTCACTGAGACAGGTCTGGGGGAAGCCATGGAATGGGCAGTATCACTCACACAGTACATCCTGACACTGCAAAATTTAGAGCTATGGAAGACTAGGAGGACCTTTACCTAGAGCAAGCAAGAGCCACTGCAGTGCCTTAGTTACATTTAACACGCAGCTAGTCTCAGTGCATTAACAGAAGTGCTGGCACACTCAAAAGTAAATACATGCCTAAGTGCTTTAAAAGATCAAAACAAAGTAAGTTTGTGGCTTCCTACAGAGATTCTTGTCCTGAAGATCCTGAGCTGTATCTAACTGCTCAGATGTGGACAGATCACATGCTATAGTCTTCAAAAACATTGCTTTACATAGCTGATTGATATTTATCTTAAAAGTCCATAGGTGTCATGTCTGTAACTGCCATCATACACCTGACCAGTTTTCAACACTTGGCCCATGCACGCAGGGGTCAGTGGACCTTCCTCCTGACAGTGAGGCAGAAGCACTGCAGCACCACTGCTGTGGGCACAACTGCTCAGAAACAATAATGGATCCACAGACACAAGAAGGACAAACCCCACTGCTGCAGACAATCACAGCAATGCCACTTGAGCAAGCAGGCGAAAATCAGACATGGTGTTGAGAACTCCATAACAGTAAAAAAAACCCCTGTCATTTTCAGCTGAGTCGTACCTGCCAAGGCATGGCAAAATTGGCCTCCTGTATTCTTAGCTGCCATATAACTTTAAAATATTACTTAAATATTTAGTTGTCTGGTATAATATGAGATACTACCCAGGAATTGCACCTATCAGATCAACAGCTCCAGGGTACATTTTGATAGTGCAAAAAAACTACCACAATATTCATAAAAAAATAAAAATGCAGAACTGACTATACAGTTATGAACTGGCATTGAATTAGCTGCCAAGTAGTTAGTGTCTTTGTGCTGTTTTTGTATCCATGCTAGTTGGCAGGTGTTTTCTTTAGTTCTTGCTTTTGGAAAAGCTGAAAGTCTCTTTCAAAGAGCCTTTAAATTAAAATCCACTCTTAACAACAAACCCGTAAGAACCTGAAATGTGATATAACTGCTGGCACATAAAATCACAATGCGTTTAAGAAAGTTTTAAGGACAAAGGTGAATTTCTTTTTCTGAAGCACATAGCTGAGATGCACTTTGTGCTTCATCTGCTTTGGTTCCATCCATGCAGCCTTGTATTTTGTGGTGCAGTGAGATGGACTTCCTGTGCCTACACCTTGACATTCTCCTCAAAATCATGACTAAATCTTTAATCATTCATTATTCAACAAAATACTTCAACATGAGAATGAACATATTCGGTCTTTCAAGGGCTCTCAACAGCCTCCAGAATACTCATTGATTCATTTAACAAGCCACAGATGAAATAAACATCTGTCTAATGATTCAAGACGATGAGATTCCCTACTGTGGGAAACACCGAGGAGAACGCCAGGGTGAATCAATCCGAGGACACAACGCCACTTCCACAGGCCCGGCAGTGACAGCCTGTAGCATGAGCCATTGGGTGTGGTTCCAAGCACAGACAGCAGCTCCAAACCAACAGTGCTCTTTGAAACTGGCCCAGGATAACTGTCCTATAATCAGTGCCACAGCTCCAAAATGGATTCCAGCAGCAGCATCCAGGCGTGCCGTGCACTGCAGCCACCTCCACCAGGAGAAAGCCATGGACTGATCAATCACCTCCCTGCACAAAGGAGTCCAACCTGACATATCTTTATGGGAAGTACTAGCTCATTTATCAGTTCTTTATTATCTTAGATTATTTAGCACTATGGCAGAGAACCACTCAGAGAGGTAATGGTAACTACATGAACTTACAAATTTTTAATGATGTCACCAACACACTAGTTAAAATCCTTTTTAATAAATACATGGAACACAAGTAACTATGTGTTGGTGCTCTCAGCCTTATCCCACATTCCCTTATCTTTAGTAGCCAAATGCCTGTTTGATACCTCTTTCTTTCCTCTGGAGCAACATGTTGTGATGTGATTGCATTCCCAAGGCTAAGATTTGTCTTTTCTGTACAGCCCATGGAGCTCCATGTTTGTTTTGCATATAGCTACCTTCCTACATGTAAACATATGAGCCTCAGAGCAAGCAACAAGCTCTGTGCACCTTGGTGAACATGAAAATTTACTGTCATTCTCTGCTAAGTCCTTCAGAACCAGTTTTTGACCAATATTTGTGTTCACTTGACCAATAATAGCTGCCCCTAAGAATAATTCTGTCGTGAACACCTCCATCCCAAGAAGGGCACTACAAGAAGAAGGCAAGGTTTACATAAATGGATTTTATGCACAGCAAAGGGGAAATACTTCAGTCTTTGGAGTGATATACTTGATTTCTTCCCATGGCTTAAGTTTAATGAAATAACATTAAGTAGCAGGAGCAAAGAACCACTGTGAATCAGCAAGCACTGAGAACTGCTAATGAATAAAATAAAATACCCTTTTGTTTCTACATATGAAAGTGTCCATGTGCCTAGTGTTATAAACAGTTACAAGTAAGGCTGTAGCTGAGTTTCTTCCCTGAGACTGAGTTGCTTATTTCAGCTGTTGCATCTAGGTGGAGTCAGTGATATCAGAAAGGATATAAGCCTGTGGGTTTTTTCTTTTTAGGAACAACTCACAGAGTTGATTAGGAAAAATTAAGATGTGAGCAATGATTGTAATACTGAGCAGACAATATATACTCCTATTACATTTTTAGACAGGTGAAGAATAAAACTATATTTACAATAAAAGCACCTTTAATACTGTTTTTATTATTTGAGTGGAAATGATCATGCATAACATGATATCTGGATTTTTTTTTCTATTCCAGACAGAACTGTTGTATTTTTAACACATCTCTGGATTACTTCTCATTCAACCTTTCAAATTCATAGAACACACAACATGAAGTACAGTACTACTACATCTGTTTTCCTGAGGACATCAAGATGTTTTACACTTATCTCGAACGAACACAACATACAAAATTTATATAGTGTGGATAAACTACATATATGTACACGTATGTAAGTATGTATGAATGTGTGTGCTTCATCTACTCTAATTCAGTAGACAGCACACGAAATTCCAGCAATATTTAACACAATAAGTGAACAATTGATTGTCCGTATTTCAGAGAGAGATAGTGAGAGCCAGAAAACACTCCTCAGTAAGTTTTGGTGCTGTGCACCACACTAACTGCTCCATAACACATTCAACAGGTTTTGAACACTGTGCCCAGTGTTGCACTTCTTTCTCTAAAACTGAGAATTTTACAACAGAAATAAACCTCCAAAACTGAAAAATAATCCCTCGCTTCCTGACGGCTGCATTTGATTGAGACAGAGATTAGGCATTGTCTGGTTTGTACACTATTCTAAAAATTCTTCACTGCCCCGCTAGAAAATCAAGAGACATCTGTGTCTGGAGATTGTGTCACTAATCCACTAATAGAGGTCCTCTGTGAAGTGATGTTAATGAAGAATTTTTCTGTGCCACTTGGACATAGGAAGTGCAGGAAGCACTGCAGATCCTCAGAGCTAAACACGTGATATACTGCAAGCACTATTTTTTTTGCATAATATTTGCAAATTAGTTTAGTGCTATCACATGATAATTCAAGTAAGTAGCTAAGTGTTACTTCCTAATGCATACAATTTTATTATTTATTGACGTTTCCTTTAGCTAAAATCCACTTGCAAGCAAGAATCCATTTTCTTTGTTTGCTCCAGACTTTTTTTTTCCTCAAAAACTTGTTGCTTCTAATTTAAAGATTGGTGGGGCATGGCAAAAATCTTTGTAATTCTGAACATAAACTTCTTTCATGATCATTATGAAAGCAAATCATCATAAAGTAATTACACAAACCACTAAATCAAAACTGGTATGTATAAAATCACTTGAAAACTACATACGTAAAGCACCACCACAGGAAGGCTACGTGGGTGAATATAGTTTTCAAATATGGCCATCACCTCAGTACCTTGGCTCAAAATTTTTCAACTTTGCAATTACATGCAATTGTCAGACATGCATAGAACATGTTTATCATAACACGAACATCTTGCTACCCCATTTATATGCTTCACCCTATGGAAATACTTTTGCATAAATTAATCTGAAATAATTGAAAAGTCTGTATGAGCAAAATACGAGATGAATCACGACTTTCGGCTTGAAATGACATGCAACGATTGACTTTTGGAGTCCTCATGACCTAAAAGATGCTACATTATATAAAATTGTCACAGCACTACACTCCTAAGTAAATAAAGATGTAACTTGTCTCCCTTTCAACTGCAACGTTAGAAAGGCTGACAGGGCTTCACAAAACCCTCCTGTGTTAGTGAACGGAAACTCCTAATGAGATTAGTTGGTGTGTGTGCAGACATTACTTAGCCATGACTAAATGGGCTCTCTTCCTGCAGCCAGTGGAAAATTCAGGGAACTTTTTCCCCCTGCAGCATCAGAGTCCCTCTAACCTTCAGCAAAGCCAGATCCAACAACAACTCTCCACTTTCTCTCCCTTTCTCCTTTTTTTTTTTTTTCCCTTCCCTTACAAACATTTTTTGTGTTTTTCTTTTTTTCAGTTGGTGGTGGAAACTATCCACGTCGGCCGAGGGGGTCTGGGGGCAGGGGGTGGCTAAGAAAAGAGGGTGGGGGGAGATCCGGGGAAAAGGCAGAAGACTACAAAGGAAACTGCAAAAAGGAGCAAATACATAAACCTGAGAGGGAGAAAACCACAGAGTTTCTTTGTGAGCTGCAGTGACTCATTTTCAAGATGTTGTCTGCTGCCAGTTTCAAACCGGAAGCGCATGGCAATTAGTCTTGCTGTTTCCAGACAAGCCAGAAACTCTCCCGACACTTTTTTTTTTTTTTCCCTTTTTTTAAAGCCCCTTCTGCAGTCTCTGCAGGAGCCTTCCCTTCCCTCCCCCCGCGTCCTCCACGGCCCCGCTCGGCCTCGCAGCGCCGCCGGGGACCCCGCGGCGCCCCCGCCGCCCTGACAGGCACCGGGCGGCCCCCGGTGACCGGGACGCCGCTGGGAGGGGGCAGCCCCCGGCACCGCCAGCCGGGGAGCGGGACACGACACGCCCCGGCACCGCCGAGGGGCAGCGGGCGGAGCGGGGTCCCGGGGTTCCCCGCGACCCCCGGCGCCTCCTTCCCGGCCCTGCCGCTCCTCACCCTCCGGCTCCTTCTCCCGCATCTGGCCCCCACACAAACACACACACGGTCCGTCCCCTCACCTGCACCCGCAGCTCCCGGGGGGCGGCAGGGCTCCCGGGGAAACCCTCCACTGGGGCGGGGGCCCCTGGGGCGGTGGAAGCCTCCTCGGGCATCCCGCCCCCCCGGCCGCCGCCCCCCGCCTCCTTACCGCCGCGCTGCCCGGGCCCGACCCGGGCAGGACCCCTGGGCTCCCCGGCCCCGTGCGGGGCTCCGAGCCCCCTCCCCGCGGTGCACGGCAGCCTCACCTCCCTCCCGCGGGCTGTCCCCGCTGCCACCCCACCGGCGAGCGGAGCGCGGCCCCGCAGCCGCCGCCGGCCTCCCCCTGTCCTGCCCGCAGCCCCCCAAACTTTGCGGGAGCCGGGGCGGGCGCAGCAGCACTTGTACCTACCCAGCGGCTGAGCGACTTTTCCGCTCTCTCCTTGTAGTCTAGAGGGAGCTGAGTAAAATTCCCTGATTCTCCATGCTGACAGTCTTCTGCAGGCTCTCTGTTGCTCTAGTAATGAGATCCTGATTTTGTTTTCCCTTTTTCCTTTTTTTTTTTTCCCCTCGGGCCGGTGTGTGTGTGTGTGTGTGTGTGTGTGTGTGTGTGTGTGTGTGAGCGCTGCCCGTGAGAGGGAGCGAGCAGGAAGCCGGGGCAGTCAGACAGCGGCCCGGCTCACTTCCTCTCCCGCACTATTCCCCGGGCGGTTTGCAGTCTGTGTAAACAGCCTTTTCCTCCCCGCGCCCCTCGCTCTGGCCGCCGATGTGCAGCATGGCTGTAACACAAGACACACGCATAGTACAGCGGGCAGCGCCGACTCCGCCGGCTCGCCGGGAGCTCCGCGACTCCCCCGACCGCCACCCCTTCCTGTGCTACACCCCCAGGGAGGAGCTTCCCGCCGGCCGCCCCAGCTGCTAGGGCCGAAATGCACCCGCGTTTCCCCGGGGACACCCGGGAGATGCTTATGAACCCCGTAGGAGGATGAACCCCGGAGGATGGGGACGGCTTTGGCCCTGGAGAGACGGCCGCCTTGGTCCCACCGTGCTGGGGCTGAGGTCACCGTGGAAGGGAGCGTTGGGCACCTGTGGTGGGGTCACTGCGGGCTGAGGGGCTGGAGGGATGCAGCAGCCCACTGGCCAGCCTCCCAAGCTGAACCTCGCAGGGACAGCAAAGTACAGAAGCGGTGCAACGCGGTACAACAGCTTAAATTGAGGGAAATAACGTGTTAAAAATCAAGGAGCACTCAACTCATAGCATGATGGAATAACGGGTTTTTTTAGTTTGGAAGTCACAGTCGTCCTGTCCAATTCCCTAGCAATGAGCAGGGACATCATCAACTTGATCAGGTTGTTCAGAGCCACTGCTCCAACCTGACCTTGAATGTTTCCAGGAATGGAGCACCTCCACATCTCTGGAAAACCTGTGCCAGTGCCTTGCCACTGTTATTGTAAAAGACATCTTCCTTATATCCAGTCTGAACCTATCCTCTTTTCGTTTAAAATTATTTCCCCTTTTCCTATTGCAAATCATCAAATACAAGCTGCATCTTGCAGCTCCATATTATATCTCAAGAGTCAGACCTGTGGTAGTTAGCTGATTGAAGTTTAGGTTTTGACCTTCCAGCTGTAGACCTCAGATATAAACTGTTGGTTGGATTTATTAAAAGGGACACATTTCCAGTATTGGGAGTTTTCATAAATTTTGTGTATTCTTGTGCCTCATATATCAGCGTTTCTAACTTTATTTGGAAATTTTCAGAGTGAGTGACATTATCTTCTGTCTGCCTAGAACATCAGTGATGTTCAAGGCATAATACTTCAAAACCAATACTATTATTTCTTTTAATAGTAATGAGATTTATCATTCCAGCACTGTTCACTGCTATTCAGACTGGTTTTGATGAGCACTGACATAGAAGCTGTGATTATTTTTTATCACACTATTGGTTTGTTGTTTGCAATGTCATTGGGAACACAAGTATGTTTTGATGGAGTTAAAGAGATTGTCACAGTTGGCCACTGGCAAGCATCAGTCAATAGCATCTGAGCAGAGGTATAGGATCAAATTCAATCTCTTGAGGAAGTCCATCAGGTTTCTTTCTCCTTGTCTTCTAATATGCCATAGAGGAGCAAGAATGGCTTAGTACCAGCACAAATAATGGAACTTTGTTGTTTTTCTTAGATCATTCATTTTTAGAAATCATTCTGAATTTCAGAATAGAGATATGAGGTCTGAAAAATCCTCATTTTGTGTTTTCTAAATAAAGAAGCATTGAAATCTTTAATTTTGAATAGTATATTTCCTAGATTAAATGTACAGTGGATAAAGTATTTGCTGCTAGCACTAGTTTAAGTTATGAGGATTATTAGGGAACTACAGCTGAAGACCCAGTTTTGCAAACAGGGCAGTCAGATAAGTTTTTGTGATATCAAAATGAAACGCTGAACTGACAGCTGGGAGTACCAGTATTCCTCTTCTACATTTATCTTTTATTGTCTTTCTGACCAAGAGGTGAAGCAGACATACCACAGTTGCCTTGACCAGCTATTGGTGTGGAGAGAACAAACTCTCAAAACCAGTACAAGTTCTTTTCTTCTACAAATAACACTATGTCTCTGAAATATGTTTAAAACTTTTTTTCCCCTCCAATTTCCTATGCTGTACTTGTTTACAGCACCATTTTTTTTGTGTGTGTGTTTTTTTGCAACACCAATCTTTTTTTAATCTAGTGAGGTAAGAAACCTAAATAAGGCTGCCATGCTGGAGGTCAGATGACTACTGGATCAGGACTTTTCATAATTACCCTGCAAAATCTGGACTAAAAAGTGCAGAACTCATTTAACAGAATGAAGACACCAGGATGTGTTGGAAACACAAGCAATTCAGAAAGCTCTGCAGGAAGTGGAAGAAAATGGGAGCTTTTGGCCAGGGCTACTGATCGTAGCACTATGGATGTCATAGGAAAAGTATTTTTGGAAGCTACAACTATGTCTTGAGAAAAACACTGTGCTTTACAGAATGATTGTTGAAACTCTCCTCTGCAATATCTGCCTGACTTGATTAATCTACACTTTGAGTTAACCTTAAGAATTATCTGATGCAAAAATACAAGATGATGAATGAGGAAAACAGTGTGTTTTGTTGTGTAGGAGCTTTCTTCTTCTGTTTTCCAAAAAACCTGTCAGTTAACATAGTTATTAAAATGCTGGTTATATTTTTAGCAGAGTCACTAGTCAACTTCTGTGTCTCATTTCACATCCATTCATCAGCACCAGATAGCATCACAACTGTTAACTGTGAAGCCTTAGTTCTGTCCTCAAGCTATGAAGATCTGAGGGTTTAGCTTTGGAAATTGTTGTTCCTTGTTCAGATTTGGTCCAGACAACAGCTGCTGTACTTGAAAAGGACTAAATTTAACTGAGACGGCTCCCCTCCGACCAGTAAGGCAGGTTACTGCTGCTGAAAATCCTAATCTGATGGGTTCAGGCAATCCTTGAACAAACATATGCACCCAGGATGTCTCTGTTTACCTAGAGACAGGGTGATTTGTAAAAGAGCCTGTATTTATAAACCACTCCTCCTGAAAAAATTGCCCCAAAGCATTCCTAAGAATAGTGACTATAATTCTGCCTCATTTTATTAGATTACATCAATTAAGAAACCAGGCTTTGTCTGTCTTTTCAGATTGTTTCTCCTGCATTTTTAAACTGCTCATAAATCTCATGTGCTGCTGTAATTAAACAATCTGAGAGAAGGAAACAAAAAAGTAAAGGTAGATTTGCTGTCCTCTAGATCTCTGTTTAAAGCTCTTCAGGCTGAGACTCATAAATGGGTTGGTCTAGGTTTTAGTCTAATTTCACTCTGAGCCTTGTAATTAAATTATTAAATTAAATTATATAATTTTAATGTCACTTTGGGGTATACAATTTTCCTTAAGTGTACATAGATGCTTATAATCACATGTAATTATCAAGAACAAAGTTGAAAGCAGTTGGAAATAATTGTTGTTTCATTTAATATTTTAAGTGCTAATATATTTAATGAATGTATACATTGTTTCATCTTTAATAATTTTTTTATTTCTTTCTAGATTACAGGCTCTGCAGTGAAGAGGCTTCAGATTTGTGTCTGCCTTTAGGACAATGAACACAATAGTTCTGTGGGAGAAACACTCCTAACCATTCTTCTCTCTTATTTTCTAGCAACTCTAGCTTGAATAACCACCTGACAGTTACAGGAGGATTTCCAGGGAATTTTGGACACTGGGTAAATAAAAACTGATTGCTTGAGCTGAAATGACAGTCTAATTCATGTAAGATTCTTGGTTACCGTTCACAACATATTATTTAAATGTCTTGCAAATGTTGCATCAATACTGATGAATGTTGCTCTAGGAGTTTTGGCTTTTCTCTTTCACACTCTCCTGTAGCTGAACCAGCACTGGCTTTAGAGCCAACAACTTCATTATTGCAAAAAGCCCTGGGGGATCCACACTGCTCACGAAGTGGTCAGGCCTTCAGTTTTATCTCATCTCACTGGCAGCTTCACTGGCAAGAAAAGTGGTGTGTGCAATACTGTAGCTCCAGCACATAACACTGACTCTAAATCCATGGAAACTCAAGGGATGAGGTTGCACAGTGTTTCCCACAAGTATTTCTTCCTGGGCTTTTTGCTGAGCTATCTGAAGTAAAATGGTGACCTTTAGAAGAGGTGATGGCAGACATTGACAGAACTGTGTTTGTTCTTGAGAAACCTCTTGTTCAAAGTTGGTTCAGATCAGTGGGAAAAAATTTGCATGTTGCCATCAAAAGCTTCAAAACTTAATGTCCCATTTTCTGAAACAAAGAAATCCAGCAAGTTTTAACCTAAAATATTTCCTGTCAGAGGCAGGAGAAGGGCTAAGTGCTTCTTTACACCATGAAACAAGTTTACTGTACAGATGGTAGGACTGGCAGGGAAGCGGGAGCCTCTTCTGTCTTCCAGGGACTTCTTTTTCCCTTAGGGAGCATGTTCTAGTCCCTCGTGACTGTCTGTGAATGAGATTTGTTGCTGGGTTGCAGTTAGAAATCTGCCTTCAGTCTTAAGAGAATGATGTTTTAAGAGATCCCAAGGTTTTCCACTTCTCCCCTATCCAGCCCCGGAAGGCTGTGGTGCCTGATCAGGAAGGAGTGTTTGAGGGAGATGACTGCTTTTACACTCCTCTTCCTCTGGCACATTCTGCTTTCCTGAATGTTTTGCTTTCCCTGTGTGCTGTGGAAGAAAGCACATGACCCAACATGTTTCGAGTAAAAGCATCATTGAGTGTACGATTTCATTAGGTTTGCCTTCTTAGTGAAAGGTTTATAAGGAATTACATCCTGTGTGCAGTGTAATTGCCTATGATTTTTTTTGTCATTTAAGGAATGTGGTGTCACTCTGTATTGAAGGCGCCTAGAGCATCTAATGAGCAACCCATGAAAACAAGGAAAGAGGATTCCATGAATCTCTGACTAACCATGAAGTCTAATCTAACTGCAAAGATTAACTATTTCAGGTTTCTCTTAAATCTTCCAATCTGTTCTAAAGCAATTTCTTTTCCAAGCTAATTAATTAAAGGTCTGAGCTGGAACTATAGCTGCATTTTATTGTTCTTTTCCCCCCACCATTTCCCATCTGTCTATTTTATCCTAACCTAATCTCTAAAGCATAGAGATCACATAAGTCATCCAAGGTAATTCTACTGACAAATATCACCATAGCATCTGAACATAATTAAACTGCTTTTACTGTTCTCAAATGCTTTTGGTCAAATGGAGCACAATTCACTGCCACTTCTGTTCAGCCCACACTAATTCTAAAATTTTGAAATGGTGAATGAAATTGAACATATTTTACCTTCAACATGTGACCTTACAGTTTTATGTTTCCCGCTATGACACACACTTTGGGACATCGGTCTACTTAAAAATTTCAGATAGGTGAAAATGACAACATTTGTTTATCTTCTAATTACTGTGTATTTTATGAAAATGTTCCAATTAATGTAGTTTTATACTTTATAGTTACAAAGTTAATTATGCATGTTCTTGGTGATGTGAATTTTCTAATATAATAACTGATGATTTCTTAAGGCCCTTCCTGTTCTCATACTCCATAGCCATAATTATAAACCTCATATAAAAGACACTTTGGAAAAGCAAAGTCTTCCAAATGTTCAGTTTTTAGAAGTCAAAACTAACCCTTTAACCAGTCATTGGGGCAGACCATGAAGTACACAGATTATGTGTTTCTTATGGGAAATGATGGCTATTAGCATAATTGTAGCTCCATTCGGCTTGCTAGAAAATCCTTTTTTCTAAGTCATGTTACACAGAAAAGAGTTTAAAAATTTATGTGTCTTAATACCTTTACTTTGCATGTTCATGTGCACTCCTTTTTCTTGAATGGTAATGGAGAAAGATTTTGGAAAATAATTCAAGGCATGTAATTTATGACCCTGATATGAATGCTCCTGAGGTTCCTGCTTCTCCCTGCTGACCATGCAGGGATGCTGGGAAGCTTCTCTAGATAACTCAGCCACCCTAACTATGTGCTTAGGGTTAGAAGACAGGTGTATCTTTACTTCATATTCTGCCTTCTGTACAGCTGAAATGTGGAATCACTTTTCAGCTGCTAATGAGGAGATTTTATTTGCTATACATTTTAACTACAAGTATGAAAGTTTTTTGATCCTTCTAAAAACTCAAGTAATGTAGGCTTGCAATGCAAACTTGATCTTGTTCCTCAAAAAATTCCTAGTTTATGCATCTTTCATATACTCCCTGGCTCTGTAATAGAACATGACTACTGTCCTACCTGTACCTGAAACAGGCACATTGAGAAGCTGTTACCCATTATCCCAGCTGATACCCTATCATCACATGCTTGTGGTAGTTGCAGTTCTAAGAGAAGTGAGGATGTGCAGCCAAATCTATAGCTGTATGAATATTGCCTTTGGCTCTTCTGTGCTCCTGACTGGGCGCTGTCAAAAGATGCCACATTTATATGGAAAGCTCTTTTGCTGCAAACCATAGGCTCCTTCATAGCCAGACTTAGCAAAAGGCCACAAACACAAGCCAAAGTCCATAATTACTAAACAAATTCTTAGGAGCTTACCATGTGCTCTGTGTTTTGCTTAACACAGAATGTATTCAAGCAACAGCATGTTGAGGAATGCATTTAGTGCAGGTGGCTCAGGGTGCAGCTGCAGAAGAGCCGCGGGTTGAGCTCTGGGTGGCTGGAGTGCATTACAAAGGGCCCGGGCACCTGCGGAGTGGGGACCGGACGCTCGGAGATGTGGCAGGAGCCCATGACCCTCAGGCTTCCCAGTGCTTAGGCTGCCAGGGGATAAAAGCAAAGGGGCTCCTTTTTTTGAGGTCCCTCCTCAGAGACACCAGCTCGAGTTGGTGTTTTATTAAATAGCTAATTATCACAGAATTTCTAGGTTGGAAGAGACCTTTAAGATCATCGAGTCCAACACATGTTCTAACACCTCAACTAGACCATGTCACCAAGTGCCACATCCAGTCTTTTTTAAAACACATCCAGGGATGGTGACCCCACCACCTCCCTGGGCAGATGGTTCCAGTATTTGACCACTCTTTCTGTGAAAAACTTCCTCCTTAATTCTAGCCTGTATCTCCCTTGGCGCGGCTTGAGACTGTGTCCTCTTGTTCTGTCTGTTGTTGCCCGGAGAAAGAGACTGACCCCCAGCTCACCACAGCCACCCTTCAGGGAGTTGAAGAGAGTGATAAGGTCACCTCTGAGCCTCCTTTTCTCCAGGCTGAACACCCCCAGCTCCCTCAGTGGTTCCTCATATGGCTTGTGTTCCAAGCCCCTCACCAGCCTCGTTGCTCTCCTTTGGACACGCTCAAGCATCTCAATGTCCCTCCTAAACTGAGGGGCCAGAACTGGACACAGCACTCAAGGTGTGGCCTGACCAGTGCTGAGTACAAGGGAAGAATGACCTCACTGCTCCTGCTGGCCACAGTATCCCTGACACAGGCCAGGATGCCATTGGCCTTCTTGGCCACCTGGGCACACTGCTGGCTCATGTTCAGCCGACTGTCAATCAGCACCCCCAGGTCCCTTTCTGCCTGGGCACTGCCCAGCCACACTGTCCTCAGCCTATAACATTGCAGGGGGTTATTGTGGCCAAAGTGCAGGACTCGGCACTTGGACTTAGTGAACTTCATTGGGTTTGCACCAAGATAAAATTATTTTACGGATTGTCTGAGACTCTGCTAAAGGAAATGTGGGTTCGAGCTGGTGTGCATGTGGAGAATGTGGCTGGGAAGGGGCTTTGGTCCCAGCTCAGGAGCTACGAGCCTGACTGCCAGGGTGGCTCCTGGATGCTCGGACAGGGACGTTCCTGTACGTACAAGCCTGTGGGAACAACTAACATGGATGTATCCCACCATTGGCAGCACCCTACCATGGCTCCTCCAGGTGATAGGACAGGTCTTTGGCTAAAACCTCTCATACGTATTTCAGCTGCCTGCAATGCAGGCTAGAATGGAGCAGTTCTCCACTAGAATGGAGCATGCTCTTAAGCTTTGCTTAAGATCTCCCATCCTTCTGGAGCAGGTGTTGAAGTTATGTTAGGTTTCTGTTGACTGTGGTGATTCCAGTCAGAGGTCTGTTGAGGAAGTGGTCTTCAGGGAGGCTTTGGTTAAATACCAAGTTTCTTCAAAGTTCTGCATAGATTGTGGTATAAACTTGTTAGTCTGACACTTGCTCATTCTGTTAAAAAGAGGATGCTATCCCAAACAGATTATTGCATATGTTACTCTTATAAAGCTTTCACAATTAATCTTAAAAATTGCTTTATTATCACAATTAATATTATAAGAGAAATTGTAAAAATACTTACACATAGAAATGTGTAGTAAACTATGCTGTAATGTAACTGTCCTAAAACATTTAAAAAGAAGAAGGAAATGTTATAAAGTGTTGGTAAATTTTTTGGATACTGTTTATGTTTGAACTTTTCTCTGTTTTCCTGTAGAAACTTCCGTATCCTCTTCCTGTGTCCCTACAAAGTTTTGTACAATGCAGAACAAGAAATGCTACAGGGATTGTGCTCCACCTTTCTCCTTCCTGCTGGGATATCCTTTCTGTAGAGAAATGTAAAGTATGTAATATTCAAGTTAAAATGTTATATAATTCTTTATCTCAGTAATTTTCTGTAACCTACAACATATCAAGCTGAGTGGCAGAAGTGCACTGCTATTTTTATGTTTTTATGACATATGAATTTGTCAGCCAAAGGTAGCTAAAATCTATTACAAAGTTTCTTGTTTTCCAGAGTCTTATCAAGGGTTCATGTCTAAGCCAAACAAGACAAGGGTGGGTTGGGTTTTTCTCTTCATTGTTTCGACTGAATTAACAGGAAGGGGGGAGTGCTTTACCTGTCTGACACTGCAGCAATATTCATTAGCTCCCACTTTTCACTTTTCTGTCTGTCCAGACTACAATTCCCTGTGGGAATTGTAGGGGAATTTCCTAACTCCCAGTAATAAATAAAGAAATTAGTAAAGGCCTTTATCCAAGTTCCACTTTTAATTCATTCTAAAAGTTAATAATTACAATAAAATAGAGGAACAGGACTTAAAAAAGTGTAGGCAATGCTAATGCATAATGTTCCTGAGCAGTCAGCCTAGGCTTTAACCATTGCACTGTTCCTCTGTATGTTGGAAGCCTGTTTTATGACCCTACACACATATAAATGCAGATGTATATATTTATGTTTCTCATTTGGACCATTCAGCAGTTCTTTCCTAGCCATAGCAATAAGGCATGGTGCTGGGTCTGATGGAAGAGAATCATTCCGTCATCTGGTAGGCAGGGAAGATCAGAAAACAAACGTTTTAACTGAAGTACATGTATGTTAAATAATAAAAAATCCATGGGGCTGCCAAGCTAAACACAATGTAAAAAGGCATCAACTTTAAAAATGCGTGGAGGTTTCAGACAATTTGTTGAAACACATAGCAAACAGTAAATAGATGGTTTACAATTTACTTTTAAAATAATACAGAACAAAACTCCTGGATAAGATCTGCTAAGTTAAGTTCCCTATAATTTACAGTCTTTTATTTTCCCTCTACCTTTTCTGATAATGTTTATATTTTATTGGGGTGGTTATCTTTCTTTTTGTGCTAAATACAAAAACCAAACAGAAAAAAAGGCAATGTTTTGACTTGCAGGTCATGAAGAGCATGAAGAGCAAAAGAACAATGTAACCAGCAAAATTCATTATTTCATGTTTGTGTCCTCACTGATTACTACATGATTAAGAAGTATACAGCAATTTAACCTTTATTTTATTTATCATACCTATTTATATGATAATGTTCTTGTCTGGTCATTACTTCTATAAAAATTATGCCTTTAATAATAGGCAATTTAGCACAAGGATAATGCATGGCAAGGAATGGTCCCTAAAAAACCCTTGTGTTTAAAACTGATAAAATGACACTATAAATTAGGGAGAGGGGTTTTTTTTAATCAAATCACACGATCACAGTTAACAGTGGGAAGTGTAGTTTTTCATGTGGCAAATATTTATGATCTCTGTGCATAATGGATTTGATTCCAACTCCTGTTCTGCTCAGGCTCCCTCATGTCTAAATTAACAGAACACTACTAAAATCATTGGTGTTACTCTGAATTTTCATTGGGCTAATTACGGACCCTTTCAGAGCCCTGTTGATGTTTCAGAAATAAATACTGGCTTCCCAGTCCCAAAGAGACTGAAATAACTTTAACTAATTTTTTTTTTATAATGAGTCTTCTCTGAGCACAGACCATGCGAGTGCAAGTTATAGAACCAATGTGTGTGTCAGCCAACCTGACCAACATTAGATTCATAGAATCACAGAATGGTTTGGGTTGGAAGGGTCCTAAAGATCATGTAGTTCCAAGTCCCTGCCAAAGACAGGGACACCTCCCACTGGACCACGTTGCTCAAAGTCCCAGCCAACCTGGCCTTGAACTCTTCCAGGGATGAGGCATCCACAGCTTCTCCAGGCAACCTGTACCAGTGCCTTACTGCCCTCACAGTAAATTCTTAGTAAAGAATCTTTTCCTAACATCTAATCTAAAGCTACTCTCAGTTTGAAGCCATTCCCCCTTGTCCTGACACTACAGCTCCTGACAAAGATTCCCTCTCTAGCTTCCCCACAGTCCCCCTTCAGATACTGGAAGGTTGCTATGAGGTCTCCACTCAATCTTCTCTTCTCCAGACTGCACAGCCCCAGCTTCCTCAGCCTCTCTTCATAGGCAAAGTGTTCTGTCCCCTTATCATCTTTGTTCCCTCCTCTGGACTTTCTCCAGCAATTCCTGTTCTTCTTATGTTAGGGGCCCAGAGCTCTCCAGGTGAGGTCTCACCAGAGTGGAGCAGAGGGGCAGGATCCCCTTCCTTGACCTGCTGCCCATGCTCCTTTTGATGCAGTCCAGGATCCCACTGGCTTTCTGGGCTGCAAGCCCACAATGCCCAGCCATGCTGAGTTTTTTGGCAGCCATCACCCCAAGACCTTTTCTCAGGGCTGCTTTCCATCATTTCTCCACCCAACCTGCAGGTTTTTCTGGGATTTCCCCAACACACCTACAGGTTGAGCAGAGATGAACATTACTTTAAACTCCACGAAAAATCTGTGAAAATTGACACCAGTTAAACATAGACAGTCTTTAACCACCCTCTTCTTTGGTCTTTCTGGTTGTCTCAATAATCTTGGTTTGCCTATCAGAGCCTCAGAAAACCACATATCAGAGGGTTCAGATAACTTTGGTCTGCTCTCTGGATTAACCCCAAAACCAGTGCAAACTGTTCAATACCTTCCCCTAGAGGTTGCAGGCATCTTTTTTCCTTGAGAGCACCAGTGTAAAATCCCACACATGATTCTAACAAGAAAAAGTTTTATTAAAAAAAGGTGAAAACTCAAAGAAATGTGTATTTACCCTAATTTATTAGTTACATTTCTGGTCAGCTTTAGATGAGACAGATAAGATCTGGGCTACATGGAAATAGAAAGGGGCTGCTCTAGTGAAAGTCTTACTAAGGTAAAGAACAGTGTCTTGAATGTTTAATAGCTATTTCAGAGCCTTCATTTTCAGGTGTGCTTGTTTGTTTGCACCTCATTATAAGCAATTCTGAACAATTATTTCTTCACCCCAGAAAAACTGTTTCATCATTTGATTCAATTAAAAAAAAAAGTGTGTGTTCCTATGAGGAGCTTTTAGAGGTAAAGACACAAAGAAAAGATGAGTGCTCTGTGTAATTCTGAAAACTGTGGAGTCAGAATCATGACCTGTGTCTCCTGTGCAAGGGGACACAGGTAATTGCCAAGTTGGTAAATGCCAAGTTGGGCGTTTACCATGATGCTGAAAGTTTCTTTCCCCTTCCCTGTGCTTTCCCAATTAGATGGTCAGCAGGACCTCCATGCACTCAAGTGCCACATCATTAAATCATGGCTCTAAGTCATAGAGCAGGGCTGCATCTGCCCCTTCAAGTTCCACAGTCTTCACTTCTCTGCCACAGCAAAAACCTTCCTTTGAGGCCTGATACTTTCCCTACTTGAGCAGAACAGCTGCCAAGGGAGTTTATGTTTGTGAAAAAACAAAAATGAGTCACAGGCAGAAGATTAATTTAATAATCTAGAAACAGATGCCCTCAAGGATGTGTGGTATAGAAGAGGAAACAGCAACTTCCATGATGCCTGTCTTTCTCCCAGCAAGAATCACCCCTGTCTTTGCTCATTGCAGCTTTGCCAGCTACTTTTAAGGTAGGACTTGTAGCTTAGAGGTGTCTACACAAAAAGCAAATCTGGAATTGCAGCATTTTGGCCCTTCTTAATGAGTTTTTCCTCTCACAAGACTGCTTCATTTCCGTGGAACTGTACGGAAATAGAGGTGGTGTCTTTTTTCCAAGGTGCCTGTTGTTTCATTGCCTGTCTTCAAAGGTCTACATAATGTTTGAGTGGGTTGAAACAGGAAACTGAGATGTTCTGGGTCTCTTGGCAAGGGATCCAGGAAGTGATGAACAGTTATTGATAATGGTCCTTTGCTTCAGGAAGGGAGAACTTACTAAGCTGTTTTAAGATCTTTGCCGAATTGTGAGAGTATTTTATATCTTTCAGCGGATATTACCCTGCAGTGATTTATACTGTCAGCCTTCTGAGGTCTAGAGAAAAAGGTAGGTCATCTGTCTGGAAAATATCTGTTTGAGAAGGTAGAGCTCCAGATGTTGAAGCTAAGACTTCTGGTGTTATCTGGGGTGTTTTTTGGTGAAATTGCTTAGAAAGGGGTAGGCAAACTCTGCAGGTAAGATATCAATCACACTGTCACTCTGCAACAGGTATTTGCTATTTGAGTGACTTCAAGCAAGACTTACACCGAGACATCTGTCTGGAGATGACAAGGAGTCATCTGTCTGTGAGATGAGGATGGGATTCTTCCATGGTGTAGAAGAGGAAAAAATAACAAAGATGGAAAGGAGACTAAAGACATTTTGTCTGGTATCAAATGCAGGATGAAAAATGTCTGCCCCAGAGAGCTGTAAAGCAAAGAACACAGAGGAGAGGAGAGGAGAGGAGAGGAGAGGAGAGGAGAGGAGAGGAGAGGAGAGGAGAGGAGAGGAGAGGAGAGGAGAGGAGAGGAGAGGAGAGGAGAGGAGAGGAGAGGAGAGGAGAGGAGAGGAGAGGAGAGGAGAGGAGAGGAGAGGAGAGGAGAGGAGAGGAGAGGAGAGGAGAGGAGAGGAGAGGAGAGGAGAGGAGAGGAGAGGAGAGGAGAGGAGAGGAGAGGAGAGGAGAGGAGAGGAGAGGAGAGGAGAGGAGAGGAGAGGAGAGGAGAGGAGAGGAGAGGAGAGGAGAGGAGAGGAGAGGAGAGGAGAGGAGAGGAGAGGAGAGGAGAGGAGAGGAGAGGAGAGGAGAGGAGAGGAGAGGAGAGGAGAGGAGAGGAGAGGAGAGGAGAGGAGAGGAGAGGAGAGGAGAGGAGAGGAGAGGAGAGGAGAGGAGAGGAGAGGAGAGGAGAGGAGAGGAGAGGAGAGGAGAGGAGAGGAGAGGAGAGGAGAGGAGAGATTTAAACTGTGTTCAGTTATATCTAACAGTTTACACTAAGTATACAAATATCCTGATTTGGGGGTTATACCCTCAAATATTTGTGAGTTATACACACAGTGGATATGTGTTCACTAACATTAATGCTCTGTGCTGATTGTGCTGTTGTATGAGATTACAGTGCATTACTGGCTCCAACCTTAGAGGCTGCAAGAAATTATTGGTCTGTGAGATATGAACTGGAGAAATTTTAGAAGTGTCTGCTTTGGGCTGTCATCATTGCTTAGGAAGTTTTATAAAGACCTTGCACCAATGTCCTAATTTTAAAAGCTTGGGTTTTTTTTTTTTTTTTTTGTCAAGGGTACTAATGAAATTTCTGCAAGTAAGATGATAACTGTTGTCACCTTTTTTTCCAGTTTTTGGCAGTTGACAGCTTGTATATTATAAACTAAATTAATTTGAAGAATTAGAATCTGTACCTGTGTGCACAGCATCCTATGTATCTTATCTTAAAATTACAAAGAAGAAAATCAACCAAATCTCTGTTTTCTGTCAGACACATACTTAGAATTTTTGAGTGAGCCTGTATTTTAAACATAAAAAATTCACTGAGGATGAGAATTCATCTCCTAGAGGGAATGAAGACTGTAGCTGCTTGTGCTAAGCATTCAACAGATTCAAATGAAGCCTCTAACATCACAATTTTTCAGGTGTGGCTTTTACTGTTCTTCCTCAAAATAGTGAGAAAAAGAACAGTTTGTGTTATTATATTAAATTGATTAACTTACAGAACTGCCTGGGATGAATTTTCTCTTTAGGAGTTCAGTTGTACATCATCCTAAACCTTTTTTCAGCCTGGAAATAACCCACACACCACAAAGGAGTGTATGTGGTGTTACTGCCTGGAAACTTCAAAGTAGCCTTGGTCTCTGATTTATAGAAAATAAACAAACATCCTTTTAAGTAGCATGCTGATCAGCTGCAGAAATTATTTACTACAGACTGTATAGGGTAAGAATTTAGGAAATTCCTGATGAAGATAACAGATCATCTTTTGAAGTGTCATCTTTCCAATTTTTTTTTCAGCTACCATGCAGAGACTATCTTTTCCTTGGTTGGATTATTTTATTTGCTCTCCTCCAATCCTGTCAGCATTTATTTGGCCTTTCCAAATCCTCACTCACTTTGTTCTTTTCATTGATTTTTGTTTTTAGGCCTATAATGCTGTATTTTCACCTTACTTTTCGCTTTTCCAAGTAAGTTGTTTCCATGTCTTAAAGAAATGTAAAAAAAAAAAAAAGTATTTACAGGTCTGGCTTTTATTTTGCATTCACATTTAAGTTTTTTCACATCTGTTTCTTTTTTTGCAAGTATTCTGAGGGAACCACTTTGCTTGATTTTTTTTTTCATTAAATAAATATTCAGTTCTGTTCCTATGGATTTTTAATATTTTCATGTTCAGTTATCTGCAAAATAAAATTAGTCTTCAACTCAATATTTTTTCCAAAATAAAAAAGACTATGGCTTTAGGAGGCAGACAGGAAGTAATGCCCTTTTGACCCAAAGAACTAAGAGGAAGGTTGGGAGGAAGATGATAAAGAAAAAGCAAAGGAGAATACAATTTGTATGCACTGGTCATGGATGTCAAAAGTTTTAAATTATCCCAGCAGGAGGTACTTGGGGAGCAATCCCAGGCAGAATGTGGAAGCATGTTGTAGTGCACCACACTGTATTGACTTTTTCTCCTTGCTGCCTGGAATTGTAACTTGGATATAGCTATTTCCAGACATCTCACAGAAGAGTTGTAATAGCTATTTCCAGACATCTCACAGAAGACTGGGTTTTTGTGATCCTTTCAACTGGTTATGTGTGAAATCAGCTTATGAGGACAAATTACTCCTGCACAGTAATGTCAATCTAGGAAGTGCACTTTGCTGTGGAAGTGAAAGCCTCAGCTATGCAAATACTTGGGCTCATGATTTCTTTTCTGTACCTTTGGTTTTTTCTCTTTCTTATTTCATACTTTTTTTTTTCTTTTTTTTTCCTGTATTCTTCTCTGGTTTGTGGGTTTTTATCTTTAGTTTTTAATCTGTTTTTCCTAAACTATTTATATTTATGCTTTTTTACATCCTCCAGACCTCCTCATAATTTTTCAGTGCCTGTGGGAAAGGAGAATGGGGCAAAGCTTATCTTTTTCCATTCTGCAGATGAAAATCCAGAGGTTGCACACAGAGAGATTCAGAGAGATAGGGGAAGGAGTGCTGTTGCTATGGGAGTCTTCTTTGCTTCCTCTCTTCTGCAAGAGCTTATCCTTACTGAGTCCAGGGGACCCGAGACAGGAAAGGGCTCTGAAATTCTTGCCAGAAATAGAAAACAGGTAACTTGATCCTCCTTTTATCCCACAGAAACCTGAGGGCAAATGGGTGTGCCCAGAAAGTGTGACAGCAAGGCAAGAAATTAGAAGCAGTCCCTGGATAAGCAAGCTAAAAGAGAAGAATGGGCAGAGATGCCAGGACTGCAAATCTGACATCTCCCTGGCATGTCAAAGGACAGGGGAAGGCACAGAATTGCTCTGACACCCTGTTGCCACATTTACAGGGGGATGGTGACATCAAGCCAAAATGTACAGCTGGATGGTGGGATAAATCACTCCCAGAACCAAGCAGGGGAGTCTCACTGTCAGTGTGCCCCAGTGCTCCTCCTGGCCCAGGGCAGCTGAATGCAGAGTCCTCCTGGCACCTCGGATCAGGCAGAAGGGTGTAGCTAGTAAAGCAAAGGGGCAAATGTGGATGGACATTTCTGGCAAACTTGGCAATATTTTCAAAGTCTATGTGGTGACATTTTATGCTTTGCCATAGATACGTGTCTAACACCTTGTGCTAGCAAATCATTAGCTGCTGCACAGTGCAAAGCTTATCTTTCATTGAAAGGTAATCCACACATACTGAACATTTGAATTTGTCACCCTTCCATTTATTAAAACAATCGTTCTTACATCTGTTGGGTTTGAGTGTTATTGGAGCTTATGTTTTCAGGCACTTACACCAGGTAAATCTGAGCTTAATAAATGTCTGAAGAATGATGGAATTGTGATAGAGAAGAATTTGGTCCAGTCTCTTCAAAATCAGGAGATCTACAGCTGGGTGTGATAGCCTACTTCATATTTGCACGGAGAGATGTACATGAGTTTCTCTTAAATTTAATTACTTCATTGTCTTTATAATATTTGACAACGTTTACATACACTTGTCCTCCTAATATTTTTCCAGTACATCTAAAAATGAGTAAGATGTAAAGCTGCTGATAAGCTGAATTGCATGTTTCCACTTAAATCTGCATTCCTTTTTGAGATCTTTTGGTTTTTTTCTGTAGAAATGTCCCAGTATTTTGCCCACCACATTTCCAGTATACCTGTACTTAATGCTCTTTCATTTCCTTTGTCTAGCACAAGATGCTATTATTCCACAAAGTCCCATGGAGAGTAGGGGAAAAAAAAAAGAGAGAGGAAAAAATGTCAATTTAGGAAGTAAATCTGCTCAGTGCTTTATCCCAGCATCCTGTCCTCCTACTGCTTTTCATATGACCTTTTTCACTGCTCAGAATTCATTACTATTGTAAAAACCATGGTTATGTTTTTTAAAATTTTTCAAGAAATCCGTGCCCTGTTTTAAAGTAGATGGGATTCACAAATGACAAATCATGCTCTCTTTGAAATCCTTTTCCTTCAGCATCAACTCCAGAAGTTTGCTAATTAGACCCACTAAACCAAAACACCTTCTGCTGTGCAGAAGGATAGGAGAAGACACCATGATCACTCTTTTATTTACCATTTCACTTCAGGACAGCACAGGAACCCTAATCAGCTCACAACTACATTGTGTTAGGTGCTGTACACAATAAAGAGCAGTTCCTGCTTCAGGAAATATGAAATTTGTGAGTATATTCGTAGCCAGGTTTGTGGCCCCCTGGTAACTCCTTTCATGGTTACCTGTACAAACACTGGTGTAGGAATTCAGAAATGTTTGCTGCAGGACACAAACACCTGTGGTTTTCTCCAGGCTGAAGCCCAGTATAGTTTCACTTCCACAGAAGAGTAATAGCACCTTAGTGTAAAAAGAGTGGAATAAAACCCAAGACACTTTGTGCTCTTTAAATTAAAGATGCTTTATACATAGTTATGCTCACTGAAAGGCCTTCCAATGAGGCATAATTCCGTGGGCATCTTTGAATTATACCTGGGTCAATGCTAATGTTAGAAAGTTCTCATTCTGTGGGTCAGCACTGCTGCTGTTTGCAGCCCTGACCTGTCAGTCTGTAATGAATCATTCTGCAGAAGAACTAGACTAACCTGTATGTGTCTCAGCTTTCTTAATTGCAGACCACAAACACTGATAGAACCTAACATGTTTGCCCAGTCTAGACTGAGCAGGGAAGTGAAGGAGCACATTGAATGTGCCCTTTGGGAGCACCTTCAGATCCTTTTAAGGAGGCAAAGTCTACCTATGGCATCAGAAATTCAGACTGCAGACAAAAACAACAACTGCTAATAAATGGGTCCTTAAAAATAATTTAATACAAAGTAATCGGGTTTGTGTGTGTTAAAGTTTGGGAGTGCATTTAGCATCTCTGGAAAGTGCTGGCTAGACTGTCCACCACAAATACGAGCAGCAGGTGAGACATTGCCACCTCCCTTGTCCCATCCTGGAGGGGACAGGTTGTTTGTTGCTGAAATGGCCCCAGAGCTGCAAAGGGTGGAATCAGAGACACACAAAGTCATCCTGTCCCCAGTGTCCCTTCCTGCACCTCCAGCTGAGGCAAGGGGAAGTGTGCAGGCAGAGCCATCCCAGCTGCCTGGCCAACAGAGGTGAACCCACGAGCTGATCACATCACATCACCACCACCAGGTCTGTTCCTGCAGACAGGCAGGAATGTGATCCCACTCCTGCAGAGAACAGGGGGAGAGGAGCCCTCAGGGCTGCAGTGGGACAGGCTTCTCTTTGCTGGGAGCCTGGGCGCTCCGTTTTACTGCAGCTACATTAAAAATGGCAGCCAAGGCCAAGTGCTGGGATATTCACAATCCAGGCAGAGGAGAGTGTGCTGCCTTGTTGGGAATGAGGCGTGCCTGGAGCTGAGGTTGCTCATGGTTTTGCCTGGCATCCAGCTTGGGCACATATTTTGGGCATGGAGACACGCCTCTGGCCACCTGTCCTTTTTCCTGTGATTTCCACAGGGGGACCTTGAAGACCTTTCTAAGAGTCCTCAGAGCAGTTGTTTGAGAGCAGCACCAGCAGCTGTGGGAAAGCTCCTTGATGGGAGCATTCCAGTCAAAGCAGGAAGCCTGGAAGAAGGATCCTTGCAGCCCTGGTGCTCCCGTCTGTGCCAGCCACCAGCACCAGCCACTATGGGGCCCCTCATGCTGCAGCGAAGCTGGAAGCCAAAGGCAGGAATTCCTGACTTGTCCTGAATCCAAAAATCTGAGATCTAAAATTAAAAAAAAAAATTAAAAAGCAGTTAGCTCTTCTTAATTGAGTTAATAATTGATGCATTTTCCAGGCTTGTCTCGTCTGTCAGAGAACAGGAAGCAATGTCCCTGAAAAACTTCAATTTTCACCTGTTACCTTGGCCCGTGGGGGTTACAGGAACAGCCTTCCACCTGGGATAACCCAGGGCTGCTCATCCTGTGAAAACACGAGCAGCCAAGCCCCCTGCATCCCTCTGCAGTCCCTGGGCTCGACAGGCATCCCTCTGGAGAAGGCTGGAAAGGGTTAGCAGGCAGCGAGGGAAGGGTGGGGAGCGGAAGGAGCAGGAAGGCGCAGGGGAACCGCAGTTCTCTCACAATCATCAGATCAAGTTACAGGGTGGAGGAGGATTTTCCAGATCCTCTGACCTTAAGGTTGGGGAGTGAAAGGAAGAGGAAGCACATTTGCACAGATCCTCTGTCAGAGCTTCCTCAGGGAGGGGCTCGTCCCTTCTGGCCCCTTGCTGCATGCAGGGCCGTGCACACACATGCACACAGCTAAACAAACACGGCACTCGGGTTCAAAGAGGGCCCACGAGAGAAAACATAATCTGTGGGAACCTGTAATTAACCCCTGTGCTCACCAGCCCCTCATATCTTAAACATCAAGCGCGAAACCAGACGTAAAAGAAGATTTTTGCTGGGCAGCAGGAGTACCTTGCAGTCCTACAGCACTTCCTAGGATCTTACAATCACCTTATGAGCCATCAAGCCTGACTATGCCTTTGGGCGGGAACTTGAGCAGAAAAGTAGGAAGGCTGAGGCATAAAGCATAAATTAATTGCTGGGATCACTTGGAAGAGCTGTGGTAGAGTTGGACAGGTGGCAGAAACCCCATAGTTCCCCCACCAGCTACTTTGTGCCTGATTCAATGCCTGTTGAAAACACCAGGAGATTTTTATTGACTTTAATATGCTTGGCTTAATCTCTTCTGCCACAACGATATGATCATTTGTGTTTTATTAGGCACCTGTCCTGCAGACATCTGAATGCTCAGCATGGGTTTCTGAGACAGTAAGACACACTAGAAATAGGCCTGAGAAAATCTTTTTTTCTCAAAAAGTGATCATCAAAAACAGCAATTCAAAGGTTTGTTAATAATACAACCAAATCTCTCCTATGTTTTTCTATTCTTTCTCCTCTCTGCCATGTTTTATTTTTTCCCTCTTCATTTTGTTTTCAAGCTACAGGAAGTTTTACTATGGACCATTTTAGATTAGAGACACAGGATTCAGTGGGTGAGACCTTTCCTTCACCAGATTTTGAAGAATGTTATCACTGTGAAGAGGCAGTCAGAGCTGCAAAATTGACCAGTAGTTTTTGTTTCCTTATCCTGAATAATTCCCCTCCTGAAGAACATAAGAAATAATAACCGAGCATGCAAGCAATTCATCTTCTTACAGTGGCAAATGAGCTGCCCAAAGTGTGAAATTCAGTAAGAGCCCTTTCCAACAAGTATTTTTTTTCTATTCCATACATCATAATTGTGTGTGAATGTCTGCAGCAGTGTGGTCTACGGGTAAGGGAGCCAGCTGAGGTAGCTGGAATGTTTTCTGGAGTCACTAAGATAACTTGCCAAGGGTAGCAGCCCTGTTGGCATCTCCACTGATCCTGTGGCTGGATTTTCATCTTAAGGCATTTCAGTGTCCTTCACTGTTAATCTGATCACTTCTCAGCATTTGCTCATTGGTTGTCAGTCTTTTTTTGACACCTCTAAGCCAATTTTTTCCTATCCCCTGTACTCCCACATCTCTTTCTTTTATTGCTCCTATACAATAAAATAATAGAACTCTTCTAGTAACCACATATTTTAATATTTTGGCATTGGGTGATGTTTACACAGCATTCTGTTCACCATAACAGGGAAGAAACAGACCCTTTAAACACTGATTTACAAACCCTTCAATCTGTCATTTTTAGATCCAAGAACCACTGGTTCTGACAAATGAGCCAACACACATATGAACATTGGTACATTCTGTATTTTTGATGCTTCTTTTCTTCCAATCATCAGCTTTGATTTAGACTATGTATTTTTTTCCCTTTCTTTTGAGTATTTTATTCCTGTGAAATAGATAATGATATTTATTGACTATTACCTTCTGTAAGTCTAAATTTTATTCCTACAAGCTAACAAAGATGGCAATCGACCAGTTGTGATAACATATCACCTCTTCCCATTAGAAAAAAATGCACAATTTGCACAGATAAAGGGACCTAGAGAGAAGAACAGCTTTGAATGCTGTCTCCTTCAGAGACAACTAAAATCTCTTGCCTTTCTGGTTTACAACTGAAAGGGCTTTGCCATTAGGAGGTCTGCTGGTACTGAAACCCCTGTGCCAGCACAGCCTGCTCGCTGCTGGAGTTCTGTGAGCTGTGGTGTACATACAACACTTGAAACGCTGGTGAGGGGCCTCTTCCAGGTCATCCCCATCCAGATGGGGATCTTGCAGAAAGTCTCCAGGGTGTTCAGTACAGGTCACCTATAGGAAGCTCCAGAGTGAGGAAAAAATGGCAGGAATTGGCTGTCTTAGACTGAACTCAATGCATGAATGGTGATGTTCACACAGTCTTTCTGGAATATGCAGCACTAGAATCCAGCATCATCTCCCAGTTTGTGATAATGCCTTGATGCCATCCTGACAAATGTTGTACATATGAACTAAGTATCTATTATTGAATGTTGACCTATTTAGACTCCTGGATTCTTCTGAATAACCCCAATATTCAAGACAGCTAAAACTTCATGTTCACTTTGTAGCTGATGAGAAAATTGTAACCCTATAATATCCTGCCAGCTGGACTTCTGAACACAGTGTCAGAACATCTCTAGCACCAGCAATTCATCCAGTAGCTGCAATTTTTTGTAGGTGTACCTGTACTTGCACAATGGTCCCTTGAGTCTTTCCTGACCAGGTCATTCCTTTCTGTCTGTGACATCACCTGTCTTTAACATTTGCATCCTCTTGGAGCATGAATGTTGTTTCCAATAGGAGGAAAGAGCCAGGACTAGATTAAACCATACCCCTTACATCAGAGGCAGGAACAACTGCAGGGTTTGCAGGAGGAAACCAAAGACAAATCTGATTTCTTTAACTCAGCATTCCTTCAGTGGCATTTTGGGCATATAACAGGGAATTTCAAGCAGCAATATCTGCATACACCAAAGCTTAGTCCTACAGGTGAGGGGAGGAGGAGGACAGACAGTCTTTTTTTTCTGGAGGCTGGTATTCCTCCTGCCTTCTCCTGGGGTGGCTTTCCTGAACCTGGTGTCACAGGCTTTCCCATCAGCAGCCTCTGCAATGATGCTGGTGACAGCTCCTTTCCCATCTCCATTCCCACCTGGGAGGGGGCACAGCAGGATGGGCTTCCCACAGGAGGACTTTGTGATGTGAATGTGACTGTGAAAAGCAAAAGCCTCAATTTTTAAATGCAAAGCTAAAAGGAGCTCAGTGCTTTCTCTGCAAGGTGAGGAAGAAAAGCTTCCAACTTGTCAGTTGCATGGTTTTGCTCTGCCTTCTGTGAATAGAGTAGTCATATTGGTCTTGCTCAAAGGCTCCCAAGAGAGGCCAAAACTAAGTTACAACCAATTTTACATTTCAGGAAGGACAGCTGGTCTTTCAAGGAAAAGAATAAACAGTGCTGCTGTTCACATCTTGAGCTGCCAGTGGAGTAACATGGCAATGTCTTTTCATAAACCAGCCTCTCTTTACTGACTAAGGGGACCAGTGCAATCACAGGAAATCAGACATCTTGTGTGCTGGGCTCTGGGAACCTTGCACAACTGCCAAAAGCACCCCACTGGATATGGTCAGGGTTCCTCTGCAAAGGGTCCTTTACTTTCTGCCAGTTCATGAGGCTTTTAATGCCATGCAGGCAGAAATTTGAGGCAAAATCCCATATCATGTTTTAGAAATTGTTTGCCAGTCCAGGGTCAGATGTCTGCTGCTACCTGAGCATTTTGAGTTACAAAAAGCGGTGGTCATGGCTTAGAGGGCTTGTGGTCTTAAATAATTAGCAAAAATACTATTATGGTATTGAAATTTTTTTTGCAATGCTTTCTGCTTTCCACTTGATTCCCATATGACCTATCTCAGAAGGGTACACAGCAATCTTCTAATAGTGAGGTAAAAATCAAATGGTATGGTCAAATCTTCTAGTAGTCCAAGCTCTGTCAGAGTGGTGTACAATCAATTATAGCTATCAATGTGGATTCCTGAGATAAGTCTTCACATCTATTTGGGCATAATTTCCGAGAGGAAGAGGGAAGTGTCTGGGGAAATCCACCACTGTGAATCCTCGTTACTCCCAAATTTTCTATTCTTCTTATAAAAAAGTCATGTGACCCAGACTTGACTACAATTTTCATTCTCAAATTTCCATTTCTTGTAGAACACCTGGCTAGCAGCTTCCTTCTCAGGAGTGGCTTGAAGCATTTAAAGCTGTTCCTGATGAAGGAGCCGTGCCTGGCACCCATGTCAGTGGGTAGAACTGGCTGGAGGGTGCCAGCAGGGGTGCAGAGGAGGGCACAGGCCAGCCCCTCTGCTGGCCCTCTGCCTCTGCCCTTGCACGGAGGCAGGAGAAGGCAGCAGCAGCCCCAAACTGGAACTGTGCTGGCAGACTCTTCCTGCCCAGCTGCTGGAAGGGTGGATGTGATGAAGCAAACTGTCCTGCCCACTAAACCCAACAATTGCAGAGTGAAGGTCAGCATGAGCCACAGAGGTGGGACACGTGGATGTCATGGATTTGTTTACCTCGTCACAGGAGTGGAGGATAATGTTAAAATTTGAAGTGTGCTGGTCTCTGCAAATACTACAGTTCTTAGATTGTGATTTCCATTAAAAATATCTTTCATCCTCCTGTTGCTGGTTCATTGATTTGGGTTTTTTTAACAGATGGGAACACTTGTATACTGGCATTGGAAAGGACAGGGATTTATCCTGTAGCAAGAGCCAATAATGATTTAATTGATCAATTTTTCTTTTGGAGAGGAGGGAACAGAGGGTAGGGAGATACGGGAGGAAGTGCTATATGTTCAATTAATTAAATGAACTAGCAAGTCAACTTTGGGGAGTGTTTTATATTTTATGTTACCATTCAATTAAATGGTGTTTTATATTTTATATTACCATTCAATTAACGGGTTACATCACATTCAGTTTAATTTCCTGTAAGCAGTCATGATGAAAATGAAGGCAAAAGCTGATTCTATCCATGTTTTTTGCTCTAACCTACTGGACAGCTCCTCAGTTGACAAACAACAGTTTTCCTTAGGATAGCTATATATGAACATCATCTAAACTTGGACACTGTGAGGTAAAGACTTGCTAGTGTAAATGTCCCACTGCATCCCTTTGGGACTTGTTTAGGATGTCATCTGAGTGCATGTGCAGTGTGTATAGCTTACTATGTGATCATGAATTTTTGTTGCTCGTTGGTTTTGTTCTTCTTTTCTTTCAGCATTGCCAAAATCCATGATGATGACTGATATTTTTCCAAATGCAGAAGTGAGTCACTTTTTAAAGTGGTTGAAAACTAAAGATGGGGTGGGGGTGTATGTGGGTGTGGGAGGAATTAGCACTGCAGGCTTAAGCAGGTTCATTTTACCACTTTGTATCAGTCTTCAGTCACTAACACACCCTTCATCTACAGACTGAATCTTACAATCACATTCCCCTAAAGCAGAAACAATTAATATGCTTGTGTGAATGAGGGGGCTTGAACTAGCATAGGAATGCATTGCAAAGTAGGGATGTGCCTAAGTATATTCTAAAATGCTCACAGCTTTAATGAAATTCTTGATTGTTGGCCAGTTACTACAGCAATGAAGTATTATTACTTCAGAGTCCTCTCATTATAAGCAACTCAAGTGGGTTCACTTGCCTTAAAGTGAGTCATTCTTCAACTCTTGTAGTATCTGCACTTTCTGTAGTGCACCACCCCTGTCAGTCTGGAAAGGACCAGCCTGAAGAAGGGAAGGAGAATAGCAGGACAGGGCAGAGCTGAGAAGGGCTAGGACAAAGACTACTCCAGATACACTGAGACCACGTTAGCTCCTACTTGCTGACATTAATTTGTCATTTTCATGAGGGCTATGATCAAATAAATTAACAAAAACATAATCCAGATTGCTGAGGCAGAGGAACACTGAACACAGGGCTGTTCAAACATCCTGTGTATTATTGGCCCAGAGCCATTGCCAGCTGCAACATATTTCTGTTAGAGAGATGAAATTGCTGCTCCTGAATGCACACAAATATTTAAACAACCAACACAATATAAAGCAATGGATATAAAGATGTAAAAGTAAATCAGCCTTTTGGCAATATATCTTGACAGGAGAGCAACAGCCTAGTAAATCCCATCTAACTTTTGGCAGAGCCTTAGTCCTAATGCTGGCCTCTAAAAGTACATTTGTGTATAGATTTGATAGCAGTCCCAACATCTTGGGTCTTGGTTTTCCTTTCACCAAGTTATTACTAACACAGCACATTTGACATTACTGCTCAACTTCATCCGAGACCTGCAAAATAAATATTCTCTTTCATTTACATTGAGCAATACCTACAAATAATTTGCATTTACAGCACCTTCTCTTGAAAACTGAAGACACTTGCTAAGTAGGAGGATCCAAGCCCTTTAATACTTCTGAGAGGCAGTGTATTATTTTCCCTATTCAAAACTACAGAAGCTATTGCAGAGAAAGTGTCACATTTGGAGTTACGGCTGAAAGAGAAAGGCAGCGCCTGGAGGAGACGTTGAGCCCCTTGAGTGCTTCTGCCACAAAACCTCCCAGCAGTAGATGAGAAAACTGCATGCACCATAAAAAGTGCAGTCACTCTGAATGAAGTCAGTAGCAGTACCTCTGAAATACTAAGCCATTTTAGAGTCAAAGGATTTTTATGAAACCTGTCCATTTGAAGTACTTCTCATGAGGCATTTTAAGTCAGATTCAGCCCGCTAAACAGAGGGAAAAAGTGCTAACTCACATTAAGGGAAAGGTCAAAGCTGCACAGAGTAGCAAATGTGGGAATAACCAGGCTGTCTGCAGCTCAACCCAAGGAATGTTGATAACTGAGACCGCAGTCCTCCCACCCCGTGTGCCTCAGCAGACTCCTGCTGACTTGATGCTCCTCACAGCAGCAAAGATCTTCTCTCACAAAGGCACTTTATGGCCCCAAAGTGTTGACAAGGCTCCCTCTTCTGCCCCCGAGGGTGGAGGGAGCTGGGCTGATGCGGAGCCGGGTCTGTGCCGTCTCTGTGTCTTGTGACGGGAACCACAGCAGTACGTTGCCTAGTAATGATCTTTCCAGGGACTCAAAGGCTTTATAAATTTTTAATGCTCCAAATTCGTTTTCTGATAGCCTTAATACAGGTTTATGATTTCAGTCTGTGAAACAATAGCTGGTGCATGTTCCCAGTTATTAAGCTCCTTTTTTTTGTTTAATTTTCAGTAGTATCTCTATTTTGTGTGAAGTTGCTTTTTGAGCAAGAGACTTGGCAAGTTTTGTCAATCTCAGCTCACTGTTCTGTGCTGGCCACAACACAGGGTGGTTCAGGTCTCGTGCAAATGAATTTTAGGGTGGGTTTGACTTCTGAGCTCACTGTGGAGTGGCTCTTCCTTTACACCATGGTAAGTGCAGGATAAGGATCAGGCTATTGATATTTACAATTTATATTCCCTAGGAAGTGTGCACCAGAGTCTACCTCTGTGATATGAGGCAGTGAATATATCCATTCTGCTCCACTCACAGGCATTGATTTCCTGTAACATAATTTTTAAGGTAGATAGGTTTTTAAGATAATTTTAAGATAATTTAAGATAATTTTAAGATAATTTCAGTGAAAAGAGATTTTTTTTCTTTCTGATCTCTCTTAAAGCCCTACTACTACTTTTAGTTACTGTTGTTTAATTTTTAAGGACAGAAGGCAGACTGGTTGAGCTACTTAAGTCCCTTAATAATCACTCCAAGTTAGTACAGCTTTCATCAGCTGCAAGCCTAATGCAGAAGAGGGCACCAGAGGCAGGCATCTACCCTCATGTCTCTTTGTGGCATGCTTGTACCTGTTCTTCCCAGGTTTTTTGTCATTTTACTCCTGCTCCAATTGCATCATGGACTCACTGGCACCATAAGGTCTGCAAAATCAGGAACCTTTGCCTCCACCCATAGAATGTCAAGATTCCTGTCCCCCACCATGAGCAACGTGGGTCAAGTGAGCAAAGTTAGATACAGTGCCAGAGAGCAGAGTACACAGGAGCAACAGAGTACACAGGTGGGGAAAAAGGGCTTGTCTTCACCTGCCTGGCTGCAGCAAGCTGTGAAGTGGGTGAGAACATGGGAGAGCATTGGTGCTGCATGTCTGCAGCAGAGCAGGTTTGCTCCTGCCTCCTACACAAACCACGTGTGGTGACAGTTTTCCCTCTGTCACCAACAGCCTCTGGTCATCACAGATGAAAACTCCTTCTATTCCCCAAGGAGGAGCAGAGCAGTTTGGATACTCTGCCATGGGCAATAAAGTGTTCATGGAGATGGTTGGTCTTCTCCAATCTGAAGGGTGTACATTGGGGTACCCTGTGCAGCTTTCCCTTTCCCTTACACTTCTTTCTTGACATCTCTTCCTTTCTCCTCATAAGAAAACTTTACAGACTAAAATGTATGTGTTAGGCAACTGCTCATTTAATCAGTGCTTCTGGAAGAGCTCATGATTCCTTGTCATTTATCTGGTTTGTGTCAATTAGAATATGGCACTTGTGCTTGAATAGAGAGAACAAAATAAGTAATGGTACGATGTGTTAGGCAGTTTCTCCTCTTGAAGAGGTAAGGAGGCTGTTTACTGCTGGGTCATTGTTTCTTCCCACAAGCTCTGTTGTAAGACCTCTTGCTGCCACCATCAGGACATAAAAATATAAAATACTTCCTTTTTTTTTTTAATACATTTAAGCATCAAATAAGTCAGTAGAACCAATACAAATGTCACTGAAATATAAATCTTTGAATGTACACAACAACATGTGTTGCTGTCTCTCTGGGGAGACACCCTGTGTCTCAGGGGTATGTCTACAATTTGTGCAATAGTCATCTGGTAAATAAAAATATAATAACTTGCATTGCACTTATTTATGGACATGAATTAAAGAGATATTGAATTCTAACATTGTAAAAATAGTAAGAATATTTTTGCCTGTGCAAAAATCATTTATGACTCATTGAATACTGTCTTCTTTCCATGTTGATGCCAACAGCATTCATGAATAATCAGACAGCTTTTGCCTATAACACAGAAACCTAAATTCCTAAAACATTCTTTCTGCCACTTTGCAAATTCAGTCAGCATTTTCTATGAATATTCAACTATCTGACACCAAATATAGCCAGGAAGTACCATGTCTACACGGTATCACATGCCTATCATCAGGAAGTGTTGCTGGAGGCTGGACTGGGCAGGGTGTCAGGAGATGGAAATGGTCTCCTTCTAACATGATGCATCTAGCAGAGAATGTGGTATTCTCTGGATAGGCTTGTATAGTAGCTTTGTGTAGTCCAAACAAAGAACCACTAATACAACAATAAATAGTAAAGGCATTTCCGAGCACACTGCAGTGCAACACACCAGACAGCTTTTGCAGCCAAGCATGTGGAACAGCATGTGCTCTACTGCCCCGTCTGCATTAAATTTTTGTTTACTCCTATTCACTAAGAAATTATATCCCTATCCACATGAATGCGGTTTGGATGTTTTCAATTAAAATTATTATCAGCAGTAAATCAAACTGTCTTCCCTGAAGAAGTTAAGCTACCATCCTTCCATGTCAGTAGCTCTCTACCTACCATGCAGTTGCTCCAGTCCACTGCTGTGCTCTTGCCGGTGTGGCTAAGGAGTCCAGGACCCCCATGGGTGTACAAGCAAAGCAAATACATAAAGAATTTATGGGCACACTAAAGGTAAGTATATATTTACTGTCAGCAATTAAGTGCATATCTGCATCCTCACTGTCTGATGACATCACAGATGCTCTAAGGAAAGCCCTCCTAACTTTACTGCTTTACTGCTTTAACCCAGCATCGAAAAATTTGTCGGAAGAACCTATGCTTTTCTGAATGAAGAGGGCCTAGTCTTAAACAGCAAGTTGTTTTGGGACAAGTTGTTCTTTGATGGCTGTCTCAAAAAGAACTTTCTGTAATTCTCAGTAATTCCTTTAAAAGGAGAGGTGCATTAAAGCAGAAAGCAGTGTGAGTGGGAGAGCCCAGAGAGTGCAGAGCCATTGGCAGAGTTTTCCAGTCTTAGGAATGGGGCAGGAAGGTTCCTGGGTGGGGGACTCTTACAGCAGAATTCTAACTTTGAAAGAACATTTTACCAAAGGAGCACAAAGCACAACAGCAACTTCCCTGCCTGCTTAGGGCAGCTGATTCAAACGTGGAATCAAGGCACGATATCAGCTAGGCGTGTGTTACTGCACACCAGCAAGGACCATCAGGCTGCTGGGAGGGTGGTGTTGCACAGCTGCAGTCATGCTGAAATTTACTTGTGTTCTGGATGAACATTTACAGACTTTCAGGAAAAATACTTCCAATTATCTGAGATTCCATGGAGGTCTGTGGAGGATGATGTGGTTGTTCAAGACCAGCCTCTAAACCCTTTACCATCCATCCACTTTTATACAGTGCTAACAGCTCAGATTACATCCAGATGGGGACGTGGTGTGGCTGTGCCATTCCTTCAGCCAGTGTGGCTGTGCCATTCCTTCAGCCAGTGTGGCTGTGCCATTCCTTCAGCCAGCTCTCCCCACTCTGGAAACGTGCTCTGCTCGTGCTCTGCTGCTGGAACAGGTAACTGGCTTTGCTGTATTGTCACTTACACTTGCACCAGACAAGGTCTGTAACTAAATGCAGGAGGAGTAGTTTTGTGTGAGGTGGAGCTGTGAAGGTCTGGTACTGTCTCATGTTTGAATTATCTGGAATCTAAGGGGACATCAACTCTAGCAAAAAAATTTCCTCTACTTGAGAAGAAATGGTTCATAATGTTTCTCCTCCATGATGCCTAAAGAGAGGGAAATGTCACAGCCTTGCCCTCAATAGAGGCACTAGCAGGATTTTTCCTCCTTCCCCAGTTAATTGTTTTCATTTAATTATACTAAGCATCATTTTTTCAACTCACAGTAGCTGGGCTAAAAGCATAGTTGGTTGTTACTCCCCTGCTTGTGACCAGGCTCAGACACACTGAGAGTGGTTTCATCTTGTAGGTGCTCACCTCCAAACCAAACAAATAATTCTGTCTGCCCGCACCAGCACAGCATCTGCTAGCCTTCCAGCAAAGAGGTAGCAGAAGTCAAAATTAAAAGGAAGCTGCATTCCTGATATAGCTGAGTAACAAGAGATGGAAGCAGGAGTTTGTGGCCCTCTAAGGATGCTCTTTGCAGGAAAGGTACCCAAGTAGTCAGAGTACTGGGGGTCCTACTCTCAGCTCTGGAGAACATGTCGGGGGCATACTGAGAGTAAGGCTGAGGAAAGCTGCTATTCTCTGCACCAAGAACAATACAGGACAATCTGAAACAAAATTTTAGTGGGAACAACCACTCTTGTTTTGTGCTTTCTAGAACCTGGGGCAAAAATGCCTCATTCTTTTACTAATGCACTGGGTATGTGGATAGTTCCCCTTGCTCTCTTTCCACATTTCAGGTATGTTAGCAGTTTGTATTACAATTACATAAAAATGGATTTGATAGGGACAGATTCAGACCTGAATATTTAAATAGTCAGACTGGATTGATGTTTATCTTTGCGCAAAGATGAGATTCTCTTTTTTTTTTATGCAAAGGCACAGAGGGGCAGGCGGGGAAAGCAAAGGGGGATGCAGGAAAGGCATGAAAAATGAGGGAAAAGGCACCTGGAAAGGGCAAGGGGAAATGGAAAGTGCTCCACACACAAGCCTTCTTTGGCTCGTGAATTTAACATGTGTGTAATGTTTCTTATGAGGAGTCATGTGAGCAATTTAAACTAGCCCCTAGGCAAGTCTAATCTGAACAAGCTGCTCTGAGACAAGCTACAAATTGCAGGATTTAATAAAAAGGGTTAGCAGAACAGAGGATAACACAGGAAGGGAAAGGCTAGTATAATATCAGGACTAGAAATGAAGTCTCTATGAGCAGATTTTAAAAATACATTACATTGAGGTAGCCAAGGCTGAAAAGGAGATATTGCATCAAAATTGGAAGTGTAAATCAGTTGGAGGCGCAAATTGCATAAAGTATCCTGACATTGACTTCCTGTCCATGAAGAGTGACACAGTTCTTTTATCTCATTTTCATCCCTGCTGTGTCCTTGTCTTACATTGTGTCACTACCATTAGGTGTCACCACTCCACAGCAGCAGATTTCTGAGGTGGTAAACCAGAAACTCTCATCTAACATGACAGATGCAGTCTTTCTTTCTTAAGGGTTCCTCTACTCCTACAAAAGGATTTTCCTGGCTGACGAGCAGAGTTACTGCAGCAGACAGCAAGAGTGGCACTGGCTGAGACTGAGCAGAGGATCAATTTCTGTGTAGGTTCAGCCTCAACACTGCTGGGGACTCATTTGGCTGGAATGAGCTGGGTCTGAGCCTGTGCCACTGCACCTGCACGTGGTGCACCCGGGCTTCACATCACCCATGCTTGTCCTACAGGCCAAGAGTCTGTGCATGGGCTCACAGCAGCCACAGTGGCAATGGGCTAAGGTGATTAACTGTGTTTCATGAGGAAAACAGAGATGGAAATGTGTTCTTTCCTCTCTGCCTCACGTATCATAGTGCCCTACACCTTCCCCATGAGAAGAGATTGTGCAAAAGGGAATTGAACACTGGTACAACGCTGCTCCTGGGACATACAAGTGCCATCTGCTTGGAAAAACAGGTTTTGGAAATGCCAAAATTATTTGATAACTGGTCACAGTTACAGGGATAGCCAGTAGACCTCACTGAAGTTTTCAGGGAGTTAACTCTTTAAGCAGAAGTTGTCATAATAGACTGTTAACAGTGGCTGAAATGCCTAGTTCAATCAGCTTAGGTATGTGCAAGCCTGTCTTTCAAGCAAATCCTCAAGGAAAGACAGTAAGTTTTTGTCTCCTAGAGCTGCTGCCTGAGCCCACTCCTTGAAGAGTGGGAAGACTCCAGACCCCCGAGCACAATGGCCACAGCAGGGCATGAATTGCCAGACTGCAACCAGCAACATCTTGCCAATTAATTCAATACCTTCAAAAAACCAAGAACTGTTTTGGAAATTGAAGGTTCAATTATTCTCCTGTAACTGATACTTACTTAGCAACATAAACAAGTGACTGAATGAGAGAACATGAGTCACAATGTGAAATTAATACTATTTGTAATTTCTGCTGACAGGTGAGTGCTCTGTTACGCTGACTGCCGCTGACAAGTTCATTTTGGCTGGAGACTGTGCAGCCCCATTCTTGGATGTGACAACCTCTTCTGTTCTATTGGGAGAGTAACACCAACTGAGCCAGGTGTGGGGGTCCCATGGTAATGACCTTCTCTTCCTGCCATTCACCCTTCTCCCATCAGGAGAGAAAGCTAGAGGGGTTTCTTTCCTCTCCATGTTCTCTTGCTCCTTTATTAAGCTGCATTCAAAGAGGTTACAGGGACTCTATGATGATAGGCCCTGCAAGCATTTGCCTTCCCCACAGTAGTCAAAGTCACAAGCAAGATGAAGGGGAAACTACTACCATTTAGCAAAACTTTTGAAATTAGTCACACAAAGAGCCTGTGGCAGAGCCCAGAAGAGCATGATATGATGTTCTCTGAAATCCCAGTCAGTGTCTGCGACAAGATCCTCACTGAGCAGACCCCTATCCTTCCAGTCAGACACTACACTCCTGAATGGAATATATGGCTTGCCAGGGACAAAAATGATAGATCTAATTAGGAATACAATTGATTAGGAAAGTCCAGATGCAGGCTAAACCAAGGGCTCACCTCACTCAGTACCTTCATCTTGTTTAAGGAGAACAGCATAAGATGTATGGAGTGATTTTTATCCCTGCTATAACCTCCCAGGTCATGGAAACCTGCACTTTATAGATTTCAGGAGCTGAATGCTGCATCCACTCAGAAGTGTTTTAAAACACTGTTAGATCTAGACTTCACAACTGTTTAACTCTTTTGAATCTCTTTATAGTCCTAGTGCCCACAAGATCCTGTGACAATGAGTTTATAGTTTAAATGCCTGCATTTAAGTGAACTGCATGGAAAAACTGGGCTTTCTTTCTTACCCGCTTGCCAAAACATTCATTGTATGCCTCCTAGTTCTCCTTTTATGAGGAAAAATAAATAACCATTCCCAGTTCATCTTCCCCAGACCACTTGTGATTTTATAGACATCTATTTGAAAAATGTTTAAAAAGACATTCCCTGAGCTTTCATCAATATCTTCACAGAAATATAAAACCTGTTTCATATTACTTGGGTTGAAGCTTGCTGTGGCTATTGTCCAGCTACATATTTTAGCAACAACAGTAAATATGTTCAGCTCAGCCTCTTGCATAATTTGGTGTATTTGTCTGGCAATATTGCTTCCTCCCTTTTAGGATTTGGTGGGAAGTATTTATTTAAAAGCAGTCTTCATTGGACTGTCTCAGACACTCAAGGGTACTCCAGAGATCAGCTGGAGGAAAATCGGGGGGATGGGGGGAATCCCACTGGATACTGGCAGTGGAAGAAGGGCAAGCACTGCCCTTCCCATGAGCTGGACTGATGGCTGGAAAATATTACCTGTCAGTGGGCACCAGGCCCCAAAGGGTGACTTAACTGCCCCCATCTCTTTGTGTGCATGGGGATGCATCCCATGGTGTGAGGTTTGCTGTCAGCTGGGAATATGAATGCGGTGCAGTTATGCATTAAATGCAAGTAGAAGTCAAAACCGGGTATAGCTGCTTACTTCTAACAAATTTTGAGAGAGAGGCTGGGCAGTGTGAAAGGTCATACACAGGATTTCCCTTTCCTTTTCCCTTTCCTTTTCCCTTTCCTTTTCCCTTTCCTTTCCTTTCCTTTCCTTTCCTTTCCTTTCCTTTCCTTTCCTTTCCTTTCCTTTCCTTTCCTTTCCTTTCCTTTCCTTTCCTTTCCTTTCCTTTCCTTTCCTTTCCTTTCCTTTCCTTTTCCCTTTCCTTTTCCCTTTCCTTTTCCCTTTCCTTTTCCCTTTCCTTTTCCCTTTCCTTTTCCCTTTCCTTTTCCCTTTCCTTTTCCCTTTCCTTTCCTTTCCTTTCCTTTCCTTTCCTTTCCTTTCCTTTCCTTTCCTTTCCTTTCCTTTCCTTTCCTTTCCTTTCCTTTCCTTTCCTTTCCTTTCCTTTCCTTTCCTTTCCTTTCCTTTCCTTTCCTTTCCTTTCCTTTCCTTTCCTTTCCTTTCCTTTCCTTTCCTTTCCTTTCCTCTCCATGTTACTGCCCTAGTGGAAAGAGAGACTGCCCAGCACATCTGTCCTCACTTATTTTTTCATTTCTTAGAGGTGCTTGGCACACTTTTAGCCTCCTTCTGGCAGCCCATAGACTGGTGTAAAATTTGCTGCCAGGAGATGCTGGTAGTTAATGAGGGCAATCAGACAGGAAACAAAGGTTTTAAAAAATAAAGAAATACCCCATAACTGAAAAGAGAAATCTATTGATTCCTGGTAGAAATGGTGCTCTCCTATTCTGTGAGTGGGATGATGTTGAGAAGGCTTTATGCTGTGCTTTGTACAAAGCAGGAGAGGAGGGATGTTGGGAAGATTTAAGCTGCTATACCTGCACCAGCTGTCTGCACTGCTTCTGAGAACTGTGTTGGTGAGGATGGCCAAGACTCAGTGGGTCCCTGGGCTCCTTGGAAAGTGTCTGGGTTATCCCATCAGCCTTGCACAGAGCTCCTTACAGCCCAGCCCTGGCTCATGGGGGTCAAGAGGGTGAAAGGTGTCAGTCTGGGAAGCTGGGGGGCTGTGTTCCTCACAAAATCACAAATCCTTCATCCCTGAGTGTTGGCTCTCCTGGCTCACAGAGGGCATGGCTGAAGGAAGGTCTTATTACTGATCCTGGCAAATGCCAATTCCCAGAACTACAAAGGTGATGCAGCCCCCTTGGCCACCACTGAGTGCCTGAAAACAGATCCCAGACAGCTAAATGTGCTCCCCGGGACTTCAGCCAGAAACCTGCAGAGGTCAGGCTCTTGCAAAATAAATGTATTTGAACACGTCTTCTGCCGAAGCCTTTCAGACTTTTTATTTCCCCTTAATGAGATTTGAGCCAAAATTACTTCAGCCTTGGCTAAAGAGACCTACCTATGCTATTTCTTCAGTCCAGGCTGTGCAGTGTTTGCCCAAGCACCCTGGTGTGTGTTCAGGACAAGAGGATCCCACCCCTCTGGGGAGTCCCAACAATTACAGGAAAAATTTCTCAACATGCCTGAGGGACTGCCTGTATCTCAGTGCAATACTTGCTCAGGCAGACTTTTCAGATCTGGCCTCCAGTGCTTTCTTGAACTTTTATCTCTGCTGAAGATGTCCTTGGACAACATAGCAGAGTTTCCTTGAGGTCATGTGATGAAAAAAGTGGAAAAATCCACCCCTGGTTATCTGAACTTAATCAGACTCAGGGAGTAAGGATGCAGCCCCGAGGTTTTCCCTTGTGCTGGGTATATCCCCCACCTATTTCAGCAGAAAGGGGGAGCAGTGGAAAGGTCTGCAATTCAAGGCCCTGAATGAAACCTGCATAGGACCTTTCTTCTTGGTCTGAGGCCTTTCCCAAGAAGGTCCTGCTTCCCAGGTCTGGAGCTCTCTGTGCACAAAAAGGGCTGCAGGCACTGTGCTGTGGCAATGTCACAGGGCTGAGGTTATGCACAGTGGGCCAAAAAGAGTAGATCAATGCCTCCACTGAGAGCACCATGTGTGTGGAAACCGGGATCTACGGGATGTTTCACAGGTTTTTAGGGCAGAGACTTCCACCTGAATAGCACATTTAATCACTTCATGTATTAAATTTCATGTTATTCAATACATTGTGGGACAAGTAGGAAGACATTTTTGCCTTGTGAAATAACCACGGCAAAAAATAGCTATGCAAGAAGTATGGAAATTACTTCCTCTGTTGTGAACAGCTGGCTGTGCCTGTGGTAAGGGTCTCCAGTTGTTCTCAGACTTGGGGCATCCACATACAGACAAAGGGGGAAGTCTACTAGCACATCTATTTAGGGACACTTCACTTTATGGCCAGAACACTGGGAGCTTTGTGGGTATTTCTGCAAAGGAGCTGAGATATCCGGAGCAAAGAAAAAGCAGAGACAACTAATGGAGAGCATTGCAGGGAGCAGCTCATGCAGAGTAAACAGTGGTACTTATTGACCAGCAACTGAAATCAGGATAAGGAAAGGCTTGCCTGGGTTTGAGAAATGGAAGACAGCAAACTGTGAACAAGCAGCTGCTGTTAACACCCCTACAGTGCTTCACTGAGGAGTCATAAAGATTCCCATTATCATTCAGTGATTTTGGAGAAAGCATTTGTCTTTGATTCTTTTGATAATTCTTTTGCTTCCTTTCTCTTTTTTTTTTCTTTCTTCTCCTCTATAATATTGTTCGATCAAACTTCTTTCATTGCTTATTGTGAAAAAGTAGATTTTGCTAAGAACTGGCATAGAATAACTCCATTTTTTTCAGCTTTAACTCAACAAATTGAGGCCAGTGCTTCTGCCAGGCAAAACCTAGCAGAAAAGTCACAGAGGGAAATTCAGGCTTAAAAATATTAAATTCTCATGTATCTGACACAGAGCTTTTGAAATTTGGAGAGACTGACAACATCACATAAGGCTGCATGGTAATACAAACTTGGTCTAATGAGTAGTCTTCAGCTCACACTCCAAGTCTATGGATAAGAAGGGGCAGAAATATAATATCAAATGGTTTGCAAAAATTTCCATTGCAAAATTCCCATCACAAAAATTTCTGCTGGAGCAACAGCAGAATGCTGCAGATGGTGTGACTGTAGTAAACCAGGCAGAAGAAATAAGCAATGTGTCTGCAACCTCAAAAGTTACAGAGATACTATTCCCCTAACTGAAAAGAGAAAAGCACATGACTGAACTTTTCTTACAAAACTGTAATAGAAGCTTTTGCTGTTTAGTACATATTTCTTCTCTGCTCCCACTCTTGAATAAAGACGTCTCTAATTGAGATGGGTAAGACTTATGCTTTTTGATTAAGTCTTTGAGTAATGAAGTATTTCTCTGCACAATTCTTTTGTTTCTTCTTGTGTTTTTGCTCTGGTTTGCATTCCTGTTCTGAATATGGATATGAGGGACAAATATCCAAATAATTACTTGCACTGTTTCCCTGAAGAATCACAGAAAGGTTCCAAGAAGTCAATCTAAAGGTGAAAAAAAAATCAAAGGTAGTTAAGAGAGGTCCAAGATGCTGATCTACAGAAGTAGACCTGACAATGAGCTCAAGAGCAGCCCAGTTGCTGCATGTCACAGTGACTAGATGGCACGGGCTGCTGCAGAAGCAGGAGATGGTGGATGCCTTCTGTGCATCTGCTGGTGAAAGTCAGCACCAGATCTAGGTGCAATTCCATAGCACTGCTGTTAAAGGAGAAGCCACTGCCTGAGCACTCTCACACCTTTCCAGGAGCTGCACACACCACTGAGATGTAACTCCAGGGACTGGAGTCCCATGACAGCGAGCAGTTCCATGAGCAATGGGTGTCCCTTTCAACTCGTCACTCACACATCCCCCCACTCCCAGATACACTTCCTCCTCCTTGGGCTGGACCCTGGATTTCTCATGGAAGAGTCTCAGCCATCAGAATTTATAAAAATAAACATTTTCATAGAGTGGTATAGCAGCAGATCAGCTTGAGCTGGGTGCCTTTAGAGACACCCCCCTGCCCCCCAATGCTCCTCATATGCCTTTCTTGGTCCAATTGTAATTTTTGGTCTGGGGTCTTCTAACACTTTGCTGGATTCTTTCTCTGTGTCCATGCAGGCAGGCCATTCACTGCTCTTACATTGTCAAGTTGTGTCTTCTGTTGAGAGGCGTAGCCTCCTTATCTTGTGGTTTACATTTGTGGGGCATCTGCTCACTGTCAGAGCATGAGAAACAAAAAAGTCCTACACTTAGGGTACACATTACTTAGCAACAACCAAAATATCAGTGTGTTATCAATATTCTTCTCATACTAAAGACAGAACACAGCTCAGTACCAGCTACTAGCAAAATAACTAATAAAATTATCAACAATTAGTATCTTTCAATGCTCAAAAATCTAAAACAATATCCCAGATTTATCCAGAGGCCAGTTTGTATTCATCTCCAGAGTAAAGGTCTCTTGAAGCTGAATCCTCAGTAAAGAAGCGTGAAATCTCCTCCTGGAAATCTTTAGATATTAAACAACAGAAAAATCATCCTTTTTGTGATCATTGAGTTTATTCTGCATGAAGATGAGCATCTGCACACTACTCAAGGGAGCATACTTTGTGTGAAACCTTTATACCATCTCTTTTGTTTTAGTGTTAGATCTTGGATGCTTAAAAGTTAGTATGAGCTTGTTTGTTTGGTACCTCATGGAACAGAAATGACCCAATCATCCAGAAGCAGAAGTTTTTAAAATTGATGACTGAGAAGATTGTGAAGATAGTAATGGCTATAAAAAAACATGTATGATTTCTTCATATACCACAATTCTGTCTGTATAAAAACTTTTGTATGCACTAGGGTTTTCAGATAGAGAAGGATATTGTAACCCACTGCTGCTACATGCAAGTAACAAGACCAGAAAGAGGAAGTGCTGTCATCCATGGTATTTCAAAATATTTAACAAAGGAAAAATATGAGACAAAGCAGTCCTGAATAGGCGAAATAATGTAATAGGCATTTAGCATCAAATTAGCAGAAGAGTTAACTGTGCATCATCTAGATTTTTGGGTCCAAGGCTGCCAGATCTCCATGCACAGTTAAATAACATCCTCTGGAGAAGAGGACACACTGCACATCCTGAAGTGGTAAAAAGGAATTGTGCCGTAACTGTGTAGAAATATAAATATAGTCAGTTCATATAGCAATTTTTAAGTTAGTTACTTAATAGTGTTTTTCAAAGTTGTAGGTTAATGTTATCAAATGAGTATTGTGATTTTTGGACACTTTCCTTTTGAAATAATATGAGTGAATCTTCACATCAGATCTCTCTAGTAGCTTAAACATATCCTAAAAAACATAGCCTAACAGCAGAGGCTAATTTTTCAGGTGGTATAATCTGTGTGCATGTCTAGCAACATGGAAATTATATTTAACTGACCATCTGACAGGTAGAGATAGAACTGTATGAAGTGTTTGTTCACTTCTACAAAGAAGACAGCACTGAGGAACTGGCTTTCTCAAGAAAAATAAAAGAAATAGAATGGACATTCTTGAGCAGTGCTAAAAAATAAATAAATAGAGAATAAGCTACTACTAAGATATTGCTTTAAAATATTTTCCATCGACATGTCCCAGGAAACTGGATCTATTAATGGTCATTCACATATAAAATGGAAAAGCTCCTTGTGCATCATTATGCTCAAGTGTTAAGTGGTCAGGATGTTAAGAGCTACTGGAGAAAAAGTGGACATCTAATTTATCCTTCTTGTAAGTGAATGTAGAAAAATGCCAGGGTAGTCTGGAGGAGCCATAAAACCACAATGCATTGGGGTCGAATGCCTGATGGTGGCCTGGGTATATTTTAGTTGACAAGTAGGTCAGCATCCCCTCTAGTTTATATTATCGTTGTTCCAGTGACCCAAGAGGAGCTGTAGGAACAGGCTGCACCTGGATGCCCAGACCTGTGTGAAGATATTGGAAATTCTCAATGAGAGGGCTCAAGTGCCAGCTCCTTGGTGGCATTCTGTGTTCACAGCCCCACATGCTGCTCTGTGATTGTGTGCCAGGGAGCTGCAGGAGTGGGCTGCTCCTTGGGGGCGCTGGGGCCAGCCTGCCACCAGCAAGGGCACAGACCACAGCACCTGCACATGGTGAGGGGGGCAGGGATGGCAGCAGAGCCTGGGGACAGCCATGGCCCAGCTGTCATCCCCACACAGCTCTTTTCCCAGGAGCTGATCCAAGGCTGGCACCATCACAGAGCTGGCCAGGGCCGCTGGCAGCCACACTCCTCAGTGGAGAGAGAAGATTGCAGAGCAAATTGGGGTTCTTGGGGCAAAGAGTTTGTGGATACAAATGATGACAAGCCAAAACTTCTCCAATGAAGATCAAGTTCTTTTACATTGCTTATCTTATTTATATGTTCCCCTGGTTCACCCTGTGCAGCAGCTACTATTGCAAAGTGTTTCAGCACCTTCTGAGGGGCCAAGATTCCCCTCTTCTCTTAGCAGCCAAAAGGTTTAGCGCTGGGAGTCTCTGTAGAAGAACCAAGGTGGAGTCAAAGGGCTTCTATCCTCCTAAATGGCCAGTTCATCATGTTTACATTAGATGTCCTGACCTGCAAGAAAGCTTGCAAATAAGTTGTCATTGTCTGTTCCTGCTGTTACTCCTTGATGAGCATTTATAGTGACATTTTCTAATCTGTTCTTCCTTATCTCCCTACTTACCAATTAGTTTACTTCCAACTTGTATGCAATCAACATAAGTTATTACACTTGAGAAAGGGTTCTATCTTCTTTTCCTTGTCCTTAGAGTAATTGCCAATATAAAACTTCCAAGATACTCAATTCTCCTAAGTTTTTGTTTCACCATTACTAATGCCATAAAGTGGTCTTTTAACATTTGCAAGCAATATTTTGCTTTTCAAAAATCGCCTTGAAAAAGGTTAATTGAAATATTTGGCAGAGTTAAGGGTACATGAAATGGACTTAGTTAAATACACCTATGAATACAATCCTAAGAAGACAAAATGCTAGAAATTACACAGTCCCCAGGGCTTGAACACACTCAAAACAGATGCTTTAGCAAGTTGCCATTATCGTGCTTTTGCTGACACTCGATCCCACACCTCCCCACAGCGTTGCTTTGCTACCAGCCTATGAATTCAGCGAGACTGAAGCTGGCAATTTGCTCTCCAGCTTGCTCTTGTCTTGCTGGTTTGACCACCGACCAGCCATAATACTGTCTCTCCATGAGCTTTGGATAAATTGAGGGTAATAAATCACACATACATGATGGCAAGGTAAGTGGGAGGATTAGAAGCATCAAAAGAGATGAAGGTTAAAGCTGTGTGTGGATAATTAAAGAGGCGTTGGAGAAAGAATTCTACTCTCAATACTGAATTGTTTGCTCCTCCAGATTTTGTTGGTGCTCATTCAAACTGTGCTTCTGCAAACACTGCGGAAGCCTTCCAGCCAAGCGATCCCTCACCCTGTGCCTCCTGTGGACACAGCCCGTGAGGAAGCCATCCTGAACTGCACTGGCATTCTCAGGAAGGTCTGAAAGCTGTGGGGAGCTGTGTCTGGGCTTGCTGGCATTCCAGCTGTCCTGGCTCCACACTGCCGGCTGGGGCACAACAGCACCGTGCGGGCGCGGGGGAAGGATTTGGTAGCGCAGGAGAAGGGAAAGAGGCTGAGCTGACCTGGATGACTAAGGTGAGAACAAAGTACCCTGCAGGTGGAGAGAGACTGACCTTGTAAAACCCTGCTCAGTGCCCTGAGCTCCTTGTTCCTCTTCCTTTCACCTTTGCCCATGCACCAATGAGAATGCCTTTCTGGGACTTTAGAAGCTGTATGTTTACAGAAAAACTTTGCCTCTTGGGTAGTGGCTTGAGCACTGTGAAAGCTAAATCTGAAAACAAGAACCACGACTAAGCAGGTATGAAATTGCTTACAAGACTTTTTTTTTATGACTAAAAACACTGTCAGCAGAGTTCTGTTTTGAATTAATTGCTTTTCTTATCCCATATTGTTTTATGACAGCTGAAATTGCCTGACTGGATGCCAACACACATGAACAACTAAATGGTTCTTGCATCTTATTTTATTTTATGGTCTGACCTCTGTTTTGAAATAAACTGCCTACTAAACAAATTAAGTTCCCTTGATTTTCTGATGACATATATATGTGGATTTTCAGAACGGGAAGTGAGCGTGGCAGGAAATTCAGAAATCACGAAAGGGAAAATGTTATGGCTATTTTTCCTCCCTTCTATAATACAGACCTACTGAAACTCCTTCCTAGTCCTGCCCTAGTTTGAATGGGCATGTGGCTGCAGTTTATACAAAGCTCCAGGGTATCACTGTGGATGGTGCTCACATCCCCTCTTCTTCACGTACTTCTCACAATGCCACCTCAGATTCACATCCAGGTGGGACAGCTGGGGTGGTGGGATGCTCGGGAGAGGCCCATGGGCTTTGCCATCAGCTATGAGCACACACAGAACCCATCTCTTGGTCTTGTTCATAAAGCCTAGCATTCCTCCTGTGCCCTCAGCTCCCCACAGCTCTTGGTGTGCTGCTCCCATGGCTGTCCACGCTCGGGCTGAAGGTGAGGAAACCAATTTCTGAGGGTGACAGGGGTTAGATTCTGCATCTGACATTATGTGTCCATGGTTTCCTGCAGTGCTAAGAGTAATTGCCCTTTGTTGCCGAATTTTTCTGTCAGGTTGCCTCTTAGCCCTTATTACACAGAGAAAATTTCTCTTGTGTATATTCTCACTTGAGTGCTTGCTGCTGGTTGGGTGGCTGATGCAAGGTTGCTCATGGTACAGAACTATCTGCTTTCAGTGTGCAGTTCAGGGCATCAAATTAGTTTTACTGAAACTGCCAGAGTGCACAAAGCCAGGGCCAGGCCAGCCTCCTGCTCTGAACACCAGACACATGCATCCTCACAGCTGGGTGTCTTGGCCTTTTGCCTTAGGTCCTAATTCCTTACTCCTTTTATGTGCAATTGGCCATGGAGCTATTTCCTGACTTGGAAAAAGAGAAATTTGGGCAATCATATTTACTGCTCAGCATCTGCTGACCTCCCACAGACAGGAGAGATCTCTCCTAGTACCTTTGTGCTGAACTGTGTAATGCATAGATAGATAAATAAATTTCTGGTAAAAGGATTAAAAAAGAGGGGGTCTCTAACAAAGCATTTTCAGTGATACTAAGTAAAGACAAGTAGGGGTGCTGGAGTCTCACAGCTGTTCTGCAAACTACTCTTAGCTGCTGCACATAGCTGAGTGTGCTCTGAGGAGGATCCAGTGAAGCCTCAGGGCTTTCCCATCGCTGAAGTTCTCACTTTGAGGACAAAAATGCCAGGCTGTGTTACTGCAAGCCAGGACACGGCCGCAGGCCTTCTACCTTCCCTTCTTCTCCTGTGCCTGTTCAACCTGTCCCCTTCCCATTGTTTCTGACTCAGGTGAGGAGGCTGAGTTAGGTTTTTTTCCATCTCAGTTAAAGAAAAAGGGTGAATGTTTTTGAAAGGTTTAACCCTTTTGTTCAGCTGTTCGAGCCATTAAAATGTGAAAATACTTTCCCTGTGCCTGCTCTCAGTTCTGCCGCTGATCTTGTGAGACCTCAGCCCTGGAGCAGGTAGGCAGCCAGAACCGGATAGGTTTTGTTCTGTTCTCCCGGTTACAGGGTCGGAACGCTTTTACTACAGCTGTCCGAGAACAGCTTTGATTTCCCCAAAATAATCAATTTTGCCTTAAGAGTAGAGGCAACTAGAGAAAAAGATTCTTGTACCTCCCCGTCGGGGAATCGAACCCCGGTCTCCCGCGTGACAGGCGGGGATACTTACCACTATACTAACGAGGAACTGTACAAACGGGGCCTCTCCAGTAGAGCTCATATTGTGTTTGGTCACTAGCACGCCAGTAGAATTCTACCATGAGGTTCGGTTCATCCGCCCCTCTCCTCCCGCAATGCACTATGGGTTTTGTAGTTCTTATGCCGTTCCCCCGCCCTCTCCGCGCGGAGGGCGGCACTACACCTCCCAGGGGCCTCCCCTCCCTCTCCGCGGCGGGCTCTGTGCTGCACGGGGTGGCACGGCCGGGCAGGGCGAGCAGACGGCGATGGCGGACCCGAGCTCGTTCGCGTCCCCCGCGTGCTGCCTCACGCGGCACCTCCACCTGCGCTGCCGCGCGGACTTCGGCGCGCGGGTGCTGCGGGGCACGGCCGCTCTCACCGCGCGCGCGGAGCGCGAGGCGCTGCGCTGCCTGGTAACGGCGGGGAGGGCGGGGGGCGCCAGGGGACCCGCGGACCGTGAGGGGCGAGCCCGGAGCCCGCGGCCGTGCCGCCTTCCCTCTCCCCCGTGCTTCCCTCGGCCGTCGTCGCGGTCCTTCCTTCCTTTCTTCCTTCCTTCGTTCCTTCCTTCCTTCCTTTCTTCCTTCCTTCCTTCCTTCCCTGCCGCCGCTTGGCCCTCTTCGCACCCGCCGCCCCTGCCTGCTGCACGGCTGGAGCCTGACAGCGCCTCGCCGCCCTCGGTTCCCGCTTAGCCCCACAGAGCCGGCGCGGTGCTCAAGGGAAGGGCAAGAGTGTCTCTTCCCTTTAAAGCGGCGAAAAGCATGCTGCCGAAAAGATGGGAATAAATCACTGGAAACCCAGATTTAGGGATTTTTCTCCTGTGTGTTTCGTTATGCCGGCTGCTTTCTCTGTTATCTCTGCAAATAAGCATGTGAACCTCTTAAACTTTGTATTATATTCGAAGTTTAGGGGTTCTGGGCTTTTCTCATGCTGACTCCATAAACTTCTTTTGTGGTTACCGCTTATTTTTTTTAGGGAAAAAGCCTAGTCCTATTAGCAATAAAGAGTAACGCCTCGTTCGTGCTAAAAATGAGTACTGCACTATTTAATTCACCGTCCATTGCATGAAGGTCTGGATTCGCAGTGGCGTGTTCCAGGACAGAAGCCTTAGCAGGGGCTTTTATACTGTTCTCCTCCCTTCATAGCAGTACCTTTGTAGTTTTTCTTAATAAACTCGCTTCCCTGGTTGGAAGTTGGTTTTCTTCCTCTTTTCCCTCCAGCTTTCCCAGTTCAGCATTGCTCTCTTAAAATGCTGGTTCCTGGTGGTCAACACAGTTAGTCAGCTTTTCTGGTTTTACTTAAAAAATATTTTTTCCTTCAGAGGGACTTGTGTTTACAATTTCATAGTGCTGCATTTATTATTTTACACTATTTAACTGGTATGCAATATGTTCTTTATCACAGGTCCTGGATACAAAAGACGTACAGGTATTTAAAGTGACTGTAAATGGACAGGATGCACAATTTACTTTTGGAGAAAAGCACAGTTTCAAGGGGACCCCTCTAGAAATCACATTTCCAAATGAACTAAGAAGGTACACACTTTTGCCTGCTCCTTTAGGTGGTTTGGAAAATGCACTGTATAAGCTGCTTGTCTCCTGTAGGATTGCTGAGTAAAGCTTGCAAAGGGACTTATAAATTAGAATCAGGGTATTGCATACATTTAGTATGATCTTGTAGATTAATGTCATATTTGGCTCTCATTAGTCAAAGCTTTGGGAGAGTTTGTACCTGTCCCCAGACCTTGTATCAGGTACCAAATGACTAAGTAAACTGAGTAGCAAAATGATGTGAAATGTATCACAATTTTTCCAGTGCTTCTCATCAGTAATATTGTTTCTGCTTTAACTACCTGGTTCAGAATTGTTACAGTGTGGAGCACATGGATCCAGCCCCTGTTGGATCTTCTTTTATACAAGGGCTTGTTCTGCATTTCTGTAGAACTTCAGGTTACCATTATGATTGGTTAGGAACGTGTTTTCAAATAATCAAAGTTTTATTTTGTTGGCTATGCTAAGTCCAAGTCCCTGAAAGCTGGAACTTGAGTTTTGGCAGCATGATGGAGAGTGAACTAACCATGGTCTACCTCTTAAGGTGCATGAATTAAAAGGCTGTTGCCAAATCACAGTAGGTTTTTGGCAGTTTTCCTTGTATGTTCTAACTCAGTGGTATCTCAGTCCTCCATGGTGCCAGAGCTGAAAGCTGTGATTGTATAAGGAAGTTCCTTTGTTTGAATACACTTGAATATCAAGTTGCTTCTTACTTCTTATTGTTTGGTTTTTAGAACTCATTGCTTCCTCTAAAAACGCTTTCATTTTAGTCTGGCTTCCAAGCTTTTCTTCTTTTTAATGTTGTACACCGAATTAGTGCAGTTAAGAAACACAAATAATGAGGAAGAGAAAGGAATGTCATAAAATAGTCATCCCTTCTGGAGAAACACTTCTGGTCTCTTATGAAATTGGACAAATGAACTGAAGTACTTGAGCAAACAGGCCACATCAGAAATATAGGCCCATTTCTTTTATTTGACTTTCAGCTGCCTTTTTTTTAAGTGCTAAATTTCCTGGTAAGAAATAAAAGGGGGAGGTGTGAGTTGTGACTGTAAAAATTCATAATCTAGTGTGAGATATAGTGCCCCATGTAACTATTAATAAAACAGCAATAGGAAAGGGTGAGATTTACAACTGGAAGTCTGATTCTTCAGAAAGCAATGTGCCTTATGGTAATACCAATTATTTCCTCTTTTCTTGTCAAATATGTACTTTGGAATACTGGTTATAAACCAGATGTGTACATGTGGTCAGCTTATCTAGTGTCCAACTCCTCTGATTAGCTGAAGTTTGTTCTGATTTATGGCTTGATTATTTATTCCAAGAGTTGCATGTATAATCTAGAACTTTCTGAGAATACAAACAAGTACTTCCATGTGCTTTGGGTGTCAGTGATGGTTAAGATATGTTTTTAATAAATAAGAGTGGGAATGTGTCAGGTTGGTGTGTGTTCTCTCACTGGCAAACTGATACCTGACTAACTAACTAACTAACTAACTAACATAACTGTTAGTTTTTACTTGACACCAGTTCTGAAACCCTGAATAAATTTGAACATTATTTCTTTTTCTTGTTAACCCCTACTGTTAATGGGAATTAATTCTGTAATTACTGATAATTTTAAGGGTGTTTTTTTCTTCTTAAGGATAATACTCACAGAACATTAATGTCAGACACAAAAATCTAAATTTTTTTATGTACAGGATACTTATTCAATGTTATTCAGTCATGTATCTTCTCATTCAAGGTTTTGCACACTTTCTTTGTATATTGCAGAGGGTTTTTTACATTTACATGTAGAAGGTTACTTAGCTGTGACAAAACTATATACATGTAGCTGGCCCAAATAGTTTAAAGAAAAGGTCTGTGCTGTCCTTGAAGAGAGAAAAGGAAAAGCTTCTGGTTAGTAAAAACAATAATAAAAGTGCCTTGGGATGTAAAAAATTAAATCAGCTAGGCATTTTTTAATACCATAATTGAAAGGGAATTATTGCTTTTAATATGATACATGTTCTCATTTTTAATGCTTTTGAGACAGTGCTGCAGACCTGTTTTTTAGAAATCTTTGGAGAGGAATTTCAGTGTGATCAGGATTTGTTTCGAAACAGTCTGACTGTGTTCTTTATTATACAGGGGACAAGAGGCAATTGTTGAAATCTCTTTTGAAAGCTCTCCACAGTCTTCAGCTCTCCAGTGGTTTACTCCAGAGCAAACTTCTGGAAAGAAACACCCATTTCTCTTCAGCCAGTGCCAGGTTGAGTTCATTTTTTCCAAACTTCTTGACATACCACTGTAATTTCCCTTGGTTTCTAAAGAACTGCAGAGAAAGGCTAGAAAAGGGAAGAGCAGTAGCCTGTAACTTCTAGCTGTGTGTGTCAAAGGTCCTAAATGAAAACACTTAATGTCAAGATGTTGTTGAGATTTTATTATATGTTTACAGTTTGGAAATCTGGAACAGCTTTACCCACTCCAGTATCCTTGTTGAAGAACATATGGTCCTTTGCAACCCATACTTGTGTCTATTCATCTGCCTTGCCTAGTATTATTCCTTTTAGAAAGGCCTGAAAGCTCTAAGTGATAGAAGTACTGGATTATAGATAATGACTTCTCTGTATAGGCTTGCACTATAGTGTATTAATTGATTTATTTCTAGTCTTCTGCATTAGAAAGACACTTTTGTTTTATCTTCCTTTCTCCCTCTCTAGGCTATCCACTGCAGAGCCATTTTTCCATGCCAAGACACACCTGCTGTGAAACTAACCTACTATGCAGAGGTAGATGAACCTAAGTCATGTGTCTTAACTGAAGACAACTGCTACAATGGGTGTATTTATATTGGTCAGGGGTTTTGGGTAGCTGCCAGCATGTGGCCTAATATAAAACCAGAATGTTAACTTTCAGCTTAATGTGAGAGGAAAGAGCTGATCTTCCCTGTGGCAGTTCTCTAACTTTGCCATTTCCTTTTTGTATATGTCAATTCTTTTTTCATTGTTATGTATCTATTTGCAAAAGGAAGTGAAAATGCAATAGTAAGAAAGAAAGATGCTCTAAAATCAGGAAAAGCTGACAATAAGACAGCAAAGAGTGCTGTGAAGTGAAAAACATTTGAAAAGGCTCTTATCTATGCCTTAAGTAATATATTCTGATATATAGCTGGAGGATATTTGCAGTCCTGGTGTAAATAGTTTTAAGGAAGCAAAAAGGAAGATAGATGTGCACTGTGACATTACAATTGAGTTGTCTGAAGAAAGTGAGCCTTTTAACTTCTGTTGGAGGTATTCCTCATATTAATTCAATATTGCCTGTCTTCATGACAACATTTTCCATATGCGTTATGTTCTACTTGACAGAGATGACCTAACAACAGAACAAATCTGGGTCACTCTTTGTTATCAGCTGCTTGTAGTGTGGAGTGTAACGCTGAGTGCCAGCTGTGTTGCTTATGGGTGGGTGCCCTTTCAGATTTCCGTCCCGAAGGAGCTGGTGGCTCTGATGAGTGCTAACCGCGACGGGGAGGCGCCCGACCCGGAGGACAGCGCTCACAAGGTGTACCGCTTCAGCCAGAACGTAAGTGCTCCGCCCTGGGAAATGGCTGCACGAGGTCTGCTTCCTGACCTGTGCAGCTCACAGGCGCCTCAGGTATGGTTTGGATCTCATGGATGAGTCATGTGGCTCACATAGGTCTTTGCCACTCCAGAAATGGGAGGCGTTATGGAACTCCAGCTCTGAGAAGCCAGCCAGTAAGTGCTGGTGCTGGTGGCATTCCCGGAATGGTCTTTTTTGGCATTCCCAGAAAAGCCAAATTCGAGTTTTAAAAATGTTTCAATATGCAAAACTAGTCCTGTCACAACCCTTTCTGTCTGCCCTGATTTTTAGAAAATAGTGCAGGTGCAAATAATATGGAAGTTTTGGAAAACAGACCCTGCAAATTTTAAGCTCACCATGATCTAAGCAGTGAATCTCAGCATCAGAACCAATTTGAAGTTACGCAAATTCTGACAACAATTTTTTTAAATTTTTTTGGTTCCTATGGAAAGATAGTGTCTCCAGCCAATCAAAGATTACTGTTCTCTGGAAGTTTTAGTAAGTGGTGCAGCTAGTCTAATGATTCCACTGCTCATAAAACAGCAGTCCTGACTTATTCTTCTGGCATTTTTGTCCTCACAGTTTTTTGAGTTACAGTTCTGGTGTTTATGAGCTCTTCTGGTGAGCCCAGTTCATTTTGCTGAACAAGCAGATAGAATTAATATAAGATCTGGGCTGTTGACACTGAATAACTGCAAGGAGGAATGGTATGATGTGACTGGAGGAGAGGAGGGGGTCAGAGTACTCTGAACGGCAGCAGCTGTCAGGTTTGATTTAGCTGCTGCATGAAACCTGAGAGGGGGAAAAAAGAGTTCCCTTATCTGTGAGGCAGTGCTCTGCCCTCTCTGTGGAGCCAAAACATTTGCCACTCTCAGTCTAGTACAGAAGACTTCTATGTTTGTGTAATCCAGAGATGAATGTTATCTAGGAATACACTGTTGATAAGCATGATGGACCTATACAAGAAATAACATTTAGTGTAATTGAAATTATACTACGCTTTCTGATACAGAAAACCATTACTTTTTTTTTTTAAACCATGCATTTCTTAAATAGAAAAACATTAAGCACAAAATACATAAATGAAAAACAACATGAAAAAGGACACACACATTGCCTGACACTGACACTGATTTGTTAGAAGAGGGGTCTGTTTCCTCAGATGAAAAAGGCAAATGCATCAAGCTCTAAGATATGTATGTGTGATGAGGCTTACCTAAAACTGCTTTCTCTGCTCCTGCATAGCCAGGCTGGAAAGAAGGATAGTGGAGAGCAACCTCTGTAAAAATGAGTTTACAACCCCACAGTGATTGATATTTGAATTTCAAAATGTCAAATTGGCAAACTGGACATGAAAATGTGGAGGTGTATTGACAGTTTTTTCTTAACTCATCTATAACATAAGTCAAGGGACTTTGTTCTTTTCAATAATATGTTCTGTGGGTAAATAGGTAAAATTAAAAGACAGATGATGATATGGGTATTTTAATAAAAAATATTTAAAAGGTTTTGTGAATAATAGTAGAATAAAATTTTCTGAAATTGTGTCTCCAACTAATTATGATTTAAAGTCTTACTTATTTTACATTGTTTAAATTCAGATGAAGTGGAACTTTTACAGGGGTGGCTGTACTATCCCCTTTTCTTTCCAGAGCACTTGGAGAAAGCAAGATATTTCAGTTAGGAGGTTTTTTTCATTGAAATAAAAAATATTTAAAGTTTTTTTAATTCCAAACATGGAAATCAAATATATCCATTTTGATTTTTCCTGAATATTTTGTCTTTAATGTATTTATATCTATAAATATTCTGTTTGCTTCATTAAAGCTCTTCCTACATCCTTCTGTGTGATAAAACTGCCTTTTATCTGAGCAGTATCTCTTAACTTCCCCTTCCATAAAATTTAGTGGAACTGAAATGAATATGGAAAACTGACTTTCTTTTGAAGAGAAACCAAACCAGCAGCAATTTCATATGCAGATTTTTTCAAACAGAGATGATACTTAACAGTTTTGTGGGTTTTGCCTGAAACACCTGTGAAGCACGTACATCCTGTAGCTAAAGGAGTATCATTCAGGGAGAAAAAGCAATGTTTTTGAAAAAACAGTGTCTGCCTTTAAGGCAGGAAACTCTGGAGGAAAACTTCTTTATTTTTATACTTTTGTTCTTCTCTGAGTCTGTAGTCTGATAACTGACATTACAAATAAGATTTCTTTATTTTTTCCTATGTTCTCCACTAGGTTCCCATACCTTGCTACTTGTTTGCTTTAGTGGTTGGAGCCTTAGAAAGTAGGTGAGTGAATCTGTACAATGTATAAATATTAATAACCATAATAAATCTTTTGAGCTTCTTTGAAAATTGTTTCTTGGTCTTATTGCTAAATGTAAAGGGTCTTAGAAATTCAGTTAACCTTATTATTTGTATCAAACTGCATGTATGTTAATTTGCTCTTGAATAACTTTCTTACTTGTGCAGTAAATTAGAGAAACAGCATAAAGAGTTTGGACCTGAAAAAGCCCTTAGTGGTTAAAATTTAGCACTGGGAATAGATCTTCTTTCCTAATTAACAGATAAACCTTGTCTGTTAACGGATAAACCTTTTCTGTCAAAGGCAGAAAAGTATTGCTTCAGCTTCATTTCTCATTGGCACGAGGTTGTGTTACTATAGGCCACAATAATATTTTTATACTAGGGCTTGATAGTGTTTAAAAATCTCTAAGTGCTTTTCCTGTTCCTTTGTGCTGAATAATGCATGCGTGTTGTTTGTTTTGTTTTCTGAGGCTTTGCTTCAGCAGTGGAGAGGAAAAGCAGACAAAGATTCTCTGAGTTTCCTCTGCAACGTGGGTTACCCAAGAGCACAGTTACACATATACTGTCGCTATTAGTTTCCCATAGAAGAACTTCTGGTTTGTACTGTCTTATTGGCATTTTTTTTACTTTCAACAGAAAGATTGGCCCGAGGACACTGGTGTGGGCTGAAAAAGAACTAGTGGATAAATCAGCCTATGAATTTTCTGAGGTGAGTAATTACCAACAAAAACCAGTGTTGTAAGATAAGGAAAAGAAACAGACTACAGTTCACTGTTTAGGTCATCTTTAGTTCCTTTCTCTACCTCCCATCCCACCAAATGCTACTTTCTATTGCAGTACAGACTTAGTACTGAAAATACATTTTGATACAGTCCCATACTTGTTTCACATGTGGGACTTGCCAAGGTGAGAGGGAATGAAAAATGGGATCAATATCTTATTATTTGTTTGGTGTTTGTAGTCAGAAGTCATCTTAGAAATTAATGTGAATTCTTTTTTCAGGCTGAAGCTATGCTGAAAACAGCAGAAGATTTGGCAGGACCTTATGTGTGGGGACAGTATGATTTGTTAGTCTTACCACCTTCTTTTCCTTATGGTGGTATGGAGAATCCTTGTCTTACTTTTGTAACTCCAACACTACTGGTAAGTATAGCAGTGATAAAAGTCAGCTTTTCCTTAGGGTTTGCATATCAATTAGGTGATGGATATTAATGCACAAATTGGATTGGTCTTCTTCCTAGAAAGACCTGTAAATGTTCCTGCCTCCTTGGGAGTTAGGGGTCATACAAGAAATTGCATGAAGTGATCTATTTTGAGGCTGACTTGAACCTAACATCTAACTTGTCTTTCCTTTTTCTTTTTAGGCAGGTGATCGATCTCTATCAAATGTAAGTCAAAAATAGGTTCATCTTTTCAAGTAGAGCACAACTTGAAGATTTATCTGAATTCATTTATAATAAATACCTGAAAACTTGGTCTTTTTTCGTTGGGGAAATTAAAAGTTAAGGCAGTAAGTCCAGAACGCTTACAAAAGCAAGTATTAATTTTAAGTAAACTCTGTAAAGTATCTATTTTGTATAGCCAACAGATGGAAATAACATGGGATACTTTTTAATATATCATGCATCGTTAGCTTTCCCACTGCAGAAGTTGCTTAGGTAAGAAAGCAGTACTAGTCCATCACTTGGTATTCTGTATTCTGAAATGGGATTTCATAAACAAGTTACCTACACCAAGCTGTTGATCAGTACGGCTTGCAGGCTGGACATTGAAAATCGTTTCTGTCAGCTAGGGTAGCATTGGTCCTCTGCTTAAAATTTATACGGATAGGTCTACAGAACTGTGAATGCTAACTGACTTTGTGAACATAATATAGCAAATGAGGTCCCTTCAACATTTTGTTCTTTCTGTTGGGATCTGATGCTTTTTTCCAGAGGAATCTGGTGGATCTGTTTTTGTGTTTTAGGTTATTGCACATGAAATCTCTCATAGCTGGACAGGAAACTTGGTAACCAACAAAACATGGGAGCATTTTTGGTGGGTATGATGTTCAATGCAATGCAAATCATATTTTAAATTTAATCTGTAAAGAGACTAGCTAAATTCATTTTACCATCCTACCAGTGCTGACTCCATCAGTGTCTTTCCAGGCTGAATGAGGGTCATACTGTGTACCTGGAACGCAGGATCGGTGGTCGGTTGTTTGGTGAGCAGTTCAGGCACTTTCAGGCCCTGGGAGGTTGGCGAGAACTGCAGAACACGGTAAATAGTTATAAAGTCATCAGAGGTGTTTCCCACAAATAAAATTTGTCCAGTCAGCTTTCCTAATGCTTTCTTATTAGAGGATGAACAACTTTGATTCCAAGGTGTTTGATTGCTACCCAAGGTAATAGCTTCATATACCCAGATTAGATAAAGCTTTTTGAATTGTTTTAAGCTTTTCTGTAAGGATGAACATCTTTACAGCCTCCTCTGGATGTTCTGGGTATGACTAAATTGCAGTATTACCTGTTAGCATGCTGGTAAGCAGCTGAAAGTTAATCAAAATTATCTGCAGCCACGACCATCAGAATTTCCAGTGCCTCATGCAAACAACTGATTTCTTACTGTCTAAGAGGGTTGTTTAGTTTTGTGTTTTGGTAACATAATCAAACTTTAATTTTCAGATTTCTAGTCTGTGATATCTTACTAGTTCCCTGAGCAGCCTGAACCCATATCAAGAGCTGAAGTTTTGCTCTTGAAGGCACTTCTCCTTCTGTCAACAGAGGTTTTAAATTCAAAGGCTTAACAATGTAGTTCAAATAGTTTGTTAATAAGGGGAAAGATATAGCCAGACTAATAGGCATTCATGGTTTTGACAGACATGATAATAATTAACTGCTTTGAGACAGCTGTAGCACAGGGTGGTTGATTCTAAATTTTCATAACTTAAGATTTGTGAAGATTCAGAACTTCAGGAAAAAGAAGGAGAATGCTTTGAAATGAAGCTGTCTCCGTTTTGGATGGTTTATACCTTTATAAATAGAATTAGTAAAGATCTGCAGGCTTGCCAGTTTTCCTACATTGATATGTGTTCTTGTGTCTTTGACACAGATAAATACTCTTGGAGATAAAAATCCTGTAACTAACCTCGTCATTAACCTGGATGAAGTAGATCCTGATGTTGCCTATTCATCTGTGCCATATGAGAAAGGCTTTGCTTTGCTTTTTTACCTTGAACAGCTCCTTGGAGGACCAGGTAAGCAATAGTCAGATTTTATATGTTTTTGTTTTCCACCTTAATTTCAAACACTAAAACATTTTCTTTTTTGTTAGATGTCTTCATTGGCTTCTTGAAGGCTTATGTTCAGACATTTGCTTATAAGAGCATCGTAACGGAGGACTGGAAGAAGTTTTTGTACTCCTACTTCAAGGATAAGGTTGGGTAATATTTAAAACTGATTGCTTGAAACCTTTTAATTATGTGAAATCTGACTTAGGTCAGAACTTATTTAAAGACCAGTTCTTTATATTTCTTTTCTTTGTTTCAAGAACTTAATATGATGTAATCTGGGACCTTGTGAAGATGGGTTTGCATTAAGATGCCTTTTAATTTTTTTTCTTTTCGTAGAAGGGAGTGCTTTGTTTTGAAGTAATCTGTGTGGGATTCTTTGGGTAATTGGAGCAGTGTTATCAAAACAAATAAAAAGATTGAAACTAGATTTCGTTTTCGCAAAAAAAATCCTAAAATCAGATTTAAAATTTAATAAGGTTTTGTGTTGCTTTGTAGGTAGATATTCTTGATAAAGTTGACTGGAACTCATGGTTTCATGCTCCAGGAATGCCACCAGTGAAGCCTACGTAAGCTGCACTCTTCTGTAGTTCATCTTTTCCTTCTCCAGATTGCATGTGATTTTCCTAAAATCATGAAGCATTTTGTAAACAGGGTGAAAGTCTTTTAAATGTTTTATTGGAAAATGCCTTAGTACTATGGAGGTGTATATAGCAGCAAAAATAGTCACTGTTAATATTTTCAGTCTTTTATTCTGTGAACCTTTGTTTTTAATATTTGACAGGTATGATACAACACTATCAAATGCTTGCATTGCCTTGAGCCAAAGATGGATCCAAGTGAGTGGTTAAAGAATGCTGAAGTGTTTCTGTTTTGAAAAGCTAGTATTTTTTGTTACACAAAGTGAGCCAATCTCTTCTAAAATCTCTCATTTGTTGAGAGTGTGTGTATTTATAGTCACAGTATGGCTGCCAGGGATTTTGTATTTCCTAGACTAGATGTTCATTGTAGAGTCAGGGGATTAGCAGTGACTTCGGTCTGTGAAGTGCAGTCCAGGTTTTAACAAGGCACAGAGCCAGCTTCTTGTTATACATATGTAGTAACCTAACAGAAAATATTCTTTCAAAACCCTGATATTATGGCTTGATTTAAAAACAAATGCCAGGGTACCTCTGCATTACTGATTATACTGTATTAGCAGCATTCCTTTATGGTATACTGGAGTTAGTATGTATTTCCCATCAAAAACTGGTACATAAAGTATATTAATTAATACCACATAATTTTCTCCTAATTTGAAGCATAAAAGTCATACAATTAATAGAGAATTCAGCATACCCTCCTTTTGTTACCTCTGTAGCTTTTCACTGTACTTGCATCCCATCTTTTAACTTTCTTTTTCTGAATGTTACTTTTTATTAAAAAGTATTTAATTTTTCACTTCACTAACAGAAAGACAGTGGGGATAAAAAGATCAGTGGAGAGAAAATAAGTAATACAAACATAAGACAGCAGTTTAAGTCCCTCCCTTCCCCTTACTGCACAGATACAAATTAGTATCTTCTTTAAGTGAAAGGGCTCAACAGTGTGGGTATCAAAACAGAAAATTACACCTGATTGTATTTTGAAATACCTATTAAAAATTAAGTAACTGCTCTCTTTTAGGCAAAAGAAAGTGATTTGGGCTCATTCAGCTCAGCAGACCTGAAGGAAATGTCATCTCATCAGTTAATTGAGTTCCTGGCACTGTTGCTTCTGGAGGTAAATGCACACCTGGGATGACTTGATTCTGGTATCACAAAAGCAGACATAGAAGCTCTAATGTGCTTTGAAATTCAGCTATTTTTTTTCCTTTATGTTTTGCTAAGTTAATCTGCTCTCACTATACATAGCTATTGAAAACTTCAGCATAGCCTCTCCTATTATGTCTGTCTCTTCAGCTAATGAACAACATACAAAGTGTTTTGGATTGAAAGATAAAAACAAAACCATGAAGTGTTTGAATCGGTCTGTATTGGATGCTATAGCAAATAAGCTATAAATAAAATCAAACAAAAATACTTTGTCTTGAATGTTTCAATAGTACAGAATGTGGGAATTGGGTAATATTTATTCTTTGCCCCTTTCCATACACTGAAAAGATAAAAGGAACAAATAAAATATTTGTCATGGTAGGACTTCAGTTTCCTTGTAGCACCAATCATCTTGAATGACTCTGTTTATTTCTGAAACGTCTGGCTTGAAGTCTTCCTCTGGCTTATTCTGACTGTGCCATTTCTTTTTCAGGCACCTCTTCCTTTGTCACATGTCCAACGCATGCAGGAAGTATATGACTTCAATGCTATAAACAACTCTGAAATAAGATTCAGGTTTGTTCTAGTATGGGCACTTTTAAAATAATAAATGTTTTCATAAAACAAGTTGTCCTGCTTCATCTGAGACATCCTGTTTTACAGAACTGGGGCAGGGTTTGGGTTTGAGGTTTTTGATGTTGTGGTTTTGTAAATGCACGTGCAGGCATCATGCTTACTAGAGTGGTATCCTGTTATTCACGAATTGGGCAAATACAGTCTAGTAGAACTTAGTGGACAGCAGATAAGCTGTTCTTTATTTTAATCTGCCATGCTAGCAAAGGAACCTGATGACTTGATAACAAAGTATTTTAAATATATTGTATGGTTTCTACTTCTTGTACAAGATCAATTTCTCTTGAAAACAAAATAATAGCTGGTGACATTTCATTTGGTTGGTTGGTTGTTTTATCCATTGTTCAAATGGGACAAGTGTAATTCAGTTCTGAGTGATGAAACTGGACACTATTGTAATATAAAAAGTACATAGCTGCAGAAAATAATCCTCCATTTTGGAGGAACTTGGCTGCAATCTTTTCCCGTTGTACAAAAAAAGTTGATGTATGTAACCTGCTAGTCAAACACTAAATATTTGATGTTGAGCTAGAATCTCTTTCCCATGATGGCACAGCAGTGTTCAAAGCATTTATGGGAACAAAACATTAGATAACCAACCACCACACTACCACAAGTGAAATTATAAGTGCAACCTTTTTCTTCCACCTCCAGATGGCTGCGCCTCTGTATCAGGTCCAAGTGGGAAGAAGCTATTCCTCTGGCTTTAAAAATGGCAACAGATCAGGGCAGGATGAAGTTTACTCGACCATTGTTCAGGTAAAAGTAATCTCCAAATGGCAGGAGCTCATGCTGTTGGCATTTCTAGTATAATGGAATGAATGATACTTGAAATATATTTATTGTACATGTTGAAGTGGCATAATAGAGAATTCTGTGTATGCTGTGAACAAGCTCATCTTCAGAGGTGCTTTCCACTTGCTGACATTTTTTTGCGTAGAAAAAAGCTTAGTCCCAGGATGCACATTAAGGCAAGGCCTTTGAGGGAAAAGTGAAACCTTAGGAAAATCCTTGTTGTATTATTTTCCTGGATTTTTGTAATGGTGCCTCCCCCCACTCCTTCTTTTACAGGGACCTTTATGGTTTTGACAAGAGTCGCGATCTGGCTGTCAAGACGTTTCTGGAGCATAGGGCCTCTATGCACCCTGTCACTTCAATGCTTGTGGGCAAAGACTTGAAGCAGGACCAGTGACAAGTGTACTTATTTCTTTGAGATTTTTGTGTTGCTGAAAGAAGAGACTGATTGCCCAAACCATTGATATGCGTGCTTGATTATACCATAAAATGCTCTGCTGCTTTGGTACTTCTGTAACTTAAAATTAATTTTCCAAATCAAGTTCCGTACTGTTGCAGTAGAGAGCACTGCCAGCAGACTCCAACTACTCCCAGACTCTGACTGCAGGCTTCCCTTGCAGACTCTGACTCCAGCAGGCTCCATCAGCAGCCCCTCACAGCAGGGCCAGCAAAAAAAGCCACTCTTCCCTCTCAGTCGCTCTCCTCTGCCTCTCCCCCTCAAGCAGCTGGCCTACTCTTTTGTAACACCCGTCCTCACTGGACACAGCCGTGTCCCATTAAGAGCAAGGCAGCTCCTCCTCTTTGATAACTAGCACTACTGTAATTCATTGGGAAAAGGTTGCTTGCAGTCCAGTCTCCTACACTTTCTATTTTGCATTTCCGACTAAAGCAGCAAAATTGCTGCATCTCTGGAATTGAGAGAATGTTTTGATTACAAGCAATTTTTAGAATACACAAAAACTGTTCTGAGATGTGGTCATTTGTCAGTGACAGAATTGAAGAACTTGGAAAATTAATTGGTGGATGGTATGGCTCTTTGTGCACAGCATTCTTTTCCATAGCACAGTGGTTGAAACTTCAAGTACCTAAAGAATAAAAAATAAATCTTTTCATTCCATACTTGTCTGTCTTGTCTGTGTATTGATCTGTACAAAAAGTTTTGATTTAATAGGTTTTTTTAATTTATTCTTCTTTACTGTGGGAGAAATTTTTATTGAGTCCAAGAGGACAATGAAGACAAAAATGGTTTTTCAACTCACTCTTTATTTTCACTAGGTGATGGGGCTAAAGCCCAAGTCTTTCCTTACCCAGTTTGAGTCTTTTAACATTTGGATTTTTTAACTAGTTCTGAGCACTACTCCTTGTGCTCAGATAACAAATAGAGATAAGTTTAAAAACAATGGCAGAGCTGTTTTTCCTGTATTTGTTACAGCAGTTCCAGCCAATGGTTTAGATGATGATGCTGTGGGTAATGCTGCCATCTCTAGGCTGAGTCTTGCAGTGAGTTTGATAAGAACAGTTTGCATAAATTAAATCTGTTGGCATAGGGATAACCCATATCAAAGAGTAACAAACAAAACCAAAAAGTGCTGTTTTAGGGGAGGACAGTGGCAGTAAAATCATGGCAAAAGGCTTGGTTTAAGTCTAGCACTTAGGATGAGAGGGGAGCCTGTCAGCTGATTTACTTCTGAGTTTTGATCCATATAAGCTTTCAGCTTGTGGTTTAAACCCAGGCAGTGACTAATCCCCACACAGCCACTCTCTCCCCCATGGAATGCGATGGGGGAGAGAACTGAAAGAGTAAAAGTGAGTAAACTCATTGGCTGAGATAAAGAAAGACACTTTAACAGATAAAGCAAAAGCTGCACACATTAGCAAAGCCAAACAGGAATTAATTCAGTGCTTCCCATGGGCAGGCAGGTATTCAGCCATCTCCAGGAGAGCAGGGTTACTCCGGGAGACAAATGCCATCACCCCAAACATCCCCCTGCTTCCTCCTTCTTCCCCCAGCTCTATATGTGAGCACAAGCTCTGGTCAGAGGAGGGGATATCTGATGTTAACAGGCTCTGGTTTGAGTTATCAGACTGCAATGAAAACTGCCCATTGTTTATAAATGCCTTATGTCACTAGTTTTGGGGTAACTTGCATTTTGTTGAAAAAGCCCACATATCATATACAGTGCTTTGGCACTTAGAGTTTCTGCTGCCAGATAATCCTGGTTTCTTGTTGTCAGAGTCAGAAAAAAGAAAATTGTGTCAGGCATGGCTTTCTCTAGCATGGTCCTAGATAGCTCTGCCAGGACAGTGGCTCCAGCTGATGGATCCCAAGATAATATTCCCTACAGTAATTAAACCCTAGCTAGTCCCTTTGTTTAGGTACACTAGTGTGGGAAGCATGGACTGTGAGTGTTGTTACCCTTTTGCCTTTAAAACCAGAGGTATTTTGAAATTCTGTGTGTACATGATTATTGCCAAACTTTTTTTTTTGCACCGTCTCAACAGCTATCTCCATACCTTTTCCTCTTTGCATCTTCTGCCTGCAAAGGAAGCATGACACAGCAGTACCAGGCTTGTGCAGCTGTGGACTAGTGTTTGTTGATGCCTGTTCTTGTAACATCTTCCGCAGCAGAAGGGAAAAGGTTGTAGAAATTAATTAAGCTTTTTCTTACCTACAATAAAAAAATATGTTTTCAACTTGAGCATGGGACCAATTAAAGCTGGCTTGCTGTCTCTACTACCTGCTTTTATCCTGCTCTGGATAGAGCTGTAAAAGTATAATAGAATCTTCTTTCAGTCCCAGCAGCCATGAGCAACCCATGTCCCCAAGGTGCCTCTCTTGCAGCCCTGTCCCTTGGTTTTTGTTAGTGTGATTTGCTCCTGGGGAATAGCTGTTAACTCTTGTTAAACCCTTACATTTTAAGAACAGCTGCTCTGCATCTTAGTCTGATTTATCTATTCCTGGTACATAAGCTTCAGCTCCTGCTTTTTCATTTCCATATTCCTGATGTGATCTTTGGAATAAAATTCCTGTGGCAATAGCTAGGGGGCTGTGCCATTTCTGTGAAAAGGGTGTGTTCCCTTGGTTTGGTTTGATTGGACCAAGTCAGCCAAACACATTGATCTTGTTTATTTACAAAGGTGAGGATTTTGAGGGTGGGTTTTTGCCTCTATCTGATTGCAACACTGGACTCTAGATAGGCACAGCTCTTCAGGCCATCATCACTTGGTAAATGTGAGGCTGCTGCATGCTGCAGCCCTTCTTGGTCAAGGAGCAATTTCTGGAGAGAAAGCATGCCGAGGTACACGGTGCACGTCCGAGGAGAGTGGCTGGCAGTGCCGTGCTTAAGCTCCACAAACACCATTGAGTGGCTGGGAAAGGAAGCTGTGAGACGGTACATGAAAAACAAACCTGACAATGGGGGATTTGCCTCAGTGGAAGAAGTAAAGTTCTACATTCGAAGGTGCAAGGGACTTGGCTTGCTGGATCTTGATGATACCGTGGGGGATGCTCTAGAAGACAATGAATTTGTTGAAGTTGGTAAGCAAAGCCTTAAGTATTGCATTGCAGAGTGACTGCGTTGTCATCTGAGTCAGAAAACAGTGGCTTTATCTAGATTCATCTAAAATTGCACCTGAGAGATTGTCTACCTTTGTAAATTTTGTAAATAAATGAGCTTTTATGGAATAATGTCCAATAATTTAAGAATATTTAATTTTTAAGAACAGAACTACATAAAAGTTAGAAGGTAGGGGGTTCAATATATATATATCTTTTGTATCTGCTGTCATATATAGTGTAAGCTGTTCTGCCTTAGCCTTTGGAATACCTTAAATAAATACATAATTCCATGTTATTTTCCCAGAAGTATGCAAGTATGTTCAGGGCTGATAACTGGAAATTAGAATTCTTATTGCTGTGAATTGTAATAAATAACAAATTAACTTATGTAAATAATGCAATTTAATCCTGTATGTGTTTATTCTGCATATTTCTTCTAGTTATTGAAGGAGATATAATGTCGCCAGATTTCATACCATCTCAGCCAGAAGGAGTTCATTTGTATCCTTTTTGAGTGCTTTGTGAAGTTTTTACAATTACAGATTTAGAGCTTTCTAGATTGCCTGCATTTTTTAGGGTTCCTTCATTCTTAAAACACATTGCCAGCTGTAATTGAGCAGTCACTGCCTGTGAAATCCTGTCTGCCCTTTTTCCTTTACAAAACTTTCAGATACAGCAAATACCGAGAACCAGAACAGGTAAGAATCACCAATGATTTTACAACTCAGTAACAAATCCTGCTACTCACCAGAAAATGCTGAGTTCAGCCAGTGCAGCATTCTCAAAAGCAGGGGCTATTGGTTTGGCTGGGTCTAGGAAACTAAACTACAATGTGCTTAGTATGTTTTTGTTACCCGGGTTCCTGTCTTACAGAGAAGCTTCCTGTCATTGCTGAGTTGTGACTGTATTTTTTATTTATAGTGATTATTAAGTAACTTTGTATGTGTCCATATCCCAAACTAAAAGGTGGTTCTTTGGTGTAGTATATTTCTTTAGATGGCAACAGCCTAACTACGGAGGACTTGGTCAACTTAGGAAAGGGACTCTACAAGATAAAGGTAAAAATTCTGAACAAATGCAGCTAAAAATTGCATGTTTATTTTTCTACATCTAAACAATGACAAATAAACTAATATTTAAACTACTTATGTTTTAGCTCACACCTGAAGCTGAAACTAAAGTAAAAAAATCACGAGAAGTGATTGAAAGGATTGTAAAGGAACAGACGGGTAAATATTTTTGCTTTTAACTACTTATTGTTTAGAAGACTTTATCAAGTTCCCTCCTTAACCAGCAGTGTGCATTTCTTGCAGTTGTGTATGGAATCACCACGGGTTTTGGGAAGTTTGCCAGGACTGTAATCCCAAACAGTAATCTGAGGTATGTTGTGCGTGCAGCCTTCTCCGTTCTTTCTTTTCAGGAAAGGAAGAAGAGGGAGCAGTTTGACCCTGTAGTTGGGGTTAAATGAGAGATCTTCTTCAGAATTTCCTTCTGCTTTGTGCAAAATCAAACCTGATGAGCCTTTCTTTGAGGTTTAACATATTTTCTTTTTTTCTGTAGGGAGCTTCAAGTGAACTTGGTTCGTTCACATTCTGCAGGTAATGAGAGATTGCTTGGTGTTTCCCTTTTCTGCACTTGTTGGTAGCAGGTGAGTAACCCAGAGGGTTCTGTTACTGTTTCAGGTGTGGGAAAACCTTTGACCCCAGAGAGAACTCGCATGCTGTTGGCACTGAGAATCAATGTCCTAGCCAAAGGATACAGTGGAATATCCCTAGAAACCCTCGAGCAAGTTATTGAAGTGTTCAATGGTAAAAAGATGTTTAAAGAAAATATTCCTTCCCTTTTTTTGCCTTTTAACTGTTTTGTTAAAGGGTGTAGCTCAGTGGGTCAAGATGCAGATGCTGGTCTTTCAACTTGATAGTTGTGAGAGATCAGGACTAGAGCTGCAACAAGAGTAGTCCTGCTGGTGCCATTGTCTGTGATTGTAGGCCCTTTACTGTGGCCACCCTTGTGAGCCGGCTTCTCTGTTTTCCAAGGAGTGTATCAAGGGAAGGCTCTAAAAGGAGTGATTTTTGTTTTCTTTCTAGCATCCTGCCTTCCTTACATCCCAGAGAAAGGGACAGTTGGAGCCAGCGGAGACTTGGCCCCTCTCTCTCATCTTGCTCTGGGATTAATTGGAGAGGGAAAGATGTGGTCCCCGAAGAGTGGCTGGGCTGATGCTAAATATGTAAGATTTGTGCAGCTGATAGTTTGGTTTTTTTAGCTTGCTGACTCATTTTTCAAATTGCATGTGGCTTTGCAAGAAAGAGAGCTTTTGCTCAGACTAGTAACATGTAAAAGTCTTTGGATTTTCTCTACCAGTTTGAATTGGGACTAGGTTGCCTTTAGCTACTCATCCTCTAATCTGAGGAAGGTGGATCCATGGAGAATGCAAGAATTCACCCCCATGTCCCTGAAGCAGACATAAATAAGCAGCATGATATTGAGTCCTAAAGAAATATCATGCCACAGTACTGCTATACAAGATACCACAGGGACATCATTTATGAACTGGAGAAATTGAGAGGATATGATACCAACTATGAAAGAACTATTACTCTATCTTCAGCTCCATCAGCTTTTTTAAAAAAACCCATACTTTTCTAAAAAATCCAACATCACCTCTCAAATGCTGAGCATACCTGGAGATTTACTGGCGGCAAGATCTTTGCAGTAAAATTTCTACTGATTTTATAGCGGCTTTGAGTAAATACACGGGTTTAGATATTTCATTTTTGATAAATCAGCTAGGGTTACAAGGAGCCTTTATATCATTCTCCTTCACAAGATGGAAATGTTACAATGAAATTAGTTTTTAATCCATCATTATTCTGCCACCAACACACCAGCAGATTGATCTTGTGTTAAGTATCTCCAAGTCCAGCCCCTCCAGTCTTTCATGGTAGTTTGTTCTGCTACTCCTATAACTCCTATCCATGAATATTTGAATACCAGACTCATTGATGGATTGATAGGTGTTCAATCTTGTAGACTGGAGAAAGACTGAGGACTACACAGGGAGAGGAGTAAGGAGGAAGCAGAGCAGTGTGTCCTGGACCTTCAAGACCAGAAGTTATAGCTGTACACTTCTGAGGTGCATTACCTCTTCCATTGGACAGGGTGAGAGGATTAAATGAGAAATAGGTTATGCTGTTTCTCCATTTCCTGCAAGAGCAATTGCCCTATAGAATAGGCATGTACAGAATAAACTGAATAGGACTCCTCCTGTCACTAGAGATTTTCTATAGAAAGAATTAGGGATTGTTGAAAAAGGAATAATTTCTGCCAAGGCAAAATGCTGTGAGGCAGGGTGTAGGCAGAACTGCCTTCCCAAGAGGTTTCCAGCCTTCTTTCCTAGTGCCCTCTCCCATCATCTAGAACATGGTAGATGTTAATGGGCTGTGACAGTGACATATATCTTGCTTCAATGCTCCTCCCACTTTCTTATATTGGCACTAAGTGAGGTGCTAGTTTGCTAGTTTGCTTTATTTAGCCCAGCAGAAAAGAATGTGTTATATTTGTATGGTGTAAAGCTCTTTTTCTCCCTTCACTTAAGAAATTTGTTAATATTTCTGTTCATGGAAACGTTTAAGTTTTAGTGACCTAATTTTGTGACTTTAGTGACTGAAAAGTATTTTTCATTTACTGCCTTGGCATTTAACTCCTTCACAGGTCCTGGAAGCTCATGGACTGAAACCAATTACCTTGAAACCTAAAGAGGTAAAAAGTATAATGATGCCAGCTGATGAAAAAGAGCATAGTCAATCACTATTTGCTTTGTAGGTACAATAAAAGGATTACATTAATTAATAATAATTTTAAATCAAACTTCAGAAGAATAACGATGAAGTGTTGTCAGGAGTGGGATTCACCACTCCTAGTGTCACTTTACTTGACTTGAAGTGTCAGACCCGAGCTTGGTGTTCAGACTGGCTCTGTGATCAGTGGAGACAGACCGGTCTCTTTCGAAAGCACTTCATACCATCCTGAAACAGCTGTCTAAGAAGCACCTTCAAGGGCTTCTCTCTGCCCTTTGGCCATAACAGGAGGTCAGATGCCTGACTTGAAGCTGGTGTCTGACTTGGAACTACTGGTGCTCCAAGAGTGTCTGCAGTAACTTAATGGGGTCATAAGCATTAAGACTTTATGTAGCAAAGATGCTCAGTCAAGCTGCGTGTTTTATGATTTCAGGATGGTCCAAAAAGCTAGGCAAAGATCTTTAACTCCTTCATGTGTGAGGGAGAATTGTCACAGACATGAGGACATAGCTGCAGTGAATTCACTTGACATCTGCTCTCCCTTTGAAGGGTCTGGCCCTCATCAACGGGACACAAATGATCACCTCGCTGGGATGCGAGGCGGTGGAAAGAGCCGGAGCTATAGCGAGGCAAGCTGACATCATCGCTGCCCTTACCCTGGAAGTCCTGAAGGGTACAACGAGGGCCTTTGACACTGGTGGGTACTGGGCCCTTCCTGTCTGTTTGCTTAACAGCTCCTGACAAGAGAGGCACAGGCTGACAGTCTAACTTCTCTTACTAGATATCCATGCAGTGCGCCCGCATCGAGGGCAGGCTGAAGTGGCCTTTCGATTCAGGTCCCTTCTAGATTCTGACCATCATCCATCAGAAATAGCAGGTGAACAATCTTAACCTTCACCCTCTCAGGTTACCAGGACAGGCTGGGTCCTTCAACAGGACCCACTGTTTTTGTGTAAGCAATATCTGGGTTTTGCTGTCCTTGTGTCTCCTAGAGAGCCACAGATTCTGTGACCGAGTTCAGGACGCGTACACAATGCGCTGCTGCCCTCAGGTAAAGACTGACTTTTAGATCCTTCTGTAAAAAGAGACAAATATGGTGAAATTTCCACCTCAGAAATATGGTCAGTTAGGTGCTGTCTGACACTGTTAGAGGAAGTGGCTTTAATTTGCCTCTTCTTCACTTCACAGTAGTGTTAATGGAGACGTGCAATTTGTTGATCATGTGTGTGTACACATCAAGCAGCATCTAACAAAGCTGTGTCCAGATCTGGAAGAGGCCAGAGGTCAGAAGCAGAGGGAAAGTGCTGGTTTCCATGTGTGTAGATTTCGTAGGGATTTTCTTCTGCATTGGTGTTAGTAACATGAACTGGGTGTTTCCAGAAGCCAACAGAATGTAGTATCTTGGACATATTGGAAGTGCTCAATCCTGTGCATTTTAACAGGAGCAAACCAGTGGAATTAATGAAAGTTAACTAACTAATAAGAGATTTTGGTTTCTGTGAGTCTTTGTAAGGCTCCTTCTTCCCTCATAACACTTCTGCCCCTGAATAAATACCTTTCATTTAGGTAAACCAACCCAAAAAAGTTATGAATTTCATATTCAGATTACTCTTTTGGCAAAACTGCCATAATAATAGTAAATACCATCTTTGAAGTGTCTAGGATTGGCAGTGATGCTCCTGATGTTAAAAGCAAATCCAAGACCGTCTTCCATGTGTGAAAGTTAGTGGGATAGTGGGAAAGAGAACCCCTGCAGCTCAGTCAGCATCATCATGAAGGTGAACTGAGTACAGATACTAAGCTCAGGCACTAATGTCTTTTGTTCTAGGTCCATGGAATTGTAAATGATACAATTGCTTTTGTGAAGGACATAATAACGACAGAAATCAACAGTGCCACGGACAACCCTGTATCTTTTCGTTTACTTTATTCCTATATAAAATTCTGCTTAGCCTTTTTTATTATTTTCTTCTGTACAGTTACTCACAGTGGAGGCAAAAAAGTCATAACTGGTTTTGGTCAAAAACTGCCACTGTTTGCAACAGCAACCTCTCTTCCTTTCCCTATGACTGCATTGAAGGATTTCTGCCAGCTCTGTAACACAGGGCTGCATTTCTGTCAGCACTATAATGATGCTGCACATAGCATCATATCAATTGCTGATAAGCATTATTGCTTCTAATCTTCTAAACATCTTTTTACCATTAATTAGAATCTAATCCAATTCTTCTAATTGGAAGTAGTCCAATTCTAATTTGGACTAATTAAGTGTCAAAGTTGTAACTGTCATGGAGAGAATCTATCAAGGAACTGAAAATCTGTGCTAGGATCTGCACAGCTGGGTTGTTTTGCACTCTCAATCAAGGCCTCCCTTTATGTAGCATATTTGAAAAAAATACATGTCAAAACTGTACCTACAAATTTGAAGAACTGAGATTCTGTCTTCATTTCCTGAAAAGCGGAAGTGTGGATGCAATATAATGTGCTTGCAAATAAAAGCCTATTGGCACAAACACTCCTTCAGTTAAGATATTCTGATTTCTGGCAAATATCACTCATGTAAGCTGTATTTCACTCATGTGGGCCTTAACTTCTCCTTAAAGATGGTGTTTGCTGAAAGAGAGGAGACCATTTCTGGAGGAAATTTTCATGGTGAATATCCTGCAAAGGTAATTCAGCATATGAAGAAAGGAAAAGAAAACTTCTTCTAGTTTGTTTTTTTCCATCTGGTTTAATGAGATCCTCTTTTGTAGGCTCTGGACTACTTAGCAATTGGTGTGCATGAACTCGCTGCAATTAGTGAAAGAAGAATTGAGAGGCTCTGTAACCCCTCACTCAGTGAACTGCCTGCATTTTTAGTCACTGAGGGAGGTCTGAACTCAGGCTTCATGATTGCACACTGCACAGCAGCTGCCCTGGGTGAGTGCTTGAGCAATGCCATAGAGAGAGCAAGCTGGAAAGACTGATTTTTTTCAAGACAGATGCAATCTAACAGTAAGGTACAAAGGTATCTGGCTCCTGTTTTCTGTCTCCTCTCCATGTTCTCTGTGCTGTCTTGTAAAGTATGAGCATTGGGTGTAGCTGCAATTATTTCAGTTCAGGCTTCCTTATTATTTTATTTTATATTCCTTATTATTATTCCTATTTCAGTTCAGGCAACCCTTGAGCATGTTCAGTGCTCGGAGCATGCAAACTCTGAGTGGACTTTGGTGGGAAGGCTTGTCTCAAAGGTGGCCTGATGCCCAATTGGCACATCAGTATCAGACCCCAGAGCCCTCAGAAGACTGGAGTTTGCAGGGCTGGCTATTGGGAGAGCACTGAAATTAAGCATCCCTTCAGTTTTTCCTCTAGTACTCATGGCTAAGGCGACAAGAAGCCTGCTGGCTGCTGGCATACTACAGTTCATAGGTTCAGGGAAGCATGAGCCAATATAAAGATAAACATGCTGTGAGAAGAGAGTGAATTTTAAAAGTTACAAACAAACACAAGAACAGAGGATATCAGTTAAATGTGTAGATAAACATTCTGCAGAAAAACAAATGAATTAACTAAATCAGTGGGCTAAATGAACCCTGTCTAGAGGCTGCTTTGGGAAGTGGGTCTGGAAGAGGAGCCTGGATGCTCATCCCCTTTTTTAAGGGCTGGAAGCCTTTGGATGGGGAGAGTTTAGGATGGCTTCAGGTTTCACTGCACACTTCTGCAATCTGGAGTGACAGATTCTGGAGTGTTTATGATTTCTGCTGTGGGAAATTAAAATTACAGCCCTGCCTCTGCTGACACTAGACATCCATGGGTCAAAATCATCTCATCCTGATCAAAACAGCCAGCATTTTATCTGAATTTTTATCTGATGTTTGAGTTCCTTTTATTTTTCTTAACTTCTTTTTTAATCACCAATATTTTTCAAATCACTCTGCCAGTTTCTGGGTTGTTTGTGTACCAGCTAATGTTTTTCACTCCCAGGGTTAATAGATAAATCTGAAAAAAGCTTGCAGATATTTTGCAACACCACTGGATGTGTCTGTCTGCCCCTGCTCCAGCAGCTCTGTGCCTGCCAGACTGAGCTGTGTGCAGTGATCACATGCAGCCTCTCTGGGACCTGCCTGAATGTGCCAGCTGGGCTCTGGTCCTAGACTGTCACTCCAGCCTATTTGCAATTGGTGTCACCGTCTCTCTGTTGCTCCTGTTGCTTTTCTGAAGCCGCTAATTTGGCGAGAGCGTTACACAGCATCCCGCTGGGCTTCAGAAAGGAAAGGCTGAGTGCAGCCAGAGTGCTGTGAATGCAGACTGCATTTCTTCTCTTTTAAAGAGCAGTTCTCAGCCTCAAATTGTCATTGAATGGTGCCTAAGGCCTCTCCTGCAACCATTTGCCTGTTGCTTTTGGATGCAGCATGAGAATTTACTCCAGATCTTGGCCCTGGCTTTCAAAGCAGGAGTGTGTCACCCTCAGGGATGTGGGCAGCCTTGTGGTGAGGTGAGAGAGGGAGAGGGTTTGTATTGCATTCCCCCATCTTCCTAGAGGAAGCTCTGAAAGCTGCAAAGAGCAGAGCAGATGCTGATCTCAAGCTGTATTCTTGAAAGCAGGGGAGGGGTGAACTTTGTGACCAAACCAGAGGGAGCCAATGCTCTTTACAGAGAGTTGCCCTAGAGCAACAGGCAGAACCAGGCTTGTGTTTCACTTATGTCTGCTCTTCTGCTTCAGTTTCCTCCAGGCCTTTGAGCCACAGCAATGCAAACTGGAGATAAGGGAGTGAAGAGTGAGCTGTGGTTCCGTATTTGGTTAATATTTGCGTCTAAAGACTGCTGTTGGTTAGTGTTTTCAGAGGCAATGGTAGTTTTCAAGGTGGTTATTACAAATTGCCCAGTCCAGGTAAAATACTGATGCATCCTCAAAAGAGGAGCAGTAGCTGGCCCAAGGTGGTGGGCAGGCTCTTATCTCCATGTTGTCCATTGCTCCTGCTGTCTCCTGCCTATTCTGTCCTTCATTCCTTGTGCTGGGTTTTTGCAGTGTCTGAGAACAAAGCCTTGTGCCACCCCTCTTCTGTGGATTCTCTCTCAACCAGCGCTGCTACAGAGGATCATGTGTCCATGGGAGGATGGGCTGCAAGAAAAGCCTTGAGAGTTATTGAACATGTGGAACAAGGTAAAATTAAAATTCTGATTTCAAGACAGACCTTGAATCATGAAAATGAGGTGCTAAGACCAATAATGATCAAGTGTGAGATAGGCAGAGACAATGCAAGCTTTTCCAGACAGAAGACTCTCTTCCAAAGCACTATCATTTTCCTGGTGTTTTCATATGGGCTCTGGCAAGCTTCAGAGGGAGAACTTTCATTTTTAGCTCAGGCTCCTCTTTTCTCAGTGCTAAAGAAGATTTGTGATTTATGATGGACATTAATTTGAGCATTCCAGTTACCCTGGAAGAGATTCCTAGGGATTTAAGACTCTGGTGACCAGGAGCTCCAGGTACACTTGAAAGTCTGTACAACAGCACCCCAAATCTGCTTGCTAGGGCTGGCTACTGCCCCCAGCATCAGCCATGAAATGATCCTGCCACTGGGCTGGCTCTCTGGGGACTGTGCATCCACTGGTTTTTCACAGTGCCTGAGCCATATGATATGAGTGAGAACAAAGGCCAGGGGTGGCTTTAGACAGGAAACCTCACCTTGAGCTGTACCTGCCAAACATCCCTTTGGCTGCTCTGCTTTCCCAGTTCTGGCTATCGAGCTGCTGGCCGCCTGCCAGGGCATTGAATTCCTCCGCCCTCTGAGAACCACCACCCCATTGGAGAAGGTCTACGACCTTGTGCGCTCCGTGGTGAGGTAAGAGCAGACAAACAGCTCCCCAGGGGCTGTCTGCCTGGAGAGCAGCTGCTGGCAGTGGGGGTTAATGTTTGCCCAATGTCTCGTCACAGGCCCTGGATGAAGGATCGCTTCATGGCCCCAGACATCGAGGCAGCTCACAGGCTGCTCGTGGAGCAGAAGGCGAGTGCTGGCTTTTGGCTTCTGTGCAGGCTTGTCTAGAACCCTTTCTCTTTGTCCATGCCATCTGCTGGTTTTGCTGCCCAATCCTCTTCATGATCAAGTAGTTTTGTAGCAAGTGGCAGTGACTCTCTCTCAACTATTGCACACAGAGCAATAGCCTGGTAACAAGACAAGACAAAGTATTTTTGCCTTGAATCCTTTCGCTTTGTCCCCTTGGGGCTGTATCCTTTCCCATCCATTGTCAACTACCTCCACATGCTCTTCCCTAAACCTTGCTCTGCCTGCCTCTCTGGTTCTGCTCTTCCCATACAGCATATCCCACACAATAACTTTTCTTCAGGGTTTCCTGAACTCATGCATTGATGTCCTAGCTGACCTTTTCTTTGCCTCTGACGCTGCTGTTTCACATTCTTGTTCTGCAGGTGTGGGAAGTGGCTAAACCTTACATTGAAAAGTACAGGAGGGAACACATCCCTGAATCAAGACCCATTTCACCTACAGCTTTCTCGCTGAGAATGAGTGCAGATGATAGTCATGACCACAGGCATGAGAATGAGCTCTAAGAGTTGTGATCCTCTGGAAGAGAGCAGATCCTTTCCAGAACCTTACATGAGCATGGCTGCTCTACTCACACTCAATGTGGTTTCTCCAGGTGACCTAGAGGACCTGACTGTCTTGCTCAGAAGCACAAATAGATAGTAAAGAAAAGTCTCCCTGCTTTCCTCATGTGTAAAAGACACATGATAGTGTGGTTTTGACTGAATTTCATGAACTTCTGAATACAAATCGTTCAGACTCCTGTTGAAACCAGTATTTGTTTTGTCAACATTTCGTTTGTTTTCTCTCCATCTGCGCCAATCGTACCAAACAGGCCAAGTTTGTTATTCTTACCTTTTTTCTCCCCCTTTGGGTAACTTCATTTTGCCACAAGCAAGATTATCTTTCCACTTAGTCTCTTTTGCAGATCATGTGTGAGGTATAGGCTCTTGTGTAACAGGAGCATTTTTAGAGCAGGTGCTTCACAAATCAGGAAAGTTGTGTGCATAGGAATATGCTATGGACATCACTACTCCAGAACAAATATTTTATATTCTGGTGATGGACTACATTTAATGCAGCATTCCAAGAGCTCAGGGCTCACACCTGCAATCAATAAACTGAGGCTTCACATATGGTTGTAGCAATCTGTTTTCCTGTCACATGTGTGATGATGAAAATGTAAAGCAAAAGCTTAATTTGGAAGTAAGTAGGACAGGTGAGACAGAGGCCAGAAAAGGGGGAAGAGGAGGTATAGGGCTAGTGCATGTGAACCAGTGCTGAGGTGATAGCCCCAAGATCTACCCTCCCATGGCTCCCCAGGTTTCTGCCTGTCTGCCAGGGGCCCTGTCCCCACAGCTGGGATCATGAGTGAGTGTGCTCTGTGTCACAGCACTGACCTCTGGCACAGGCTTTATTTTGCAAGGGAAGAGTCAGGACATGGGTTTCACCTCATGCTGCAGTGATGACAGGACAGTACTGATGTGGCTGAGGGACATTCAGCACAAGCTGAAAGCCTCCCCAGGCTGTTGGCTATGCTGCAAGGGGCAGCCAAAGCACCACTGTGGGGCTGCCTTTGAGCATCTGACACGTGTTAAATGTGCCCTGAGGAGAGGGCTCATGCCTGCTGGCAACCTAGCAGGTTGCCAAATGTCCAAAGCAATACCTTGGGCATTCAGAGAAGAGATTCTGGGCCCTGCTTCCCACTCACCTCTGCTTTTGGCTGCCTGGAACCAAGGGATCCCCAGCACACACTGCAGCACAGGGGACTCAGGTTTTGTGCTGTGCCTGTGCAGAGCTGAGAGGCAGCGCTCTGCCTGCACCCTGCATTTAAGAAATGCCTGTGCTCCTTCCCTGACAGCCTTCCCAAATGCCTGTATAAACATTATTTATGAAGGTTGTCTTGGGCAGAATGGACTGTGCAATCGCATACTTGGGATGTTCTTTCAAGCTTCATAAAAACAAAGTTCCACACCCACATCTGGTACAACATCTGCTTGCAGGAAAACATGTCAGGTGGCAGGCTATTTCATTGTTTCAAAAACTGATTTGGTTGGCTAGCCTGGCTCAAATAAAGCATGAAGAAAGATACTACAGGGGATGGCTTAACAGATGTGCCCAAGGCTCAGGGAGATCAGAAAGTCATAATAATGCTCATACATGTTCGTGATGGCTTTTAAACACCTGTTGATCAGAGTGAGACCATTGTCCTTCCTCAAGGGTCTGGTTCACTAAAGCACTCTGCTCTGTATCACAGGTTATGTCACTTGCTTATATCAATAACTATTTTTGATGTGAAGTTCTTCATGCTTGTCAGGTGCAATTTCATGACTTCGCCTTCAGAAAGTAAATCCCTTTTACTTCTGCAGCCACCATCCATTTGAAAATTTGAAGAAAAGGCTTAGTCCATGGGTATTCAGAGACCCTCCTACCCCAGACCCTCTGCTTAAATACTGCAAAAGCTTAAATTCTCCAGAGCTGTATCATCCTTTTTTCTACATAGTGCATTCCTAAATGATGTTACAAGCTGGGAGGGGAAAAAAGCAGCAGTTGAAACATAAATGAAGGAGGACTTTTTAAAAGTTAGTCTCCTAAATTTCAACATGGCTTTGAGTAAAGCTTTTTATACTTAATTTACCATAATCACATTCAAACTTCCACAAACAAATGTATCTCATGTTATTTCAGATTCAACGTAGAATAAATAAAATGAGGTCTTTTCTGGAACATCTGTATGATACTGCATGTGATCTTCTTCCTACATAGCCAAGGGCCATCCCAAATGTGCATGCCTGAGCCCCTGGCCCTCTCTCACAGGTTACTTAACATCACACTCCCCAGTAAATCTTACCTGGATCCAGACTCTGTTTATTCATTGCCAGTTTGTTTGGGTTATTTTCAAATATTATAATATTATAGGCTAATTTTATAGGAAAACAGATTTGGAAACTGTCTTATTTAAGATGGATACAATTAGAAATCATTTTATTGTGCTGTAGAGAAGGACAATGGACATGGAGATGCACCAAATGGGTAATGCTTGGTAAGGTTTATTTGAATAAGAGTAAGGTGAGCAGGCAAACAATTTACCAGAAAATACGAATCTGATTTGTCTGTTGCTTTGAAATACTCCATCCTAATTTGATTTTAGTAGCTCACTAAACTACTGCCTTCTCTCAGTAACTGCTCATTGTCTCACACCTCTCATTTTCATAGACGACTTTTCCTTTAACTACAACGTAGTTGATCAATGCTTCATGTCCACCAAACTGGTAAATCAAGTGCTCCCACCTAAAAAGACAAGATGTTTAAGAATACATAAACTTGCATAAGAGCAGGTCATATGCCCAGCATACCTGGCAATTTTATAAGATTTGCTTGAAAATGGGAAAACACTATTCCATGTCTACATGTTGTCTCTTGCCGCATGAATACAGTGAGTCTATCAGCAGAGAATTTATTCCACAAAATAAACACATATTATCTCTAGGTAAACTGTAGTTAGGCACAGATTACTTGTACTAACAGCCCCAAAAGTCTAAGGCTTCATTTTCCATTGGAGTAATCAAGGAAAATGAAAGTGGGTCTGAAATGCTACCAGGGTCCCTCTATTCAGTGAAGATAACTAAGCTTAAAGCACACTCCAAATGCCAATGGAAGAACAAACCTTGACGAGTTTATGATAAGAAGATCCCCCTGCTTGCCGACCTCCAAGGAGCCGTGTGTGTCTGATTTGCCCAGGGCATAAGCTGCATTAATGGTGGCAGCTGCCAGTGCTTCATTCATTGACATCTTCATGTTCACACAGGCCAGATGCATCACCATGGGCTAGCAGGCAAGGAAGGGCACAATGGGAGTAACCAGGAACACAAAGCTGTTTATGCTACAAATCCCTAAGCGCCCCCCTTCTTCCTTGCACAACAGAAGGAGTTGTTCTGTACAACATGAATTTTGCCAAATCCAAAATGAGAACTTTAAAATCAATTGCTTTGAGAGCATTTTGAATAGGCCTCTCAGTGCATATGAAGGATGGAGCCCATTCTGGTTTCAGGAATTTCTGGCAAAAACTACCAGTATACACAAACAAACACAGCTGTCTGCATGGGGTAGGCAGCTCTCCTTGTGCACATGAAACCGCTTTGAAGTGTGCAAAACCTACACACAAGTTGTACTAGTAAGAAATTTCATAATTCTATGGTTTCAGTATTAGGATTATCTTACCATTGAAAAACAGTATGCATTAGGATTAAAGTCACTGCCAAGAGCAACTATAACACCTTCTTCCAACATTTTTCTAGCTCGAGGTTGCTTCAGTCTAGTGGGAAAAATAAACTCATCAGTACAATTTGCTTAGGATCAGACAATGATTTACAAGGGAAAAACTCATCTCTCAGTTTGGCTACATTCATGCATTCAGTTACACTGATCCTTAAGGAGATAAAAGCCCAAATTCTCCTCTTGCATCTCTACCTGTCATCCTACGGAAAACATAAATGGGAAGTGTGAGCCACAGCTTTTGCAGTAACTGCATGTGGCACCAGCCAGTGTCAACCATCAGGCTCCAGACCACTGAAATTCTGGTATGTACCCAGACCTCAGCCACTGAAGAATTTACAAGATGAAAAACTTCATTTCTAAAAAAAATTAATTTTCTAGTTCTTACAGCTTCAAAGCCAGGCTCCAAAATATGAGCAGTGACACGTGCAATGCGATAGTCCCTTCCCGATTTTTGAGTCTGTCAGTTTAGTCTGTGTACATTAGAGATCTTTTCACTTAGCAATTATAATGCAAGGGATGTTTCCAATAACTTCAATATCTGGAATAGCCATTTCAAGACTGTTCAACCCTTGGATTAATCTGTGTAGGTGTTTTCAGGGGGGCACTTGGAAATACACTCTCGAGGAGGTTTTAGCCACAGCTGCCGGAAAGCCACTCCAAATCTACCGTGAGACTTCTCAGCAATCTCACAGAGTTTTGAGGATTTCCAGCAGAAATAAGACATAAGGAGGGAGGCTCATTCAGCTCTCTGTACATGTGATTGCTTTCACTGACCCAGACTGATCCTTAAGGCATAGACAGACACTTCTGCTTTTAGATTAAAAGCCCCTCAAACCACACACATGGATTTGCAGTTGCAGAAGTTTCCCTCCAATCTAGTGGCCTTACCTTAGCATGTAGGCTGTTGTTGGCAGAAGGACAGCAGCACACTTTGCTCTTGCCATTGCCACAATGCCTTCATCACTAACTTCTTCCAGGTGGCTGATGGCCCGGGCTCCCAGTTCAGCTCCAAGCTAAGGAAATTTTCAAGCAAATTACTCACTATTCTCAATTAATTCAGTTTAAAAAGTTGTTCCTAAACAACTGGAAGAGACAATTCACTATTAATGCAAAATATACCAGAAGAGAAATAGCAAAGAATGCTTGGAAGGTCAATCAGACTACAGAGACAAAATATTTGTTAATTTACTGCAGGAAAAGTTGATCACTTTATCCACCCATGGAGCAGAAGCACACCTTCAGCGGTGTTTTTAACAGCCAACCACAAAAATTATGTGAGAGCCATGAATGAAAACATTATCAATTCCTGTTCATAAAGGATCCATCAGAAAATAGTTCACAAAAGCGAATGCTGCCTTCAATGGGGAAGTCAAACAGGCTTTTATGATCAACCAAGTTTTTGGTTTGGTTTTGTTGGGTTTTTTTAATATACAGCTTGGGCAGGCCCCACAGGAAGGAAGCAATATTTAAATGACGGTGAAACATGGTGTCAAAGGCACTTTCTTTATCGAGATATTTGGGAACCTAGTCTTGACTAAACCACCTCTCTGAGAGTGCTCAGATAAACTGATATCTGACTAATGAGACCGCTGAGTACGTTTACTGCAATTTGGCTTGTTGCTTCTAACAGGACGTTTAACAAAAAAAATATTTTTCAAGTTGCATTGAAACCATGTTTTTGTCATTCTTGGGTGCATGGATATCCACCTTCCCAATCTGTATCCCATGTGGAAGATAAGCAAAGTCAATGTTTGGTTAGCCAGTGCACGCTAGTCCCAGAGGTCAAGGCTTCCTCCCATGTCCTCACCTCCAAAGCTGCACACGGACTGCTCTTCCTGGCATCTGTTTCTTTCAGGTGGCTTATTTCATAAAGTCTTAGAAAAGACAACCTCAGTTTTGAAAACTCCAGTTCCTTCACAGACTGGCTCTCACAAGAGCAAAAATGAATGTTAAGAAAGACGTACCTCAGCAGATTTCATCGGATGCAGCTCGTCACCATGGAAGTTAATCTGTAACCCTATATCTTTTCCAGCTTGAAGTATTCTCCTTGTAGACTCCAGATCAAAGACCCCCTTCTCACAGAACACATCTATATTGTCAACATGTATTTCACCACTTAGTCTGAGTTCTTTCAGTTTAGGAAGGTGGTTATTGATGATGTCGTCTGTGGCTTCAGTAGCAGTTTTCCCTCTGACAAAAAGAAAGTGTTACAGAGCCCAGTGAGCAACATCCTTGAAGACTGGCACACACTCAAGCCATACATGCAATTACTGAATTACTTAGGAAATGATGTAAATATGAATCCCTCAAAAAAAATTCAAATCAAAAAATTAAGCCCCATTGTAATTCATGTATTCTCCAACATGAGTTACTTTCCATTCAAAGAATATTAGATTGTATTACTGAGTGTTTTTAATAAGATTGGCATCTTGGGTGCTAATAAAGATATGGGGTACTTAAAAACAAATTTTTCTGCTTTCTTATTGATATATTCTGACCTCTTTATACTGTATCCTAAAATATAACTATTTAAAATATGTAAGTGAACATTTAAATATGTTAAATGGTATTCATACAATATTTTATGCAAATATCAAAGCTCAAAGGGGATATGCAATGTAAGTTATTATTTTTAATTTACCTCTCCTCCTTTTCTATCATTCAGAGTGATGGACAGATAACTGTTTCTGATCAGAGGTGCTTCCCCAGGTTTGATTTGCCAAAGTCAGAATCATTTATGAATCCTCTATTACATAAAGATAACCCAGGAGAGATCACTAATTGTCTCAGAAAGAGCAAATAATCCCAAAACATGCAGTTGAGCTAGCACTTTCCAATTTTAATGTCTAAGGACAAGGGATGTACAGCAGCTAAATGTCTGAGGATCTGCATGCTCATTTCAGGCAGTGTAAGGCATGCAGACACTGGCACTGTGGAGTGCCACACGAGGCTGAGTTGAGAGCCGTGCAATGGAATCAATTCAAGAGGCCAAATTCTGCCTGAATTTACAAACAAGGTTATAAAGCAGAGCTCCTCTTCCATTCCCTTCTCACTGAAACAGGCATCAGGGTTGCACAGCCTCTGACTGTGCCAAGCCTTCTCCCTTTTCTCTTTCTAATCAGCAGCCTTTGGAGGAATTTGGGCTGGAAGATGAGGGCCAGAGCCAAGACAAAACAGAGGGAAACACTAAAAAATGGTTTCGCTTTTTGAGGGATATAATGCTCAAAATGCAAAACAAAACCGCTGTGGTTTAAATGCAAAAAATTTCTGCTCAGGAAAACACTTTGAAAATTTCTTGATAAAGTGGAAAATGGCCCAAGAATCACTTACTAATAAAAAACAATGATTTTTTAAAATCAGACATTCCCCAAATCATGAGTTTGATTCAAAATGATGACTGGAGGGACCAAGGAAGAACTGCAGATTCCCTCCTGGTCAAAATGAAAACCCAAGCCAGAGTCTAAGTTGCAGGAGTAGCATAAAATTCAAACAAAATAGTCTAGACACAAATATTTGATTGAAAAGACAAGAGAGGATTCGAAAAGACCCAAACGGGAAAATACAGATAACTCAGTATTTCCTTCAGGAAATTTCCTCAAACCCCAAACTAACTTTTCTCCTTACTTAAAATACAGTATCCTTACTATTACTACTACTGCATTTTGTTATGCTTGATGTGCATCAGTGGGGACAGAAGCGTGCATAGAATGAGAAAGCATGCCTGTCTTTCTAACACATGAGAGTTAGTATGTCTGTAAAAACACTGGAAATTATTTCATTGGTTTATAGAAATGCTCAAAGCATTTTGGTGGGAAAGACTATCAGGATTTTGCCTGAGATCCTGGAAAGGCTTTTTAGGAGAAGGAGAAAGGAAGGGCTAAGAAATATATATAGATAGATATATATAGATATATATAGATAGATATATATAGATATATACACGTACACATATATATATACACACATATACATATATATATGTATATACATATATATATAGATATATAGTTTGGGGTGAAAGGTCTTTTTTATTTTACCATTAAGTCCTCTAAATTTTAGTAGAACTTCCTGAAAGACATAGTTGCTGCCTTTTTACTTTATTCTTAACCATCTCCCAGTTACTGAAGATGATACAGGATTCATTTTCCATAGTTAGATTGACAAAAGATAATTTACCATCCTACTCCAAACATGCAAGAATTAGATTGCAAAAAATATTTTCTGGGTCACGTTTTCTTGAATGATAGAAAAGGTGAGGATTTTTTTTTTTTTTTTGGAATATGCTTTTTTTTCTTTTAACAAACATCTCTTGAATACTGCCACATAATAAGCCTGCCTCCATCTCACATGCCTTGTCTTGCAGCAGCCTACCACTTAGCATGTCAAGATATCCAGCTAAAACTCCTCATTAGTTCCTTCATACACTGAAATCTGATAACATGAAGATGTCAATTTCATCATAACAAAATCAAAATCAGAAGTAAGAAAGGATTTTTATGATATGCCTACTTGAGCCATCAGAATAATTTATTAAAAACAGTTTAATCCTCATCTCACAGCTATAAGATGCATGCAAGTCTTCATTGCATGGAAGCACAATTAAACTTGGTTTACGGAGCTATATAAAGATTGAATATGGTATTTTCTGTTGTTATTCGGCCAAAATAAAATCTCATGGCAGAGACCAGGCTTGAAGGATACCAGCAAATGCAAGCAGAAGAACTTTCTGTGTTACGTTCAATGTGAGCGTCAGCTGGAGGCAGGGGTTCTGAGCTGAGCCCATGCAGGTATTTAGGAGCCACTAAATAATGGTGCCCTGAAATTCAGGAGAGCTTCCTATGAATATTGGCCGCTGCTTTTCAAGCACGTTGCATGTTAGGAGTGAGGCAGAGGGAGCCAGCTTCCAACGCAAAGCAGCAGCACCCAAGAAGAGAAATGGCAGCCCTCGGGTTACTTGGGCACGGCGTGAGCTCCGCAGTAGGTGCAGGAGATGCCGACGGCCGAGGATGCCCGCGCGCGCTCGATGGCCCGGAGCATTTTGAGCTCGCTGTCCAGCTCCAGCCCGTAGCCGCTCTTGCACTCCACCAGCGTGGATCCCGCCCGGAGCATGCGGCCCAGGCGCTGCTGCAGCGTGACCAGCAGCTCGTCCTCCGTGGCCTTCCGAGTGTGCTCCACCGTGAAGTGGATTCCTCCCCCGGCCTGGTGGATCTCCATATAGGATGCACCTGCCAGCTTGGGTCAAAGAAAAGGAAACAAAAACCACCCACCCGTACAATTAGCTATGAACAAGTGTGTTTTCCATCCCAGAGATACTGCAAAGCGCCTTGAGGTCTCTTTGCAGTGAGAGAGACAAAGAGAGGAGAAAAAAACCCCCATTAATTCTTCCTCCCCCTCCCCATTTTCTTCTCTCTCGAAATGTTATAAGAAGCAGCCTAAAGAGAATTACTAGGAAGACTTGCTTTCCCCTGAGTCCAAGGGGAAAACTGATCTCTAGTTCAAAATTCATTTATGTGGAAAAGAAAAAGGAAGGAAAAAAATCAAGACTTAGACAGTAATAGAAAGCGGCAGTCCTGTATTGCTTCAATTAATGCAAAAATATATCAAGGGTGGCTGCAAAGGATGGAGGTACACTCTAAGCCTATCAGTATTCAAAAAATCATCCCTCCTCCCTCAGGTAGATTACCTGACAGAAATTATGTATTTTTCTATAAAAGAAAGATGAGAGTCACTAGGAAGTAGAAACAATTATACATTAAAAAAAAAAAAGGAGGAAGAAAAATCCATCTGTTTATGCTGTTACCTTCATTGCAAACTCATGAACCCTATCACCAGCCCACACTGGATGTGTATGTGCATCTACCAGGCCTAAGGAAAACAAAGTAAATGTACACTTGAGTTACACTTGAATGTGTAAGAGAAAATGTTATGAACATGCAAGCAATTTAAATAGACTGCAGAAGCTCCCCTAAAAAGTCTCTACTCGTTAAAGAAAAAAAAATCCAACCAGCCAAATATCTCTTCAGATATTCAGACTTATCAGAGGCTATTAATTTTCTTTCCATTGTTTTTTAGGTCTGACACCTTAGGCAAAATGTCTCCAGGTAAATGCATCAGTGGCTGAGTGTGTCATAGTATTTTGATAAAGTTTCAAACTGTGGAAGAAAGGATAAATAGCAAACTTTGAAAGAGTTCATTAGACTTGAAGCCTGTACTCTTTAAATAAAAGGCAAACTGCTTAGGCTGGGCTTAGCGCACTAGACTTCCTCTAGCAGCACTTATAACAGTGGGAGTCTTTTCTACAAGCTCTGAAACCGATACTGCTGAACGGTAAGGCCACTGTAAGAGAAACACAGGTCCGACAGCTCATGTACTAACACCGCTTGGAGAGTTTACCATGCAATGGACTTGCCCATATTTTGGGGATTTTTTATCAGGCAAAGCTGCAGAATTTGTAACTTAAAATCCCTTTTGCCTGCAAACAGCTGTGGGCAGGATGGACAGACTGAGCTCTGTGGCCGAATGGCTGATGGGCTGAGAGAGCACAGAAAAGAGCAGTGAATCTAGAGAGGCACTCTGTGGGCCAGCTACATTCCTGTTGTGACCTACGATACAGAGGAACAGATCTACCGACAAAACAAGAGGAGACAGAGCTCCGCCATGAAGCCCAAAAGAACCCTTGAATATCTCCAGTGAGGAAGACCACTACCTCTCTGGGCAGTGTGTTCCAGAGCACAGTAAAGAAGTTTTTCCTTGCGTTCAAGTGGAACTGCCCATTGCCTCCTGTCCTGTTGCTTGGCACCACTGAGCACAGCCTGGAAACCTTCTCTGGGTGTCCCCCACTCACATACTTACAGATTTTGATGAGGTCCTCTCTCAGTTGTCTCCTCTTGAGGTTGAACACACCAAACTCTCTCAGTCTCTCCTCATAAGAGAGACACTTCAAACCCTTCATAATCTTTGTAGCCCTCCCCTGGACGCACTCCAGCAGCTCCATGTCTCTCTCGTACTGTGAAGTCTTGAAGTGGACACAGCACTCCAGATGTGCCTCACCAGGGCTGAGTAGAGTACCTGAGTAGGACCATGTCCCAGCACCCTTGATGGTGCTGTTCCTTTGTAGCACAAAAATACACCTACCTGGCAACACGCACTTCCCAGAGCAGTCAATTATCCTTTCAAATGTTGCTTCTGAAAACTCATTGCGAATAACATCTGCCTGGCCCACAGCTTTGATACAACCATCCCTGCAAAACACAGACAATGACCAAAGAGTGTGTGAGCCTGTTTAAAAGTCGACGACAGAGCTCCCGAAACAATAGGGGCAGGACCTCCACGAGGACTGAAGATGCACATGTAGAGGTGGTTCGCTCATATTACAGACACACGGCAAACACCGGGGTGATGCCATGTGTTTCAAGCTGTTTGCCATAACGCTTGTCCTCTCCTTAGATCCCTCTGGACGACACCTTGGTACCGTTCCGCTCTAATTCCTGCTAGGTAACACTCTTTGCCTCCTGCGGATCAGCGAGCGCACAGCATCTCTCCGCAGGGCACTCGTCCCCTCGCTCAAACCCAGCTGCCTTCGCCAGGACCTGGATCACGCCCCGGGAAGCCACAGCCCTTTGGGACTGCTCTCCCATGGAGTTCGAGGATGGCTCCGGGAAGCCTGGACCGCGCTTGGGGGATGCCTTCCACCCTGCCCCACAATCGCAGCCGCGCCGAGGCAGAGCCCCGAGCCGAGGCAGAGCGCTGCACTCACAGCCCCGAGCCGAGGCACAGCCCCGCACTCACAGCCCCGCGCTCACAGCCCCGAGCCGAGGCAGAGACCCGCACTCACAGCCCCGCGCTCACAGCCCCGCACTCACAGCCCCGAGCCGAGGCAGAGACCCGCACTCACAGCCCCGCGCTCACAGCCCCGAGCCGAGGCAGAGACCCGCACTCACAGCCCCGCGCTCACAGCCCCGAGCCGAGGCAGAGACCCGCACTCACAGCCCCGTGCCGAGGCAGAGCGCTGCACTCACAGCCCCGAGCCGAGGCAGAGTCCCGCACTCACAGCCCCGCGCTCACAGCCCCGAGCCGAGGCAGAGACCCGCACTCACAGCCCCGCGCTCACAGCCCCGCACTCACAGCCCCGAGCCGAGGCAGAGACCCGCACTCACAGCCCCGCGCTCACAGCCCCGCGCTCACAGCCCCGCGCTCACAGCCCCGCGCTCACAGCCCCGAGCCGAGGCAGAGCCCCGCACTCACAGCCCCGCACTCACAGCCCCGCACTCACAGCCCCGAGCCGAGGCAGAGCCCCGCACTCACAGCCCCGCACTCACAGCCCCACCACCAGGCTGGCGGCCCGCAGCACGGCCAGGCCGGCGGCGCCGTCCCGCCGCAGGTACGGCTCTCGCCGGCCGCAGACCAGCACCAGCTGCTCGGCGTTCTCCAGCAGCAGCCGCTGCCGCTGCCGGCCCGCCATGCCCGCGGCCACCCAGTGCCGGGGCCGCTGGGCTCAAAGTCCCCGGGGCGGCGCGGCCGAGCTCCCCTCCCGCCCCCCGGCCCGCCCCGGCCCGCCCGGCACCAGCACGGCCCCGGCTCCGGAGCCGGTCTCGGCTCTGCCCGGCTTGGTCTGGCCCGAGATGGCCGCAGCCCGCTCCAGGCGCGGGATGCTCTGCTAGATTCGGTCCGGGATAACTTGACAACATCCGTGCATCGCGCTGGTTCGGGACCAGCTCCCAAGCACCGGGTTTTCCAGCTGGGGCTTCCCGGAGCTCCCAGTCTTCACAGCACCACCTGGAGATTTCCTTTTGCCAAGAAAATAGGAGCGTCTGATTTGGGAGCGTTTGTTTGCCCACGTGCCCCGTCCCCGGCGTCCATCACCTCTCCAGCATCCATCATTTTGCGCCCGCCAACCACTCTGCCCGCATCCCAGCAACAACCCCCGAGGGACCGTAACAGCTTCCACCGCGCCAGGTGTTCAGGCAGACATTAATTTATCCAGGCAGATATTAATTCTTCCGATTCCAATAAGGAAACGCTTGTGCGATTCTGCTGCCCCCTGCAGAACGAGGGATGGGAGAATCAGGGAGCAAATATTTGCTCCCAACACGGATTTTTTGGGTTTCTTCTCTCTCCACATACCCACAGCGTCTTAAGCAATCCAGTACTCCCCAGCTGAAAAATAGAGTGTCTTTCTAAACAAGTGGTTCCTCAAACATTTGTCCTGGGGTGGCAATCTTCTTTAGGCACCTTCTTTTCTTTTAGAAAGAGAATCGATTTAAAATGTTTGTAACAGATCTATGTGCATATACATATTCCTGTTCAGCAGAAAGTTGGTTATGTTGGCTCTTTGAACGCGCCTTTCTGGTGAAGTCTCATTTGCAAAAGAGGCAAGATTTGCATCTAAAGCCCAGTAATTTGTATTTAATATCAAACCTGAAAAGTGAGTGAAAGTACAATAAAGTTGGGTGTTACCTTGTGATGCTTCTCCACCGGGGTAATACTGACCATGGTATAACCTTGTCTTCCTCCTGAGCTCCCACTTAGGCATGCAGAAGATGGACAGGAGAGCTGGTAGAGGGGGCTTTACCACTCTCAGGAGTTCCTGCTGCTGACTGTGGTGCTCCCCAGCAGTTTCACAATATGCTTGAAAGCAGAAATCAAGGAGGAGCCTGGCAACAGCATCATAACAAGCACAGAGGGACATCCCATTGTGGGGGATGCCTAAGCAGTGATGGTGGGCTGAGAGCTGTTGTGTCAGGAATGAAACAACATGCTGCGGTGGAGGGGGGAAAAAAAGAAAGATCAACACACCTGTGAGCTGTGTTGTTACACTTCAAAGGAGAAAATCAGTTTTGTGCTCTAGGCTTCTCTGAGATTCAAGGTCAGATCCTGATTTAAAACCTGAGAATCAGTGAAGATTTTATGCTTCATAAGCTGGGAGTGTATTTTGTTCTAAGACTTATATTCTGTTTGCAGAGAACTTACAGATGTGCTTGTGTATTTCTATATGCCCTGGTTCTTTTCTGGTGAAGAATTTTCTCTGTAATACATCAGCATATGAGAAAAGGGCAATCCACTGCAGTCAGGTTTCTGACATGCTGTGCCTCATCCATTTTTAAGAATACTGCCCAGAAAGGTAATTGCAGGAATGGTTTTTAGGTTGCATCCTCACGAAATTCTAGAGTTTGATTCAAACAGTACAGATTCTAAATATTCAGCTGTATTTTTAAAATGCTGGCAGAATTCACTGGATGTAAGCAGAGGGCTATAGGGTGCTAAAGGAACCCTGCAAAAATTTCTTAAATTTAGAACTTTTAAATCACCTTAAAGTTCCAGTGAAAGTACTTTTTGAAAATAATTTTTAAATGTGGCATTTTCAATGGGAGAAAAAAATCTCAGAAAAGTAGAGATAAAAAAGTTGAGTATCAGGTTATTGATTTAAGGGATTTCATCTCTTCTTGCTGATGCTTTACATGAGAATATGACATGCTTATTCCTCAAGGACACATTTTCACCGTGAGAGCTACATTAGAAAGTCTGTTCTTGTAAACAACTTGTCATTAAAAACGAAAACCCCAAAGTTTGAGATAAGTCTCAAATCAAATTTTGGCTATATTGTTCTTAAATTTGTAGATTACCTTTTTTCATCCACTAACTGGATCCTTCTAGGAATACACATAGCATGATGAAGTGCCTTATGCATGCCTTAACACAAGTTAATTCCTTGTGAAATTTACTGAATGCTATTTACCTGTTCACTAAAAGCAGCAGAGGTCAGTAAACCCTCAGGATCAAACACAGAAAATGCATCACTTGAATGAAAGTGACTTGCAAATGTGGAATAGATCCAAACTAAATTGCAAATCTGTTACACACCTTTGAATTCTCTCACGTGGGATTGAGCTAACATCACATTGACAAATACTTCTTGCATAGTTTTGCTAAAGTAAAAGGGAAATCTGCATATTTTTTTTTTTTCTGCGTAGAAGAACCTTGCATCTCTCAAACCATGGAAACATTGCATTTGCTCAGGTGAGCTTTCTGAATCCTCTGTTCCCAGATCTGTCTTTGGTAAACTGCATAACGGCCTGGAGAGGCAGAGACCTTTTGGGGGGACACCTCAATTTGTCTCAGGGGACACAGTTTGGTTCTCCCTGAGCACAGTGTAACCTTGCCAACCTATGTACCTTGGTATTCTTTTCACACAAAGTGCAGCTAAGGAAAAGGAGAGTTTGTGTGCACCTGTGTGGGATGTGGGCACCTGGTACAATTCCAGCATCTGGGCTTATGGCCAAAGCTTGTCCTTCTTTGCAGTCTGTGAGCTGCACAATACAGACCTGGAGTTTGCAGCATTTTCTCCCAGCAATGATAAGGATTTAGCATCTTCTCAGGTAGATTGTGTACTCTTTTTTTTGCATACTCCAAGGAATGGGAAAGTTTCCAAGCAAACAACCTAATACCTAAATGAGAAACACAGAAGTAAGCTCGAAGCTAGATGTGGTATGTGCCATGCCTCACTATTTCTAGGCTCTTTTTGACCCCCTTTTCACCATATTTAATAAGTGGTTTTGCAGGGCATAGTCTTTTCCTGAGCATCCTGTTACTTTATCTCAAATTTCTTTTATCCTATAAACAATCAGAACAACTTAATCACATGAAGGCAATTTTTCTTTCTAGTTATGTGCCTTGTATTTAACATGTAAAATCACATGTAAGTGAATGTTTCCAGTTCTTTTGCCTTTTGGATTTCCTCCAGAGATGAAACAAATCTGTATTCATGGGGCTTACTCCATACAAACTAAGAACCAGCTCAATTACTCTGATATATTCAGAACATCTTATCTTCACCTGCACTGCAATTCTTTCCACGTCGTTTAGGACAAGGATCTAAGTTAAGCACATCTTTAAGTTGTTGTCTGCCTTTATCTGCATGGGTTCTTCCACTGAAGTGAATGGAACATGTGATGGTAGCAAAAGAAACACATGCCTCCATTTTTGCAGCGTAACTAAACCAGTATTAGTTATCAATTTATTCACCAAGGTATTATTTAGTTAAAACGTTTGATGCCTGCTGCTATGGAAAAGTAAAATGGTCTGAATTTGAAATCTAAGGAATGTAACTGTCAAAAAAACAGGCATAACAAAGCATCTCAAAAGAATACAAAGCTATGTGAAAGGATCACACTTCTGTTGAGGATGAAAACTCAAGACTCCCTAAAGCAGCTGATTTGTCTAAAAGAGGGAGATAGATTACATGACAAAAACATCTTTGTTTTCTTAGTTCTGAGTTCTTGCTTTTCCAAAACACAAGTCCACTTGTCTTTCCTATTATTCATCTTACTGGAAATTTTTGGTTTTTTGTGGTTTTTTTGGTTTGGTTTTTTTTTTTTACTTTTTTCTAGACAGTGGTTTAATCTAGATATTCACCAGCTGTGTCTATCTACTTTGATTAATTTCTTAACAGCCAGCAGAACCAGATGTGGCTGCTTTCCTAATGATGGGTACAGGCTGTCTGTCCTGGAGTATCAACAGCCCATTTTTAAGTTAGGAAGTATCTGCCACATTAAGGCCATGATGCACAAAATGTTCCCTTGCTTATTTTGTGCTTTGGCTTGTTGTTTGGTTTTTATTTTTCTTAAAAAGGTTTCTACTCATTTAAAACTGCTACAGGACTCTTCTTGTGGGAAGATTCTTCCTAGCACAAAAATCGGCATTTCACCAACAACCACTGGTGTCCTACATTGATGAATTCTCAACCTGCAGTAAGGGAATCAGAGGAAGTGCTATGAATTACAGGAGGTAGCTCTCTCTGCAAGGCCAAAATTTTCTTTACCCTCAGGAAAGGAAGCACCCTGGCTGTATAGCACAACTCCAGACATCCTTCTACAGATACACCTGTTTAACTGAGGAACAGTCACGGCCACCTCTGCACACAGAAGGGGTTCAGCATAAGCTTGGTCTTCCCAGTTACTCTGAAAAGCTGAAGCTTGGTGAGTTGCCATAGTGATGGCCCCATCTCCTGATCCAGTGCTCAGATAATACAAGACCAACTCACCTCCAGCCCCACTTCCTCATGAGGAAGAGCAGCTTTCAGATCAGTGCCAGCCCTCTGCAGAGAAGGAATTGACTTCAATACCAAGGTGACAGTGACAGCTGCTCCTCCTCCAGGGCTCACAGCCCTGTGACTGTCAGTGGCAGCACGGGAAGGGCACTATTCTGCACCATGCAGTCCTTAACAGCATGTGCTGCATCCCAAACCAGGGGGGATGCTTCTTTGCCTCTCATTCCTGCCACCACTCAGAACACATCTAATTGTTCTGAGGTTTCCGAGGCTCATTGCCAATTTTAAAGTACTCATTTATCCTTGTGATAGTACTGATTTTAGCTTACAAAGCTCTTTTCCCTTTCCCAATGGGACTGCAGGGAACTTCAGTAGAGCTGGGAAGCCTCCACACAGCCAGAAAGGGTTTAAGCAATGAAACACCTGCACAAGTACATCCAAAATGATGCTCCACTCTTTATGGAAACTTACATATTAAAGGGAAACATGAATAGCTCCAGGAACGACTTCCAACATGAAACAGGGAGGAATTTCTCTGCAGGATCTATCCTGACAGGCTGGTATCCTTCCCACAGTTCTCACAACCAGTGTCCTACCCCAACCCAGCCCCGAGCACCCAGCACTGCCCACTCCAGCTGTGTCTGACAGGATGTGTGATCCCAGGGTGGAGCAGGGCTGGGGAGCTGCACTCCACATGCCTGTGCAGCCTTTAGACAGCACATCTCCTCTCCACAACACGCTGAGGAGGGCCACAGCAGCCTTTCCATTCCTCAGCAGGCCCACAAAGCACACTCCCATTCTGCAGGCTCTTGTCTCAACTCTGTTCTTGCCACTCAAGTCTGTGGAGCTCTGCAGCTGCTTTTGGCTCTGTGGCTGTTGGCTGCTAAGGTGACACACATCTGTCCTTCCTTAATGACCATGCAGCCACACTTCAAGCTTCCTGACTCAAAGCAGGAGAATATTTCTGAGAGAAACTGGAGGATAACAGATCTGCACACCTCACTTGCAGTGAAATCTTCCCAGCTAATTCCAAATGTTTTATAAACAGTTTTAAAGATGAAATGTATTTAAATAGTCATGGCATACAAATTGTACAATATAGATACTGCCAACTCTTCCTGTATTTCAGATGGGAAGATAACTGGTATTTTTAAATACTCACTTTTCATTTCAATATTTTCAACTTTAAATTGAAACAATTATCTGTTGTTCCTCCAGCATTGGTTTTTCGGACACCAATAAAATATTAAAGACCTTTAAAAGGGTTAATTTTCCCCATACCAAAACACAATGGAAATAAACATCTTACTACAAAAGTATGAAAAACAGAAAAGGAAAAAAAAAAGTTTATTTCCAGAAATACAAAACACCTATTCTCTCATTTCTCCATCTTCTTCCTCTTCTTCCACACCTCTGATGTACAAAACATTATTGCACCTGTAAATAGAACCAAGAGTTCTCTTAGCTATAAACATTATTATTTTCCCCACATAAAACATGCTTTAAACATTTTTCTGCTTAAAAATAGCCTGGCAACAGTCAAACTCAACAGAACAAAATGCTGCTCTTGAGCTTGTGCACCTTCTCCACACAGCACATTAAACTGTGCAACTTCATAAATGTAACAGCTGCTTGACAGTGCTGTACAAAAAAAAAATTTACTTCAGAGTGAACAGTTGCAGTCAAATTTAACTTCAAAGCATGCAAAAAGCTTCCAGTTGCAGTGCACTGGTTTACAATGCCAAAGGATTCCCAGATACACAATAATGTGGAAAACAAAGGTATTTAGTCACCACAAAGGGGATAGTAAATACTTCTTTAAATCTATTAAAAATTTCATTTTTCCTCCTCTCTGAAGGGACTTTGATATAAAAGACACACTCATAGCCTTGCTGTAAGAGCTACACTTGGCATCTTAATTAGGCAAGAAACACAACATCCACCAGTACAAGCTTTAATGCAAGTGGGGAGGCGATTGAGAGCCTTCCTCCGCCATAAATAAATACCCCAATTACCTTATCAAAACTTCACCCAGGTGTCCAGACAACGCACCGTCGATGTACTCCTCTGTGTTTGCAAGCTTGAAAGGAAAATGAGAAAGAAGTCAGAACGCCAGCAATAAAAGCAGCTCACAAAGCACAGGACGGTTCTGCCCCAGCCCCGGGCTCGGCTGCAGTGACCGGGGGCGGCCGAGCGGCCCCGCTCCCGCCCCGATCCCCCCGAGGCACCGCCCGGCTGCGGCGGGGGAGCTCCTGCCTCGGGCATCATCCTCAATCACTGCGAGCCCGCCACGGCACCGACACCTCCCGCCACACCGGGCTGCTCACAGCCCCATCCCGCCTGGCCTCGGGCCCTCCCAGGGATGGGGCATCCGCACCCTCAGCGCCCACAGCGCCGGGCCCGGCCCCTCACCTGCATGTTCATGTAGCCGTCCACGGAGACCAGGTAGCCCTTGTACTCCATCCCCCACTTCAGCTTCACCATCACCGGCTTCCCCGTCAGCCCGTTCAGGAACGGCTTGGGGTTCAGGGGCAGGCTCTGGCGGGGGAAGCACACGGTCAGCGCCGCCCCCCTCCCGCTCCGCCCGGCCCGCCCGCCTGGGGCCGGTAACGGAGCGGCTCCCGCCCCTCTCAGCACCGCGCTCCCGCTCCCGCCCCTCCCGCTCCCACCGCTCCCGCTCACCATGGCGGGAGAAGCGCGGGCCCGCGCGGGAACCCCTCGTGCGCGCCGCGGGACAACGGGAGGCGCTGCGGGCCGGCTCCGCTTCCCGTTCCGGGGCCGCCGCTCTCCCACCTCCGACCTCTCACCCGCGCCGCGCTCCCATTGGCTGCCGGGCCCCGACGCGCCCAGCCACAGGCGCGGCTGCCCATTGGCTCGCCCATGCCGCCGGCCTCTCTCATTGGCCGGTCCGTTTTCCCCCCACCCCCGTCGCAACCAATGGCTGTTGCCGCGAGGCGCGCCGCGGTCGCGCGGCCGTGGGCGGTGCGGGGGGCGGGGTGTGAGCGCGTGCCCGATGCGCGTGCCCGGTGCGCGTTCCCGTGCCCGGTGCGCGTTCCCGTGCCCGGTGCGCGTGCCAGTGCCCGCGCTGCGCGCTCCCCGCGGCCGTGCTCGTCCCCGCTCCGCCTGCGGCGCCGCGCTGCGCTGCCCGGGCCGGTCCCCGCGAGGTGGCGGCGCCTGGCCGGCGCGGCACCGGCGGCAGGGCTCTGACAGCCTCTCCCGGCGGTGCCGGCGAGCCCCGCGGGCGGCCAAAGCCTGGCGGCGTCCGTCCGTCCGTCCGTCCGTCCGCGAAAACAACCCACAATTCAGCACCTTTTGGTGATTCCACACGCAAGGATAGAAAGTGTCGGCGTTTATAGGACACATTAAGTGCGAATTCCCTGTCGGTGTCTTTTGACTCCGAGGCGAAGATGTTCTTGGGTGTAGAGAGAAAACATCGCCGCTAACATCAGTGCTAAAACATCGGTTTCAAAACATCGCTGCTAACACCAGTGCTAAAACATCGGTTTCACATCGTGAAACATCAGTGCTCATTTATGTCTAAACCTTTGCCAGGCAGATATGTTGAACCACCACCTGTACCCTTTGCCAGTTTGTTACATCCTCACTAATGTCTTCTACTGCTCTATGTATAAATTCATCACATGCCACAATATGTATTTCTGTTGCTGCATACAGCGTATTCCCTTGGTCTTCAGTGTGTTGGGTGCTGAATGTGGGAAACACACATTCAGGAAACTTGGCCTTTCAGTAACAGAACTGCTACGGGTTTTGTGCATTTCACCTGCCAAAAGCGACTCTAGTGCCCTGGTACTGAAGGCAAAACCATTCTTGCCTCCTGAAATCTGCACGTTTAAAGCTGTTGATGCAACAAGCCATCTTCTCCAGCTCCACACTGTCCTTACACACCAGGAATGTGCAGGAGTGGAACAGGTGGAATTGTAATTCCTGTTCACTAGCATGTGCCACAAAGTTACAGAAGCACAGAATTGTTAGGGTTGGAAGGGTCCTCTGAAGATCATCCAAACATCCTGCCAAGGCAGGGTCACCTGCAGCAGGTGACACAGGAGCATGTCCAGGTGGGTTTGGAATGTCTCCAGAGAGGGACACTCCACGACCTCCCTGGGCAGCCTGTTCCAGTGCTCTGCCACTTCCAACAGGAAGAAATTCTTCCTTGTGCTGAGGTGGAACTTCCTGTGAAGGTATCTAAATGCACATTCCCATGGCCAATAGAAATAAGTGTGATTTTCTTTTAGGGTGTAGTGGATGGACAACAGAAGCAACAGCAAAATAATGCTAATTACCTTTCTGGTAGCAGGACTCACTATAGGCCAGCTGAAAGAGTAAATAACTTATGAGATTTTTTTTGTAAGGAAGTCTGTGGTTAGACTATGCAGGAAAAACATGAACACAATGGGAAATGGTATATATGTATATATAATTTTCTATACAATTGGCAGTATAGAATAGCTGATTTCACATGATACCGTGTATAATGTGGCAGAATGCAATGAGCTTAGAGTGAGTAACTTGAGTAAAATCATACTGTAAGAGCAGTTTTAGAACCGTTCTGACAAGGATAAACATGTATGTCTGTGAATGGCAATATAACAGGTTTGGTATGTTATCTGTAAATAGCACTAGTTATTTTTACATAACATATACATATGAAACCAATTTTGACCGCAATGTCTCCTACTCATGTTGGGAAAACTTTTTGTGTACCAAAAAATAGGAGCATTTATATTTCTCTTTTAAGACAGTCTGTTCTTCAGGTGAGTAAACATTCCAGCCCTGCTGTTACAATAAACAAGCATTTCTCAGGGTTGTGGATCTCAGTCAGACAGCAAGAGTGCTTGACTTCTACTTTCACAGTTGGCCCACGAGTTCACATGTCAGTAATCACTGGGTCTGCAGCAATTTTATGCAGTGGTAGGGTAGGAAGGAGTACTGAAAGCACAGAATGCATGACTACATCTGATGCAGTTAACTGAGTAAGTCAGATAATCAGGAAATTAAATAGCTGATGTTTTTCTTTCGTCCTTATGAGGAATTTGCTGTTTACCTTGTTGACTGAATCATTCTGACTCAGAGACAGTCTTCCTAGGGTGATCTTCAGACCTTCAGCGCAGGGGTGAAGTTCACCTTTTGTCCTCCTTGTATTTCCCATGTAATAGGGGAAGTGATAATTTGCATTCTTTTCTGCCTTTGGGTCAGGGTATTTAGGCTGTTGCTCAAAAGGAAATGAACAGGAAAGAGTTGTTGTAATAGATTAATCCAAACCTTAGCTCCTGGGTGGATGGATAGGATTTTCTCTTACAGCTCAGGGGTGGGAATTTCACACAAATGCCTATGCTCTGTTCCTAAGGAAGCACATCGAGCAGCTGGACATTCAAAGGCAGCAGCATTTCTGGTGGAGGGGCTGGTTAGGTGGTGCTGTCTGTGTAGGTGCAATTGCTCACTGACATCACTAATGCACTGTGTTGCCATAAAACCAGGCTGAGAGGGCGCATCTCACACTGCTGAGAGAAACCTCAGCAGCCCAGAGCTCCTTCCTGATTCCGCCACTTTTCCTGGGACAGGAACTCCCTGCCATAACCTGTTTCTGCCTGCCATAAACACATTATTAAGGAAAGTTTCAGAGCTGCCCCATGTTCCAGCTCCTAGGCTGTACATTCAGTGACCATCCTGTGCCTTTTCCCAGTGATATGCCACTGTCAGTGGGGGTTTCCTCCGCTGCATTTTTATTCCACATCAGCCAAACTACTTCTGATAGCCCACAGTCGTGTCCACCAGGGCAGTAGGAGCATCAGTTTTGCCATCACCATGTCATGGGCACCAGTTGCAGTCAAAGAACTTAGAGAAGCCATGAAAGCACAGCCCTGAACGGCGAGTGGGCAGAGCTGAGTTAACAAAATGGGAGCTCCATCAGAAGCCAGCACCTTCAAAAGACAGGTTTACATCAAGAAGGATCCAGTGCAGCAGCACGGAATTAGCCCTGCTACGTGGCAGATGAACTTCTGCTTCTGCTGGGTTCAGAACTGACAAAGCCATGTAAGAACCTGTTGCTCTCCCCATACAACCTGTCCCAGATAAACACACACCACCCTCCTTCCTCCCCCTTGCCAGACTGCAGGCCAAGCCTGCTCCTTGAACCTGTTAGGTGATGTGATACCCCAGTGTCAGGTTGACAGTGAATAAGTAGGCTTAAGTAGCCAATTCCTGACAAGCTCTCTGTTCTAACTTCTTGGGGATGCAGTGGTTATGACTCTTGTGCCCCTAGGAGGATTTTGAAGCTCTGTGCACCCTTGGGGAGTTTTCCTGTTGTAGCAATGTTGTTAAAACGTGAACAGGACCTAGGACTCAGGCCAAGTATTGACATGAAGAACATCTATTTTTCCTTCAGGAATAGGCATAATGGAAGATTTTCCATTAGATATCATACCGGAATGAAAAATCAGATCTTGCCCACAACTTGTCTGTAGAGAGTATCTTGTCTGAAAATCTTTTTCAATAAGTAACACAAGATTTTCTCTAAGTGCAGAAAATCTGTGTCATTCATCAGCTCTTGGTGACTTGGGAACTGCTGTAGCAGTATTGTGTGGACTGTTGACAGGACTATACCTCATGTGAGGTACAGCCCTGACTTTATGGGGCTTTGCCAGAGTAAAACAGTTTTGCTTCAAGCAGTGTTTTTTTCAGAAGTATCTACCAGTGAGACCACCTTTCCTCTCTGCTGATTGTCATTTTAATTCCACCATCTTTGATCAAATCTCCTTGTGAGGCCATAACCATCCACCACAGATTGTGACTGGGAGTTGAGAGGTAGTGACATCAGACTGAAGAAGAACAGGGGGCTGTAATTTCTTTCTGAGATTCTCATCAACAGAAGCAAAGCCACACTGTGCTACCAGGGTGGATACACAGGATCCAAGTACTAGGAGGCACAAAACTGGCTAGCCTGTTTCAGGCTTCATCCAAGCAGCATGCCTTTTTCCATGTGCTGCAGACTTTCATCTCAGTGTAAGACTGTAGCCCAGAAAAGAGGCTCAGTCTTGCTGAACAGCACTTGGAAGCAGCCAAAGGGAAGGACACGGGAACCACAAAAACCAGGAGACTTTCCTGCATGCCTGGCAGTGGCTGCAACGGTGATGTGAGGGAACACAAACAAAATGCAAAAATCTGTTTGGGATGGACTTGCCCAGTAAGCAGGAGACCATGTGCTCCATGGGCAGGAGGCAGAGGTGAGCCTGGGAAGATAGAAGGGAAGGGTTTCTTCTTGGGTAGAGATTTATGTGCAATTTCAGATCAGAACAATGTCCTTATTCTGCAATGACATCAGTACAAAAGGAGACTGAGGGCGGAGGTGGGGGGCAGGTATGTCCAAACAAAAGCCCAGATCTTTTGTCCACACCAGCAAAGATCTGCCAGAGTGGCTCTTCTGTGAACCTGTCACAAGGCCAGGCTGTGCCAACAAGAAGGGGCATGGGATGGGTATTGTACAGAAATTATGGGCACATTAAAGGCTCCTTTTATCCATATTGAATACCTTTATTTTTCTGTGCAAATAGTGTTCATGCAAATTATGCAGCTACACTAAAGAGAGGCCCTTTAAGAATGTGTCTCTGAAAACACAGTCTCCTTTGCCAAGAAATAATGGGACTTCCTTAATTATCAGCTGTTATCTTCTGGGTTTAGCAAACTTTTGTTGCTTTATGTGCGGTTGCTTCTTTTATGCTTTGACATTAATGAATTGGAATTGAAATTATGTACTGAGGAAAACAAAGTGATCAGTACAAATAATAAAATGGTGTACTTACTTGTGTGTGTCAAAAAGAAGGAGATCAAGTATTGTGCAGAAGGAGTTTGGAAACGGTGCTTTCACACAAACATCTTAATAGATATTAGTAACTGGCTCCAAGTCACAGAAGCTGTTTAAGGGTTGGTGTTTTGAGAAATCTGTCAGACCAGAGCTCAGAAAGTCTGGCTGGTGTTGGAGGCTCTCTGTGTAAGGTGGCAAGCTCTGCCATACCAGAGGGCCTCATCTGCTGCCATTTTTAACAGCGAATCTTGTGGGGAGGGAGGAGAGAAAGGAGTAATTAGGCAACAGGCACGTAGGTCAACAGAGTGCAGCTGGTATTGCACAGATTCCCTCACCATTTCAGAGAGAGAAGGAAACTAGCTGGATAGGAGAAAGTCAGAGACATAAATGATGCTGGGTTAAAAGGAGCAGCTAAATCTAGGATTCCTGAATTTCTTAGAAAACTCTATCTGAGCCAAGCAATATTCTGGAGAGATGAGGCAGAGAAATAGGAGTCCAGGTCACAAAGAAACCAACCTGAGTCATCAAGGTTGACTGGATGCTGCAGGGATGAATATGTCCAGACCTCCTTCCATTACACTTCAATGGGGCTTCAATGTGCTGTGGTTCTGTTCGTTTGGCCAGACACATCTACTCTTCTGATGGCCAGAGGGAAGAATGATTTGCAGTTGGAGCCTCTGCAGAGTCTACTAAGTTATCTGCACCCCTCCCAGGAAAGCCAGTGCTGGTCCTTGGGCAGCTGGGCCAGAGAGTCTCATTTCCAGGCAGGATCTGCAGACAGAAGAAATCCCCAGCCTCCTGTGCTCTGGGAGTGTGCCAGAGGTGATGTCTGCACTTGTGTTTGACTTGAACCTGAGCCCAAGGCCCACATCTCATCTTGGAGGCAGCACTCACTGCCCTGCATCTGAGACCAGTGGCTTCCAGGGGCTTCTGCCTCTCTGCTAAGCTGGTGTTCCTTTTTTAGGGCCTCTCTGGGTGAGGGACAGCCAAGGGTCCGCTGTAAAGGTGAATGTATGTGTACAGCCTTCCCCGTGGAGCAGAGTGGAGGAGAAGCTCTCATGCAGCCAGTTTGGGGCCAGCTCCCAGAACCCTGGAGCATCTCATTGCCTGTCTGAAACAAGCAGGAGTCTGAGCTTGTGTAGGTGGGCAGGCTTTTCTCAGAGCCTGAGACCCCAGAGCTTAGCCAGCCCAAGGCAGGAAGGACTATAGGAACCGGGAATTAACTGTGGGCATGGTCAGTTAATTAGGACCAAGTGGCCAAGGCAGGCAGCACAAAGGACTGCAGTATGCTCATAGCTCAAAACCCCATGGTTCAACACACATCATCTGTTACAACTGCAGAAGAGAGAGCATGGCTGTAGCTGTTTACACTGGTTATATGCCAGCCATCCCCAAATTACCACTGCCCTGACTTCCATACTTCTTGGGGCAGTGCCCAGCTGTATGTGCTGGGTGCAGTGTGGAATCACAGAAATGCCTTTTTTGAGAGTTGTCAAAGAGCTCAGTAAGTTGGAGTTTTGGCCAGGGAAGTTTCCACTGCATTATGTCAATGACAGCTCACAGAGACCAGCTCTGTCGGGGTCATTTTTGATCAGGAGTCCATTGGTGTGCTGGTGTTCCCTTGACACAGCTGCTTCCTGTAAAGCTGCAAGTTGTCATTTAGTTTGGCATTCCTGTTTTTGTTTTGCTGAGTACTCTGTGAGATCAATTATACAACTGTTAGTGTTTTTTCCCAAAGTGCACAGAGGATGGGAGCTGGCTTCTCCTTGCCCAGCAGCTGATGTGCCCAGGGCTTCCCTGCTTGGGCCAAGAGCCTGGAGGGATGCTATGAGCAATGTCAGTGCTTCTAACAGTGCCCTGACAATTCCTGATGCTCCTGGCACGCCCCAGATGAACTGGCCCCACTGCTACACTGCTCCCTTTGGGTTCTTTTCTGTTCTTTGAACCCTTTGCAGCAGCCACTGCTGCTGTCTGCCCTTGACAGGAGTGGCCTCAGCAGCATAGCACGGTCTCCTAGAGGCATTCCCATCCCTTTGGTGCCTGCCTCCTCCAGAGCAGTGCCTTCTCTGTGGCAATTTGCAGGGAATGGGGAGGCCCAGGTGGTGAAGCAGAGTGTGTTTTTGCAGCAGGACCCAGAGGTGGCCAGTGGGGATCCACTGCTGTGCCCAGGAGTGCAGTGGGCAGCACCCTTGCACTGAGAGGTGCTGAGCAGGCCAGCAGAGGGAAGGTCCTGCCCTGATTGCACTGTTTACTGCAGTGCAGGATAGAGACACTTAGCTGGTTTGGGTAATAAAAACAATTGGGAAAAGCCTGCTTCTCTGCCAGCAGACATGCTGTGGTGTCTGAGCTGGCTCCCTCCAGCCACTGCGTGCAAGCTGGGATGATTTGGAGGATTAGGGTTTGTTCAAGGGTTAGACCATGGTCACATCTCACAAGCACAGCAAAAGGTGCACCCTTAACACTGCAGCACTCAAGTCTTTGCTCCAAACCTTTTTTTTCCAGAATAAACATTTTTTCTTTTTCTCCTTGTTTTTTCCTTTTTTTTTTTTTTTTTTTTGAAGTAGAGGGAAAGGAACCTGTGTTTTTCCCAAGCACCATTCTTAGAAATGACCTTCTGAAATTTTCTTGAAACATATCAGCTTGGAGCAGATATTTCCTGCTTCCAGGAAAGCTTTTCTAGAGATCTGCCTCCTGTAAATGTTTATACAAACAATTAAAGACTGCCAGAGCTACAAGCAGCAAAGACAGAGGAGCTTAGGATGGAAAACATTGAAACCTTAAGAATAGCATTGCCAACTGCACTTAATAAACAGATGCATCTGATATGGATTTTGTATAGCAAAGGCTAGCTTTGACATTAAACTTTTGTACCCTTCTTTTTTTTTTTTTTTGCTGCACAGCAAACAAAAATGTAGCATAGCCTTACACAATGTTGAGTATTTTCTGGCAAATGTTGAATTTTTAAACAGTTCCTGAGGTTGTTTGATCAGTTGTGGGTTGCAATGGACTGATACTGGTGTTCCTTTCCTACGACACTTCAGGTAAGGCAAGTGAGCACTTGTTTTGACAGGCTGTTAGAGATAAGTAATTATAAGGGGGAAAGGGCTGCTTCATTCCTGTGACACTTTATGGATTTACACACTTCTGTGCATTGGACATAAAACACATCAGCTCATCTGTGGTTTTGTGGGGTTTTACTTTAAATGCTCAGGAAGAAGCTCTCATCATGTTTTATCTCAGGGAAAGGAGATCTGGAGGATTAAATGATACAATTAAAGATTTATTTAAAAACAGGCACAAAGTCCAATGCTGAACGGTCTTCTTTTAAGCTTGATTCACAATAGCGCTGTGTTGAGACACCAAGAATTTTAATGGAGCCATGACTTTCCATTGAGTGTTTGATAAGATAATTGCCAGCAGAGTGAAGTGGATGGCAATTCCCATTGTCCCCTGGACTGGTCTGTCTGAGGCGAAGGGCGATGGTGGCAGTGGGTGACGCTGCTCCTGTCCAGCATCCAGACACCAGCGCCCACTGGAACACCCTGGCAGACACTTTACCCATCCATAAGAGTGTCTGGAAACATGAATGCCGTGAGACTTTGTCACAATTTAACAATTATCTGAATTTAGGCCTGTGGAGGGCCTTTCCTTCAGGCTATGTCAGCAAAGATCTTTATTATAAAGCTCTGCTTTTTTTTTTTTATGGTGTTTGGAGGGCAACATTTACCAGACTTAAGAACCTGTGTTTTGTGAGGTACCTTTGAGGCTATATGTAAAGAAACTCCATGCCTCTATTCATACAATATGTTTTCTTTATGGGCCACATAAGAATTTCAGGGAGTTAATTCTGAAAATTTGCATGAAATTGGATTTTTTTTTCTGTGAGTAGTGAACATCAGTAAGCTAAGTATAGATGGAAAACACTGCAGACCAGTGTTTCTGGTGCTGAGCAAACATAGGAATATATAATTGCCTATACAAATGAAAAATACAATTTTTTGATGTTGCCAAGTTGACTCCAACCTCAGATAATGCACTAAAAGGTGCAAGCTCAGCACATTGCTTGGAGCTGTAATGTCTTTAGCAAATGAGGGAAGTTGAATACCCTTTGCCTACATAACCTTTGCCTTCACTGGTTTTGCCTTATTCACATTTGGAAGTACACATCATCCTCTAGTATGTTTAAATAGCAGCAGGATGGAAGTAATGACTGTGCTTTCAAGGGCAGAATGCTCCTGAGTTCCATGGGAACTGGATGCTAAATTATACCAAACAGTCACAGAGCACACATGACTCAGACCAGAGCTGCACATCTGAAATGCTGCTGTAATGAAAAGAATCATTTTTATTTATGGCACAGGCAAACCTATTTTATATATTTTTTAAAATCTGTCTTGCTTTCCATATTTTGTGTGGTTAATATTCCCATGTGTGTGTGTATATATATGTGACACCACAGAATGTGTGCAGTACCATGTATATTAATATGTATTTATGTGCTGGACATTATATGTACATATAGTCTATATTATTTACTAACAACCACTTTATCTGAAACATCAGAAAAATGTGGGATTTCGCTGTGTCTGAGAGCACTGATTACATTCACAATGGTGAACAGATTAACCATTTAGTTGCAGGTATCAAGGTTGTCACTCAAACTGGCAGCACCTCAGAATAGCTAAAGCTTATCAAAAATTGTCTGGATTGGAAATGACAGCCATACATGCATGAATGCGTCTGTATGGCTGGAAGATTGTTGAAGTGTGAAGTGAAGAAGTTCACTTCGGTTTATTTTTTATTATAATTACTGTATTTCATGGAGAAACATTGACTTGCCACATGATAAATACAAGGGGAAACAGAAAGAAACTTCATTCTCTTATCATCTTATTTCCCAAAGGTCACCACATTTGAACAAAGCGTATTTATTTCATTCCTTATGCATTTATGTAGCCATTTACTGTACTCTGTATAAGTGAAGCAGAATAATTTTTTGCGAGACTAATTAAAAGTTGCATGGTAGAAAATGTTTTTGTGATCACACCACCGTAACGAAATTGAGCTGTCTTAGCTGACGTGTGCTCCATTTACTGGGTTTTTTAAAACATATTTCCCACACTTCTAGCAGATCATTATTTTTTAAAAGCAAAAACATAGTAAAGCTTTTCCTCATAAGGAAATTAATATTCTTAATGAACATATTTAGAAAAATAAAGTGGCAATTTATGTCATCTTTTTTTATATATTGTGTGGCTTTATTCTGCTTCCCAGCTCCATAATGTCTTACAAAACTTCCATGTCAAATCAAGAACAACTAAACGACCTCTAAGTCAAGAGGATTGGTGTGTAAAGTTTATTTGTCTCCAGCCTGGTGGTGTTGCAGTCTCTTTCAGTCCCAGCATGAAGTACCAACCAGGCAATTTTACCATGTTCTACATTTTGGATCCTGTGTGGAATAAGCCTTTAGTAAGTGGAAAAGGCCAGTAATTTAATTCAATGATTTTATCATACGCTGTTAACAGAGTTGAGAATTCCACGGAGCAAGTCTGGAGGTTTTACTGTGGCAAGTGGACAAACCCAAGCTTTAATAAAAAATATTAAAAAATTTTAAAAATTGATTTTTTTTTTAATCCCCCAAGTTGTCACAACCACTGTTAATTTTTCCCAAACACTGCTGTAGGTGGGGAGGGGATGGGACCTAGATCTGTGGCTGATGCTTTTGAGGAGAAAATGGTCTACTGAAAAAAGAGGAGGATCCAATTTTAACTGGCACATCACTCCAAAGTACCCATTTGGCTACCTCACAGAATCTGAGAAGTTTTCTTCTTCAGGTGTTATGTGCCAGATTAAATTAGAAGCATTAATGCTCTCTGTGTACACTCAAACACAACTGCTGTATGTGAACGAGGCAGTGGATAAAGTGTTGAGTGTAGCAGAAGTTCACGTCATGCTCGAAAAGACTAAAACACGAGACACCTTCAATGCACTTTATCATTCTAGGCCTGGCCTCAGGGCTCAGTCTTACCTCTACTACTGGTCCAACAAGGAGCCTTTAGCAAGCTGTGAAACTGCAGTTTGCAGAGCAGGGGTGGTTTGTGTCATTCTGGCCCTCGAGGTTATGATGGCACCCAGGAGACTTGTGCGCGATGGATCTCTGTGCCGCAGGGCGACCGACAGTCATCAGAGGGTGCCCTGCAGAGATACCGAGCCACGGGCAGGGGAAGGGAAGCATCATTTAAAAGCTGGAGAAGGAAGGTAAGAAAGATAACCCTTTCTGCTCTACCTGCCATTAAGTAAGTGAAAAAGCCATCGCCAGGTTGTATTTGTTTTTGTTACAGATCTGTGACTGCCTGAAGCAGAAACCCATACATACATTATTTTCCCTTCCCGGCGGCTGACCACATGAGCGAAGACGAAATGCCTCCCCTTCCAACTGTGTGCAAATGGCTCTGAGATATGGATAGATATGGGATTGTCAACTCCAATTAGTTGGAGAAATGACCTACTGTACTTCCCTTCTATAGGTATTACAAAAGCCGTTCCGCCCATGAATTAGACATCGGTGAGAAGCTGAATTTAAGCCCACTATTGTATGGGAATGTCCACTCCGCTTTGCCACACTAAAGACATTCAGGCAGGCAGAACACCCTCCGCTGACTCATTAGGGCATACATTAGAGGCGAGCTCGCTGCGCTCGCCATGAACCCACGGCGCTCTCTTGAATGGTAGCCCTTGGTGGACGCTTGCAGGGCAGGCCGGTTCCCACAGCACCCCGCTGATCCCCTGTGAACAGATTCGCAGCTCCCCGCTGGCTGCAGGAATGGATTGCTTGCCCCATCCTCACCCGCCACTGACAGCCCTCATAATAATAACCTGCCCGGGAGGCGAGGCACGGGGACGGGTTTGTGACAACTCATTAGCCTGAGATGCGGTCGGTTCCTGCCAGGGACCGTCACCACCGCCGCAGAGGGAGCAGGACAGTGCTGGGCAGCACTGGCCGGGCCCCCTCGAGGCCATCCTCTCCCAAAAAACATTACTTTTTTCCTCAGAAAGGAGCGCCTGCAGGAGGTGACACCTTGGAGATCCCCGAGGAGGGAGAAACCAGAAAAATGGGAATGCCAGAGGTGCTGAGGAGAAAAATGAGACCAGCAGGGGGTCGTATGATACCGCAGTGAAGCTAGAGCTGCTCAGAGGGATGGGAGGCAGCCCTGGGCTCGGGCACGCACACATCAGCTGATTTCCAGGCAGCAGTTCAGCTCTGAGGTCCCAGGTCTGATTTCTCAAGTTCTCTCTCTCCCTCCATTGTCTTCCTCATGACATCTTGATCAAGGCATCAGCCTGGGAAAGCAAATCAAGAAAAGAACTGGGAATACTATTAATTGTTGCTTTTCACTGTTGTCTGCACTTTGTCTTTTAAAATCCAGGGGCACTGAATCGTCCTGTGACTTTTGCTCCTGTCAGGAACCGCACGTGAAATCCTGTCCACGCCCCCATGTCACTGGAGTGGTGGGCAGGGAACCTCTGGGTCTGGCAGAAATGCTCTGGATGTAACTCATCTGTGTGTGGAAATCAGCAACTGGAACTTCCTCAGCCTGCTTTGGCAGGAGGGGTGTGGAGGGCTGTCCATGATGAGCTGTTCCTTTCTGCTATTACCTTACCTCCAGCTTGGAGAGTGATGCTTACAAAGAAGAGATCTTCAATCAAAGCCCCCAACAAGAGCAATGCTGAGTAGATTGGTCACTACTTCCAATGAGACAGGAGCAAGACTTGGGGAATCTTATTCCACCTTTGCTGCATATATCTTGTGTGATATCTCAGAGTTTTCTATGCAGACTGAAGCCCTGAACCGTATGTCCTCTAAGTGATGTTTTCACATTTAATAATTTGACTCAAAAAGAACAAAACCATTTATTTGTAAAGTCTTTGACTGGCTGCATACTGGTAGACAATGAAAATTTAATGAGGTTTTTTAATGCAAATTTTAATGCAGAAACATGAAATGGTTTCATTAAGAGAAACAATTTTCAGCACTACTGCAGAGAAATGCCACCTATCAAGCTGGAAACAGTCACTCTAAAGCAAGTGCCAGCAAGACCTAATGTGGCAGCAAAGAAAGAAAAAACAACTCAGACCATACATAAGTAAATAAATAAAAAGAATCATCACAGTGTGCTGTTCCCATAGCTCAGCTTCTTTAGAAATAAGAAAGAAGACTTTCTGAACCACAGATAAGTACTCAAGCGTTGTGGTCAGGAAAAGCTCACTGCTATTGCTAAAGTATTGAGAAGTATGTAAAATCACAAAGCAGCAACTTCTGTTTCAGAAGGGAGGAAATGGCCATGATCTAAAACTGTGTTATTATATTGTTTCTATCTTCTAAGCAGCTTGTCTTGCAGGCAGAACTTCAACTATGGAGACACGGAAAATTTCCAGGCACACTGGCCATGTTCCAGACCCACTAATAGCCCCCCCTAGTCATGAGAAGCAGCAACACATAGTAAATCATGCTGAGGACCAACAAAAGGTTTCTAACAGCTTTGTTAATGAGCTGGAGGTAAGAGCATGTCATTGACATTAGCAGAAAATGTTACATTTGGATCTGATGCAGGCAGAATGTGAAGATTAAAATGATCTGGGCAGAATTGACAGTAAATCAGTCAATTTCAGGAACTACAGCTGTTGAAAAGAAGGTCAAAGACATTTCTCTAGGTTTCAGATGTAGTCTAAACTGTATGGCCTGTCTAGAGATCAAGAGGAACTTACCTTTTGTGAAAATAGGGGCCCAGCAGATGTATGTGACAGTTACATCATCTGCTGGCGAGTGACAGCTGGTACTGTCCCAGCGGCCTCAAACAGAGCTATTGATGGGAAAAGGTGCAAAGAGAGAGAACAAAACTAAATTAGTCCAAATGAAAAGACTGTCTGACATGGTCTAAGGCTGCATTACGATACTGCTAAGTGAGCAAGGCACATGTTTGTTCCCAAGCTGTCTTGAGAATTTAGTGAAAAAATCCCTAGATGCAGAATTTCATGGGAGACTCAAACAGCAGAGGAATGGAATGGGTATGGATGTAGGTGTGTGCTTTGTCAAAGACAAGGAGAATCAGAGTCTGCTGTTGGGATAAACCACAGAAGCGTCTTGTCCTTCCCACAAGGAAAGTTCTGTTGCTGAGAGAGAAACTCTAACTTTCTGAAGAAGGAGTTATGAGTGGTGGTGTAGATAGCAGTGCAGCTGGGGTTTTGTATAGAGCAAAACAACCCTGGGAGGGAGGCAGCCACATATGGCTCAGCCACTGGGAGATTCACCAGTGGCACCATGGCCCAGCTTTTTGGACCAGCTTCATATTCCTGAATTGCTTTAAGCACTGAGTATATAGCAGGGAACAATATTTATTATCTGTTTTTAAGGAACCCTGGCCTACCAAACTAATATTAAAGAAGCTTTCCTCAACTACAAAAAAATTTGCTTATGCAAAAAACAAACAAACAAGCCCAAAAAATTGCATGACTGTGAAAATGCACATTATTTTCTTCCAAGTTCATTTTCAGCACTGAATTTGAATTGGACCCAGCAAGACTAAGGAAAAAGGAAGATAAATCTGGACTGGGCCAAAAGAGTCCAAAGGAGCAAAGGTTTCAGTGTTGCATCTCAGAGCCACTAACAGAGGTGTGTTGGTCATAGCCCCCTTAAAATCTTAAGTCTTAAAATCTCAAATCAAGTATCTGCACCAAGATTCTCCTAAGTGTGGTCCAGACCACAGGTTTGCAAGTGGGGTGAAGTCTGATGTTTGAAGATAGAAGTGACTGGTGAAATGCAGGAGTCTGGAAGGAGATGAGTGAGGAGGAATTCAGAGAGGAGTGGAGGAACCTTTAGAGGAGACTGATGCTTAGGGGCCACCACCTCTGCAAATAGAACAAACAGCTGCTAGTCTGATATTCCTTGGGGCAAAGGAAGGAGCTGATGTTACTTTTCCTAGTGTGTGAAGAGCTCCAGTTTCTGTGTGTGTGTTCATTTGGAAATATTTAAAACAAGGAAAAAATGGTTTCAGAAGATGAGTTTTTCCACTTTATGATATGGAGGCTATGTATGAAGTATTTCATAATGTTTGGAACACCTTCACAGCAAACCATTTTGATATGTTCCACTGAAACTACTTTTCAATGGGAAAACAAATACATAAAGAAGAACAGAGGATGTTTTTCAAAGTCTCCAGAAGATGTTTTTGGCTTTAGTACACTTTAGTACACTTCCTTCCAAGCCCACATTTTCCAAAAGTCAAAGCACCTCTTTTGCTGCAGCAGGCTAAATGAGTCCAGAAAGCAGCCAGTCCTGAGTCCTCAGTGCCATTTCTGACCCCTCTTGTAATATTTTAGATACCTCAGATATTTCTTCATCAAGCTCTCTGAAGGCAAGGACTGTTAAATCACATCTGTAAACTGAAGCATGGAGAATTCTTTACATGTGTAAAATTCCTTCTCATTATATAGAGAGAAACAGTTTACAGACTACTCTAAGTACAAGGCAAATAATTCACCAGAACAACACGAGCCTCTTAGCCTTGATGATCTTGTTAGGCTACAAATGTCTGAATGGCTTGCCTGGTTTACTTGGAAGTGACTAAATTAAATGCTGTCTTTTGTTCATTAGCTGGGAGATTTTTTCCTAAGCACTTTACTCCAATTCTGAAACATCTGCACATAAATAAGAAAAAGAAAAGAGGGCAAAATAGCACATAAAGGGGATTTAATTCTCTCTTAAACAGAAATGCAAATTAAGGAATTCTAGCTAGCCTGGGAGATCCCTGCTCAGGGATGCTGGATATTGGGTGGGAACAATATGAACATACATTTCTCAGAGCAGTCATGTTACGCAGAGCTCCAAAACTGGGGTTCCTCCATGGTCATATTCACAAGATGTGATAAATTATTGTTGAATACTTACATTGGGAAATGTCAGGAGATCGGACCAGAATCTGTATTTCAGTGGTCTAGACTGAATTTACACACATGAAGACGTTCATCTGGAAAGTTACCGTGCTGCCTAGAGCTTGAATTCCCCTCATGGAGCTGCATTTCAGATATATGAAACATGCTGAGTTCCATACATCCATCAGTGCATGGGTTTCAGTGCCATCTGACATATTTTCAAACATATCAAGCTCCATGTATTCTTTATGCACTCCTGCTGAGACTGCAAATCCCCAGATAAATGCCTGCACCACAACACTGAGGGGAAGGCTTTCATATTTTATTTCCTTCAGTGCTCACTGTGTCAGCACTGTACCCTGGCTGGAGGCAGTGATTCCCTGATCCATGATCTCTGCAGTTCAGCAACAGAAGATCTGGATCTAGGCAACAACCTAAGTGCTGTGTTGCAGCCGTAGGGTGAACCTTACAAGGTTCTTTTCCGTTTCTTCGTTTTCCACCTGGAAGTTTTGCCAGCTCCCCATAAGGGCCGTGGATGCCCCGACATCCCTCTCAGCAGGGAGGCTGGATCATGGTGTGCCTTCAGAGGCCGCTCCATAGTGCAGATGTGCAGATGTGCAGATGTGCAGATGTGCAGATGTGCAGATGTGCAGATGTGCAGCGCCATCCCATGGGATGTGTCTCCTGGCGGCACAGGGGCTGCAGGCAGGCTCCCCTGCTGCTGCTGCTGCTGCTGAGTGCCCCTGCTCTCCAGGCACACCGTCCCACCTGCGAGTGCTGACACCCATCACAGGACCCCAGGCACACCAAGTTCTTGCATGCTCAGAGACAGATGTTGAAAGGTGTGTTTTTAGAGTTACTAGCCATTTCTGTCTGAAGCATCTGCTCTACTGTGTGCTTTCTTGCTGTCTCTTATTCCCTCAAACAAGGAAGAAGGCAAGGTTTTGGGAGCCAAGTCTAATCCTGTTTACATGATGCTTTTAACTCCTGTATTACTAGTTCAAAGCATGCGTCCAAATTTAGAAGCAAGACTAATACAACCTCAGGCTTAGCACTCATCAGATCTCACTAATTAAGCATGTTCAGGCCTGGTCAGTACCAGATGGAAAGTTGTCAAAAAATTATATGCCTTATCTAGGAGGGGTGTCAGAGGCTGCAGGTGATGCACTTCTCTCAGTAATCAGCTACTGTCCCAGCCACGCTTAGCTTGGCAGTCCGGAACATCCGGAGCAAAGTTTGATTTCATTACAGGCATAGCACTTCACACGCATTTTTCCAGGAGGAGAGAGAAAACCAGCCTGATTTTGAAGACCAGCACAGAACTACTTGGCATTTAAATCCTGAAATTCCTATTCAGAGAACAGAGGAGCACTTTGATGCTGCAGAACACATGTGCTGGCCATTGGCATGGTGCTATCTCCTAGTGCCATGCCCTGAGTATGTGTAATGAAAATGAGTGTGGTTTGGTCTGGAGTCCTGCAGGTGCTCATTTATCATCAGTAAAATACTGATTTATTTTTATTTTTTTGTATGGAGATAGGACATTGATTGAGTATCAAGCTCCAAAGAGGAGAACAAATCTCTTCTTTCCTGCATTCTTTATCCTGCTTATCCATCTGATTCCCACACTCCTCTGGCCATGCTGCTGTTACACACTTTTCAGATATGAGTAAAACTCACCTTCAGTTTAAATGTCTAGCATGGGACTCCTGAATGACCTTTGTAAGACTTAAGTATCAACCAGATTTATCACTGTACACCTGAGAGCTGAGCTTAGTCCTAAAGAAGGCTTTGCAAAAGCCTGGGGATGGTCATTGTGACACAAGTGGTTGTAATGAACCACTTTACATAGAAGACACAATTTTGCCATGGCAAATGCTCTACAACTTGAGAGTTACTAGATATACATGCAAAGCTTCACAGCAGACTTTCTGCTACAAACTCTTTAGCTCCATAGCTATATTGCAAAAACAAAGTTTTTCCCATAAGGTGACAGAAGTGCCCACAAGGTTGATCATATTTGCCACAAAACTCATTTGTGATCCAAAGCAAGCTGGGATCAATACCTTGAAGTGGTGGTGTCTTTCTGATTTCGCATGAATTGTCAAGAAGAGATAGAAGGTAAAAGGGCAATTTACAGATTTAAACCTAAGGCAGATTCATGCCTACAACCTAGTACTATCTTTTAACCCTTTACTTAGAAACATCCTCACATTCATCACGCATTTTGAAAGTGTAAACCAGCTTGGCCTTTCAATATCCAGTAAACAGCAAAAAATACAAAGTGAAAATCCAGGGGTTTTGCAAACGGCGTCTAATTCTGTTCCTACAATGCTGTCAGGTTTAGAAATATCACTGCTTCCCTTGCAGCCCATCCCTGTGGGATGCCACCAGCACCGTGGGATTCCCCCGGCTCCGTGGAATGCCCCTGGCACCCTTTTGACCCACGGGAGGTGCACACATGGAAAGGTCCCCGCGCCCCAGCCCTTGCCCAATCCCCTCTCCCTCAGGTGGACTCCCCTGGCCTCTCGAGCAGCCACACATGCTGTCTCCTTTTGTAGAGCCGTCAGTCAGGATAACGTCCTTGACCAGGCAAATCACAGCCACTTTTCAGCTGGAAACAATGCTGGAGCCACAACAGGGCATTGTGCTCAAAGCGGATTACACAGGCAGGGCTGTCTGCCTGGCATGATATTATTATATCAATAGGACTTTTCTTTCTCCCGGAAAACGTAAGCTCTGTTATCTTTTAACAAAGAAACCCAATGCCAACCTGCTGCCAGCCGGCACATTTAGCACAACGCTGCTGCTTTTCTTGGAAAGCACTAACAGCTATGGCTTTCTGTGACAAAAGAGGCAGGGGCTCCAGTGGGGGGAGAGGGGAGAACTTCATCAGTGGTCTAGATTCCTCTTTTCAAATCTGGCAGTGAGCAAACCATAAAACGGAGGTCGCACGATTGAAGCTCTGCCCTGATACAAAATCCTGCCCCAATGCAGAGCCCCTGTGTGTCAGTGGAAAGCCCCCAGCCAGTGGGTGCAAGCAGTGGAGGCAGCCCATGGATGGTGGGGTCCGTGTCCCTGTGGTGTCAGTGGGGTCTGCACCTGGAGCTGATGGTGAGGCAGGAGGAGGAAGAGCAGGCCAGTGGAGGCAGCAGTGGAAAGGTGGCACTTGCCAAGAAAATTCTTGCTGTGTTTTTCACTGCTCCTGAATGATGTGGAGACCTCATTGCTGGCCTATGAGGAGTCAGTGACAGCTGAAACATTCCCTCAGGTCAGCTGATTCCCCTCAGTCCTTGGGTTTGTTACATTCGACAATTTCTGGATGTATTTTTCCCCTTAAGCAATTTTGCACCACCGTTGCCTTACACTCTCTGTTATCTCTGGCTCCAGCTGGGCTATTTATTTCTCATGACATAATTCCAGTCAAATTTCAGAGCACTTGATTCCTGTAAAGCAGCATTAAAAGGCTGTCACTGCTGTGCCCACTGATTGTGGATAAAAACAAACATTATTCCATCTGCCTACATCAATCTGTCATGTTCACCCATCTGTGGTTTTGGCTGACAGTTAAATTAATTTATCATTAGAATAAATCCCTTTCAGAAAAAGGGAAAGGAAAAGTGAGGCCATGTGTTGGGTTGAGTTCAGTTTAATTTGAGATGTCTGCTTGAATATACCAAAGGAAATTTGTGAGTAACATTCCCAGTCCATGCTGGGAAACATGCCTGTCTTCACATATACTGAATGTGTCTGCTTGCAAGGAAGGGCTGGAAGACAAGCCTGATACATACCCAGCTGTCTAGGAACATTGTCCATAGTTTGGTCATATTTGTCCCTGTGCATGTCAAAAGGAACTCTTTGAAATCAGTGCAGGGCTTTGGCATAAATCTAGCATTAAAAGGGGACCCAGTAGAAGACCCCGGGTTGCTGGTGCCTGTCAGCATCTGTAAATACATATGTTTGTGGCATAGAATCCGTGCTCTTCAGCACTGGTTTTCCCATCCCTCTCTATTGATCACCTGTGGGTTGTATTTCCAGAGAATAATCTTCTTTCCAGTTTGAAATTATCTAATCCTAAATTGTTCCTTCCTTGCTGGCCAGGCAGTCATTTCGTCAGCTTCGGTCTTCACTGTTCTGCTTCTTGTACAAGATGAAACATTTCCTAATTTAATGCTCATTCTCCTTCTTCCTGGAAGTATCTACTCTGCCTGGGCCAGGATTTGTAGAGCTGCTTGTGCACCTTGCCTTGCAGACAGGAAGGGGCTTGGAGCCCTCACACAAGCCAGAAGTCCTGCTGGCCTTGAGATGGAGCATGTGGGCAATGCAAACAAGCAAACCCACTCCAGTGGGTCCCCATTCCACTGCAGCATCCCTAGGCATGCACCACCTTCCACACAGGAAAAGGTGACCCAGAACTGGGTCAGAGATGCTGGGTGTACGCTGGACTCTGAACATGAATGAGCCAGTCAGCTGTAGTTCATTACCACCTTAGTCATTACTTTGCAAATATTTGGGCTTCTGCCAGAATTCATCAACATTTTTCTGGATTCCAGGAGTGTCAGGAATTCATACCAGCTGTTCATTAGTCACTGCTAACCACTCAACTTACTCATGCTGGGGAATGTTGGTGTTTGCTTAGAGAATTAGAAACCATACTGGCTCATCCCCAAGGCACCCCACTCACAAAGGTTCATTAGTGTAGCATGTTAGTCAACTTTTTGTAGGACACTCATAGGCGGAAAATTATTTGCCCCAGACAGTCAGCTAATGTTTAAAGAAAATACCCCAAATGCTTCAGACTCGTTTCCCAAAGCTTCCTACTCCCTGCTGCGTGACTGCCCTGAGTGGCTCTGACCAGGCATCTACAGGGGGCTGGTGCTGGGCTTCTGCCTGTCACTTAACTGCTGCTCAAAGCCTTTTTGAGTGTCTGCTTGTCATTTCAGGGGTACTTCAGGCCTAAAGTCCACATTGCACAAGGCCCTGGAGCAGAGCCCAGAACCATCTCCTGCCTCATTGCACTGCTGCATCCAGCTCTGTCTCGTGGGGTGACCTGGCAGCCTCACTCAGGTTCACCTGTCCCTCCTGAAGGGGAAGCTCATACACTGAGGTGGCTCTGAGCAGGATCCAGCTGCTTCTCCATGAGGACAGGCTCCCCAGGGAAGTGGTCACAGCACAAGTGTGACAGAGTTCAAGAAGCTTTTGGAAGCTCTCAGGCATATGGTGTGGCTCTTGGGGATGCTCAGGAGTTGGAGTAGGTGGTCCTTGTGGGTCCCTTCCAGCTGGGCATTTTCTGTGATTCTGTGGCTCCCACTGTATGACAGCAGCCTCAAAGCTTACCACCACCCAGTGAGGGGCCAGTGCTCTTTGGAAGGAGAGGGAGAAGAGGTGAAGCAACATGATCAAAATGGGGTCCTCAGTTCACCACAGAAATACATCTAGAGCCCCCAGTGTGGGACTCAACATGCAAGCTTTGCACAGACATATTTCTCACAGACTTGCGCACTCCTGCAAGGCTTCTTTTGGAACTGAAGAGGTTGAAGCAGCTGCTCCTTTCATGATTTGGTCTGAAACAAGTAAATGGCAATCTCTCAGTGACTCTGTGCAGCTTAGCCAAAGCTGCTGCCTGTCTTGAGTGACTGACGGGTGGAAATGTCAGCTCCCAGGGACACAGCCTCTCCTAGAGGTCCTAGATGGTTCCCCCATCAAAGACAGCCCTTTGCTGGCTTTGTTTAGTGCCAGCATCTTCTTTCTTCTGTTTGCTCCCTCAGGATGAAACAGCCTGGTTTACCAATGAGCACTGCCCAGGGGAATAAACCTTTGAAAATGGGCATGTGGCCCAACTCAGCCTCCCTGCCTTTGCTCTGGGCATCCTGGTGCCAATGGAAGAGCACCTTCTGCCCTGGGACTCCTGGGACTCTCTGCAAGGAGAGTGACATCCAGGAGATCTCTTTATGTTAGGAGTATCTGCTCCAACAGGCAGCATCGCCTGGCTATGGTATTTGGGGCTGGATGATTGGAGGGGTTGCTCATTTACAAGAGATGGGTTTGGCTCTAAACCAAATGTTCCCAGTATGTAGAAGTCTTTCTCATAAGCTCACTTATGTCCATCTTTGCTAAAAGATCTCAAGTGGAAAATTACCGAGGAGAAACTAAATGGTGAATGCGGAGTCCGGTGGACCAAATATTTGTGCAGATGAAAGGAAATTGCCTCTATTACAGGGAGATAAAGAAGGTACAAACACAGAATTTAACTAAATGGTTGATTTTCTCCAGTTAGTCCAAAGGAAAGCTCTAATTTCCCTAGAAAGGACAAAAGAAAGAAAAAAGCACAGCCCAAGGGAAGGGAGGAAAAAAAGACATTAAAAAGCATAAGACAGTGTTTCCCATTATGAAAGGGGCTTTTTGGAGACATAATGCTCAGACCTACATTATTACAAGATTTTTTTGTGATTTATGACAAATCTTATAGCTGACAGAAAATACTTGACATAATTCAGTTAATATTACAAAAGGTCTTTGGAACAAGCTAGCACAAGCTTTAAACTTTCAACTTTGGATAAATTAAAATTCTTACACAAAGAGCCCACAAAGACAGCACGTGTCCCAGCAACACCACGAAAGTTATGGTTGTTATGTGGACGTACACAAAACAGTTGCTGGGTTTGGGAGATTGTCCTTTAGTCTACTGTTTCAGAATAATCTTGAAAATTAACTGAGGGAAAGAAACCCAAAATTCATATGCATTCTTGCTTTCAAAGCGGTAAGAAATTGTGGCTGCTCACTGAGCACTAAAATCTGCCATTGGACAGTTCAGTGTCAATCCCACTAGACATTGCTTTTCTCAAAATACAGAGTTTCTGTGTGTAGGAGGCCACAAACAAACCCACACAATTACTCACCAAAAAATAGCATTGTCCCAAGATAGAAAATATACATCACTGTCCCTTTGCAACTGTGATCTGAGTCACTGCTGGCTTTTCTCCAAACTCTGTTTTGAACCAGTGCTTTTGGGTCAGTCTCTGTCTTCCTTGGCAGGCTGGGATAGTTTGATTACTTTCATTATGTCTCTATTCGTGTTCAGTAAGTTCATAAAAAAAATGTGCTCCGCATCTCTTTGCCTTTCAAAAAATAGTGAAGTTGGCTCAGATTTAGTGATGTGTTGCTGCAGCAATGAGGAACATACTGTATGTTAAATAAAGCAGAAGACCAAAATGAATATGACTTTCTGTGGGACATTTTAGAACAGAATTTTTAATGGAATGACTTTTAAAAAGTGGTTTCATAATAGTATAAAAATTCTTTTATTTAAGCCCTGATAGAAAAAATCCAAGCCACTTACATTTTTGCTTTTTTCTTTTCTCTGGCCTTTCTTCACTAGAAAAGAGAAATAAAGACCACAGGATAAGGGAGAAACTTCAGTTTAGAGCAGCAAACATGAATGCAATATTGCTTTATACATTGGAGGATGGGTAGAGAAAGAAAAATTACACCTGTAGTTAATTTTATACCCTATCAAATCCCAGAACTTTTGTATCTGTCCAGTCTGGAAAGAGAATTCATGTCTTGAAATGCGCTTAGAAATCAGAAATTATTTTCTTAGTTAAGTAAGAGACTTTTCAAACGCATCAACAGGTTTTTATGAAACAAAATATCCCTTTTTAGCTGACCTCACTAGACACTTGTGCTTACATGGCAGACCTCTCCTAGATACATGTATTGAGCTGGTGGCTTCATGATTTTTTCCATTCCCCCTTTCATCTCCTACTCCTGTCCTTTGTTCTTCAGTGACTTTCTGAATGGCAGCTTGTTTTTCTTGGCTGCCTCTCAAGAACATCAGTCGACATTGGATCAATGGATCTCATCTTCTTTGATTTCAAACCAATTTTAAACCCATTAAAACTCTGAGCCATTTGTCCTGTGGTGTTCCCACTCCTGCCTGGCCTCCAGAAGCTCAGATGTCTTATTTAGGCAAGGGCAGCAAGGTGCCAAAATACCTCCCAGTTTGTGGTCTGAGCTTTGTCCTGGCTGTCCCCTCTGTTGCAGGGCACAGTGCTGCAGTGCTCTGGTTACCCAAGGCTACTACAGCTCATGGCCTGACCCTGGCATGAAAAAGGCACCTGGGCACCCCAAGTCCCTGCCAGTGTTGTTAGAAACCCTCTCCCCAAAGCAGAATTTTTTCATCATGCATTGGGGTGGATGGGATTCAGATGCGTATTGCAGATTTCCCTCTGTAACCGCCTGCAGACATTTCTGAGCCAGGGATCTGTAGGGAGGATTGGGATGTCACTGGCCTACACAAGCAGTAGAAGTTCATTCCCACCAACCAGATCTGCAGTGGTCTCTTCAGGACATAAGGAAAATTTTGTTACCTCCTCGAATCCCCTTGCACTTGGAAAATCCTCCCCATGCCAATGATGAAGGGAAGCCCTGATCTTCAGCCTGGCTGTCAGTCTGTTTCCTTGCTGAACTTCTGGGGGCTTACATCCATGGCCCTACCCAAGTCTCACAGTCACTCCAGCTGTTAGAAATGTCTAAATTTATCCTGTGTGAAATGTGAGTAAGTGGCTTTGTATCAGCTCATATCTCTCCAGATGTTTCAGGATCTCATCTGTCAGGAATGTATTTAAAATTTTGTCCAATGCCAAAATCACAAAGCTATAAAAATATTTCCACCCTTAATAACTCCTGAATCTTTCTGAAATTTTCTCTTAAGCATTGCTTATCTCTCTTCATCCTTTTCCAGTGATTTCTTCTGTCAAACCAAGGAGAACATTATCTCAGTCATAATTCAATCATTCAATGTCCCATCTCTGAGAATGGCCAAGATCTGGTGAAGAGCCAAGTAAGCTCAGAATGGAAAACTATGAAATTAAATGATTTGACCATAATTAGAGATATTCCCCAGAGCTTAGTGTCTGCTATGGGTCTTAAAAATATTTTTGGTCCTGTCTATTGCTACAGACTCTTCATTCATATGCAGCTATGTACATGTTTATTTGCTTCTCTTAAAAATCTTAGCTCTGCAGGGCAGCACATTCTGTTTTATGATCTGTAAAGATATAGGACATGGGAAAAAGAAATCTCTCCTATGTCTCACTCTTACAGTGCTGTGATATCCTTGTATTATCCATTATTATGTTTTTAATGGAGTTGGAAATCCCCTAAACTTCTTTAATTTGTTCTTTCATGCTGTATTTCATTTAATTTTTCCTGGCATTCACTTATGATTTTCTTTTCTGTGCACAGCTGCACACTGTACTGCCTTGAACAACCATACCATGACTCATTTACTATCAGTATTTCTCTCCAGTCCTTGCTCAGCCAGACCAGGCTGAGCAAGGCTTCCAGCAGAGGTCTGTCCTCCCTCTTTGTTTCCTCCTGCTCCTGTATGAATCCCATCAGCACATCAGCATCTTTCCAACAGTGGGGTTCCCAAGTTGGTGAACAGACCTCTAGGCCCTTTCTAAGGAGTTTTTCTGTTACAGAAGAGGTCATAAGGCAAAAGGAACATTAATTCATTGCCTGGGTTATTGGAGGGCAGTCAGCCTAATCCCCCTTGTGTCATAAAACTCAAGCTAAAGGGCTAGGGTTGAGCATGGTTTAGCAGCACCTAAATAAGTAGGAATGCAATTTCCACTGGGACTGGAGCCACGAGCAGATGAAAGTTTTGCAAATCACAGTATCCTGTCATCTTCCTTTTAGGCATCCTGCCACCTTCTTGTCCATATTTTCCTGAGTGAGCTGTCTGTGCACACCAGGAGGAGATGGAGAAAGCTGGGTGGCCAGGAATGGGACTGCAGAGGCCATTGGAGATGCAGGACATGAGTAGGTAATTCATCATGCTGGATGGATGTCTATGTCAAATCAACATCTACCATATCTGTCCAAGGGGTTTTCTTTGGACTGTAATGTCCCTATCATGCGTGTGGTTATAGGACCCTAATGGCCTGACCTGAAGGAGAGGTCACTCGTGTGATCCTGTGCCTGCCCCTGGGTGCTGGAGTGCTGCTGATGCTCACCTGGAGCAGAGCTCCTGTTTGGTGGTCATTGAGGGAAATCTCATTCTCATGTGCCAGAGCCAGTCTGCAAATCCAACCAGTGAGCAAGAGTGGAGATAAGTGGAGATGATCAGGGAATTTGTACTGTTCCTACAAAGCCAAGGCTACTCCCATGTTTGTCTCTCAGAGATTTTATGGCCATGATAGTGGAAGCATGCCACTGCACTGCTGGACTTTGTTGTTTTCAGATGCTAGCACAATAGTCACTTTGTCACTGCAGCCGCTGTGCTTGCCCTGTGAAGGAGGGGTTTCAAGGCTCTCAATGGACACTCTAAGAAGTCTAGACTTGTTTCATAAAGACAGGAAACACAAAGAGTGATTGTGTCGTATTTTTTCATTCTGCAGATGACTTGGCTTTTTGGACTCCTGCTTTATAGCACAAAAGGGTATCCTATAATGACCCGGAAGAGTGGAGTCTGTCATGCTTAAGCATTTCCTTTATTGTCTAGTATTCTTTAGAGATAATTTCTTACACACAATCTTATACTAATTTTGTAAAAAAAAAAGATATCAGCAGAAGGGGAATGAGAGAAGTGGGTGGGTATGAATGACAGATCAGGGAAGGGAAGACAGATATGCTGCAAAGGTAGGATTGGCTTTTTTAACAGGAGGGAATTAAAGGTCATGATGGCAGGAAATTAAGGACGGATCTAGGCTGCAACATAGAAAAGCAGAGCAAGTTTGAGACTCAAGAAGAACTTAGAGTAAGGAAGAAAACAACAAGAAGATCAAGAAAGAAACAATAGAAATGAAATCTCATTTAATTTTATTTTCCAGCCCAAATAGACCATTTTTTCTCCCTAAAGTATACAGTATGTCTTTCAGCTGATAAGTTCATGACAAGGAGGAAAAAACATCCTTGTCACAGCTTTCATTGACTGAGAGGCGCAGTTTGGAGTAGCAGAAAATATTTTTGAGTTAAGGACATAGGTTTAGTTGTAACAAGAAATAATGATGTGGAAATGCTAGGATCAACTTTTTCATATGTTCACAGCAATTTTTAGGACTCGTTTGTGTTAGTAGCAAAAGTTTAAATTCAAGCATCAATGGTATCAACACTGACAGCTGCTGGTGTCATCCCAGTTAAAATACCAACACATCCAGGATGCATCAGTTCAAGCCTTTTCACTACCTGCAGACATTTAGATCCCTGTCTCCTGCCACACTGCTTTGGGTTGTGGTAACTGTTTTGGGATGTGCTGCTTTTCATTGCTTCTGCTGACACTGCACCTCTTTGCATGCACATTCCCTTGGCACTTGGATATGCATCACTGTAAAGGTGGTGCCCAAAGCAGCAGGTGATAAAGCCATCCTCTCTTGCACAATCTCTGTGCAGCAGCAGCAGCCTCTGAAAACTCGCTAAAGAAACCTCAATGAGCAAGAAAAAACACTGAGAATCATTCAGCCTACAAGAGCTCTTTGGTTAGGATGTTTTCCCAAGAAGGAGGTTTAACCCTGCCCAGGACTCAAACCAATACTTTGCTGTTCCTTGGTGAGGCCTTCTTTCACTCCTTTAGCTCCTTTGGGAGCTTGGCATTTCAGCGTGCCGAACGTGGCAAATAGGAAAATTTTCAGGCACAACAATGTTGTCAATAACAACATGTAAGAAAAGTTGCTCAAAAAATCAGTGATGTTCAGAGTTTAATTTCAGGGATAAAACGGTATGATTAGTGTTGGTTTACAGAGAGGTCATCTGAAAAGAAAACAATCACATTTCTGATCAGATGATGAAGTAAAAAAATGGCTACTGATTGAGTCCTCAATAGTGATTCTGTTTGTCTTTAAAACAAAAGGTCTTCCATGGCCCAGAAGTGCTGCAGAAGCACCCAAGCTCTCAGTGGTTTCAGGGGCGCACCCCTGAGACAGCTTGGAAATCCAGGAGGATTGACATCTAATGTGTGCCAGGGAACTTCAGCAGTCTCAGTCTCCAACGAACAAGCTGAATCTTCCCAATGTAAGCATCAGAAGGAAACAAACCTTAAGGAGCAGCTGTGCCAGCTGACCCCAAGCAGAGATCCCATCTAAGGCTTAACAGCAAACCTGTGCAGGGAACCAGGTCAAGAGCAACAGCAAAAAGAGATCAAATCCCCTCATTCTTTGCACATCCTAGTCTAAGCATGCAAACTCCTCCAAAAATACTGTAAAAGAGTTCCAATTCCCCACTGAACTGGCATACTCATCTTATGAGCAAGATGGTCAAGCCTGTTGATAGAATGGTCTTATTCATACAAACTAAGCATCTGGCTGGTATCTGTCCCTGTTTGTGAGCTTTTTCTTTTCTTTCCAAGCACAGTCACAACACTGACTCATGGCACTTGAAGGAGTTCCCTGTTGCCCAGCAAAAGGGATTTTAATCCACTGTATATCAAAGTTACCCTTCAGGAGTTCAAAGGAATCACCTGAGGAAGTCTTGCCTGCTGAAATGTTTTCATAGAAGTCCATAGGCCTTTGCTAATGAACTAATGCATCTGGCTGCATGTAGGAACAGCAGCCCCTTCCACTCCCCCATAGTTCCCAGTGCCCAAAGCCCACTTGCAGAAGTGCTTTGGGCATTTAAGGCCTCACAGCTCTATAGCAGCTGTATTTTCTGCTCTTCCTGTGAATTTACCAGATCAGCCAGTGAGAAGAGGCTGTGCAGACCAAAGCTGCCTCAACTTCTTTTTCTGCTCTGAGAGCTCCTCCCAAACCTCTTGGGTACAGGTACACAGCTAGCATGTCCTGGGGTAACAATCTGTCACTTTACTACTGCCAAACGTCTCCAGATCCCCAGGTTCCTGCTGCATGTTGTGTGATCATACACACCAGGGCCTGGAAATCTGAGCTGCTTTGAGGAGATTCCCCAGAGGACTCTCTAGGAGCTGATCAGGCTTTGTTCTGGCCAGGCTGATATTTCATGTCTTCACTGCTGCCTGCAGCGTGGCTTAGAGGTACCAAAGCTGGCTGTAAGCAAGAGCTTAATACAGGCTAATTTAGCTTAATTGCTCTATTTTCAACCAGAGCAAAAGTCATGAGGCCCCTGGCATCTCTAACATATGCAGGAATAAGGCAGCTGGGAATAGTGTTACTTAGGCTGGTTCCCTGGCCATCTTCCCACTCTGTACGTGTTCTACGTCCAGACACACTGAACAACCAGGGCTGTTGTATTTAACTACCCATAAAAAATGATGTTTAAAAGCTCCCTAGTGAGCTCCCCAAGCTTGAAAGCAGCCAAAGGGTGACTAGAGTAAATGCACAAGTTACATGAATCCATAGCTCTGCTACATTACGGTGCTTCAACAGTACAGACACAGCACGTTCCACATTTATGGAGCTCTTTCTGTTTAAAAAGAGAAGTGCTCTTCCATTTCCACTTCCACTGAAGCTAATTCATTTGACTAGATGATATACTCCAGATAATCTGCTGGATGTGTGTTAGTCATACAGAAGCAATTCTCTTTTGAAGCTGTATTTTCCACCAGCCAGCACTCAGTGATGCTCACACCCAGTGACCTGCATCATGAAGTCTGACTGCAATGAAAGTATCTCAACTAGCACGAGCTCTTTCTAGTATTAGATCTTTCCACTGCACCCCATGGTGCATGGCCAGTATTTTCCTCTGACCAGGACTGTGGCTCCCTTGGGTTATTCTTGGTGTCCTAGATGCAGATACTTTGTTTTCCAAAGAGAGGAGGGAAAATAGACTTTCTGCAACACACCTCTTTGTCAAGAGAGCTTTCCCATCAGTACAGGACATGCATAATTTCTGTCATATTTTTGTGGGGTCTCTGCTACACAGAGGGGAAGGAGGAGGACAGCCAGTCATGTCCCTGCCCTCCCCAGCTGGGCTGTCACAATCTGGGACTGTGGCTCTTTCCATCTTTGCCACTGGCTCAAAGTCTCCATCACTTCTGCATGGGGCTCTGCCTGCCTTTGGAGGCTGGGAGCCCTTGCACTGCTGCCCAGAGGGACCCAGGCTCAAGAGGGGACCAGTGCTCACAGCACCTCTTAGACCCCGGGAGGAACTTTCTATTCCAGCAGCTCATTCAATCAAGTGAAAGAAATCATTTGACCAATGTTTTTTCACCTGCTGTCTGACAGTCATTTCTGTTTCTTTTTCAATGAAGTCCAATAGGATCATGAAACAGTAATGTGCTTCTCTAAATGCTACCTTTATTGCTATGTTTGATAAATGGTCATTATTTAAATTGATCTGGAATGCCTGAAGGGGGTGTTTTAAAACCACCATACCCTCCCTATGTTTGCCATGAAACCACTGCCAAATGCTTGTTTGAGCATTTCTAAACTGAGTTTGTCAGATTTTCATTGCTCATCCTGTTGATCAGGCAGACAGAGGCATGTTTTTCCTGTCTTGCTTTCTACTAATACCATCCTTCCTCCGCATGAGTAGTGATTGCAACTGAAGGCTATTAAGCCTCATTTAATTCAAATGTAGTGCAGTTCTTGAACAGTCCCACTGGGAAAGCAGGTTCAGCCACAAGTCACTGTCCTGGAGGAAACCCTGATCCTCCAGTGCCTACTCCTGGCTTGCTTAGTTAGATTTTAAGCCGGTTTCCTAAATTCATTCTGTGTTTGCAGCTGGAAGTCCCTGCAGCTGTCTCTGCTAAATTACCTTTCTGAAAGGTGCAGTGCAATGGGCTTGTTCCTGCACTTCGGTACCAAATTCCCATTGATCAGGCCACCAGGGAAGAGCTGGATGCTTTGAGAGTCCCCAGGATGCCTGGACTGCTCAGCACCATGGAGTTGAGAAGGATCACAGAAGGATGATGCCCATACTTTGAAGCAAAAAGTAAAGAGCAGATGCCAAAGAGGGTGGCATGTCCTCACCAACATCTATATTCCATACATCCAAGGTCCCACAAAGGGACAGATGTCCTGGTGGAGAGGTGGGAGCAAATACAGCTGTGTTGCCCTCCTTTCCCACTGGAAAAGGCACAGAGGGAAGCAGCATGGTGGGTTCTGTGTCCACACACACCTGCTGGCAGAGAGCCCCTCCCTCAGCCACTCTGAACCCCAGCTTTGGGGGGTTGGCTAACCTGACACCAGCGGTGAGGTAGGGCAATGCCAAGGGTCTTTCCCACATCAGGGGTTGAGAAACAGGCTGTGGTATTCCATGGCCAGCCAGGTGTTTCCTGGAGGTGAAAGATGTGCCAGCTCTTACCCTTGATGGTTTTCCAGCACAAGGCAATGGTCCAGACCAAGTTGTGGCTTGGAGGGTAGTGGAGAGGTGACAGCAGATTTCCTCAGCTAATCCTTTTCTCTCTGTATCCCCAGCCCACTCCTCCAGCCGCACATCCCACTGCTGTGGCTACTGCTGGCTGCTGGGCTTTCCTCTGGCACTCTGATCCCAGCTCTGGGACTGAGTGCCAGGGCTGAAAGGAAGCCAGGGAGGGGGTCTGGGAGGGCTGTGCCAGTCTGTGCCACCGCCAGCCCCATCGCTGCCGGCCGTGGCCGCGGTCTCGCCATCGCAGCCACCTCTCGCCGCTCTCCCGGCTGCCAGGAGGGTTTCTGCTGACTAGATGCTGAAGTTGGCAGAGGTGGCATTCAGGAAACAGCCAGCAGGTTAATCCTCCTAATAATTTGTAGCCTGGGGGACACAGAGAACTGACAGAGAAAGCGTTGATGCGGTGGGTTTCTATGGCATTTAAATTTTATCCTGGTCTTAATATTTGCATATCAATTACCCAGGAAAGAAGGGAAGGAGGGAGGGCAGAGGTTATGTGGGAGCTAAGAAAACACTGAGAGCAATAGTCCAGCAAGCACAGGTCTATTGCAAAAAATTATGCTGACTGCCTACCAACACTTTTCTTTCTTTAGCAAGTCCTCCCCATCTCTTTCTGTCTTTTACTTTGCTTTTTTTCCTCTTGAATCCCCTGTAAATGGAGCATGGGCAGATTAGCTGGTTCCCCTTCATTCCTGCTTGTTCAAAATGGACAGTAAAAAGAGAAGGAGAGAGAAAGGGGAAAAAAAACCCCAAACTCAAAATGCCTGGAGCCATGGCTTGTAGATAAAAAACAGCTGCACATGAAAAACAATTGATGTGGGGTTTGAGCTATTATGGCTTGGAGAATGAAACACCAACTCACCCTTCCAGAAAGATGGCAAACCCTTTAAAAAGTATTATTGAAAATAGGAATTGAGGCTGGGTTTTTATAGCAGTGAATGTAGAGAATTTAATGCACTTGGATCCAGCCTTGTGCACTACCAGGCAATCCCCTGCAGCAGTGGACTTGGGACTGACCTTTCTTCCTAAAACAAATCCCTGTCAGAAGGCATTTTGGGGCTGCTAGTCAGAGAAGTGTGGCAGCTATTGGACCTCCTGGACACCTGAAGCAGCCTTAACCCTCTCATCCCTCCCATGAATCCCACGAGAGGACTGTGAGTAGAAGCAATTCCAGCTTTCATGACCCGGTGATGAACACTTACTGGAGCATTGGTGTGGGGAGATCCATTCCCACACTGAAAGGACCAGTGCTATACACAGAGTGGCGAGGATTCAAACCTTTACCAGACTACCTAGTAAGCAGGTTTTTCTGTGATTAATGAAGAGGTTCAGCATTATGGGCCAGGTGCAGAAGTCTACCCAAGAGACTGTCATGGTCTCAGTTTTGCCCTCACATAAAACGTGAAGTGCAGTGAGTAAGTCCAGGCTTTCTTCTTCCTCTCTTTTTCTGGTTCCTGACTGACTCTTTGCATTTTTAACTTGTGGTGGGCAGAAATAGGGTGTTTTCCACCCACATTACATCTTCCATCTCAAGAATAGCACTATCACTGTGTATTCCTTCTGTGACTTGACTTCCAATTACATCGAGCTCCATAAATCCCGCAAAAGTGCTCCTATTCTTATATGCACACTGGTTGAGCACGCAAAATACATGGCTGCAAAAAGCTAAGTCAGTCACTGGGTAAAGGGCGAGGTAAGGGCATTTTGGCTCCCTCATTTTCTCCAGTTGTTTGTAGGGTGTTGTCATGTATTCAGCTTTAACAGGAATTTGCATATCACAGGGCATGTGAACAGATTGCCCAGAGAGGCTTTGGGGTTGCCCTCATTGGAGACATTCAAGAACTGTCTGGATTCAATCCTGTGCAATCTGCTCTCGGATGAGCCTGCTTGAGGGAGGGTGGACCATATGACCCACTGTGGTCCCTTCCAGTCTTACCCAGCCTGTGATTCTGTTACACTGTGAATATGGAGCTTTAATCAGTAATGTTTGCTCTGGGTTTTCCTTTGGTTTATTTTCAAACAGAAAACTTGGGAACCAAGTTGTTTCAAAATCTCATGAATCAGTGAAAGGCTTTTGTTGCTCATTGGATGATGGTTGGAAGATTTTCAGTGATTTGCAAAAAAAAAATGGAGAAGTACAAGAGTTAACAAGGTTTTTTAATAGGAAGGATTAAAGATGTATTATCACAACAGAGAGGAGGGAGGTGACTTCAGACCCCATCCAAAATCTACTTATCAGCTGTCAACTTCCATTGACTTCCATGGGCTTTGAATCAAAACCATATTTTTTATTGAAACAAATTTCTGTTCCTTTCTACAAAGCTCTTCTAACATGTTTAAATGTGTGCGCGGTACATCAACCTCCGTTCACGGCTAGAGGAGCGGATCATCTCCTGAAATGACAACAGCCACAAGATCTGGATCAGCTAAATCTTCTCTGAAATCAGTAGGACTGCTAATCCAGTAGGTCCTTCATATAAATAGTAACATCACCAAATCTGACAAAGTAAAGGACAAGTTCTACTGCTGAGCAGAGGGAGATATTTCCAGTCCTGCCCAGAGGACACTGAAAGGGTCCCTGGATGAAAACTAATTAACAGAAATAAGCCTCTCTAGAGCTCAAACACACAGGTAATAGTTCAGCTGGAATTGCTGCCCTGCAGTTATACTGCTTGGCAGAGACTGCTCCTCTCCAGCCTCTCATCTTCCCACCAAACTGTGATGCTCTGGGTAGTGCTGAGCACTCCATGCACAGCACTGAGCAGACCATGCCCAGCTGGTGGAGGAGCAGTGAATGAACCAGCAGGCTCAAACAGCACACATCACACCACTTAAAATAGCCAGGCCTGTCTGAAGGACTGTATCGACCCCAAGGGCCTCCAGTTAAACTGTAACAGCAGTTCTGCATACTTACACAGATGCCAACAGACAAAATGCTGATCTTTGAACAAGCCTCTAGTTAAAAATAAGTTTGATCTTCTGAATTTTTGAGATTTTTTTAATGGCAAAAGTCTAAACCAGGTGTCTTTAACTGGGTGAGGTATTTCTCTCCCCTCTCCCCACCATGGTCTGCTTCTAAATTTAGCTTCATACAGTGACTTGAAAGTGTTGCTCCCAGCTCATCCTTACTCTTGGCAGAGTGCTTGGGGAGGAGATTCACTGAGGATCATCTCCCCTCACACAATTCAGGGGGGGGATTTTGCACTGGCAGATACGGGGAAAATACTTCTGCTTCCACTCCCCAGGGATAGCATCTTGCCTTTGGGGACCTCTGCCAAAGCAGCAGACTCCTTCCTTCAGGTTACCTCCTCAGCATCTCTGAGAAGGCAGAGGCCATGCTCCCAGGCCTGTCATCCCTGATTATTTCCTTCGCATTTACTGTGACACGTCTGTTGAGGGAACATCATTGCTTTTCAAAGACTTCTTACGTATAATTGAGAAATGCATACACCAGACAGGTGATCTTCACATTCTGAGCCTTTCCATCTACCTGTCCACCTACAGCCACACTGCAGGAATCATGGAATCACGGAATGGTTTGGGTTGGAAGGGGCCAAATATATCTAGCATTTATCCTCTGCCCTGGGGAGGAACACCTTCCATAAGCCCAGGTTGTTCAAAGCTATCCTGGCCTTGAACACTTCCAATAATTGGGCATCCACAACTTCTCTGAGCCATTCTGTTCCAGTGCCTCACCACCCTCACAGTGAAAGGTGATGATGAACTATCAAAGGACAGCTGCAAACAACTCTTGCTCCTCTAACTAGCAGTACAGTATGAACCCAAAAGCTTATGATCCTGAAAAAATTTGGTGAGAGGTATACATTCACCTCCTCACAAATATGTGATTTTTCTTCCTCTGGCAACTCAAGAGGCAACGCTGACCAACAAAGGAAATAAAACAGTGCTGAAACACCTCTGTGCCCTTCTAACCTACTGGTGAACTCCCAGCAGCCCTGTGAAGCAGCAGACAGCAGCACCTGTCCTGGGGAGATGCCCACAGTTTGTGGCGATGCACAGCGCCCCAGGATGCATGCACTGAGCCACTGGCTCGGGTGCACTCATGGCTGCAGGTCCCATGGAGCCTCCAGGAGCCAGGAAAGGGGTGCAGGAAGATATGAGCTCCCTGTGGCCCAAGTTGCAGACTGTGAGGCCTCCAACAAGTAAAACAAATTCCTCTAGGAAGAGGAGGGCTGATAGGCTAGAAACTGCAGCTGAGTTATTTGGCTTAAGAGGACTGAGGCACATGAGCAGGCAGCACCTCAAAGGAGTGGGATCATGCTATCAAGCTCTCAGATGCATGGATACCTAAGATGACTTTGGGATGTCGTCTCTGAGGTTATCTGGAAATTGTCCTTTATTCTCTCCAGTTTTCTATTCCATTAATCTGTTTCAGCAATATCCGACCTCCTGCCTCTGACAATGCTGTGAGTTTGTCCTGAGCACACACTCTCTCCCTCTCCTATCCCCACAGTTACACACCCACTGTGTAACCTCTCTCCTCATTTCCATTCACTGGACACTGCTCTTCCCTCTTCCAATTTAAGCCTGAGCCTCCTTCATTCATTCACCTCCTTCAAAATTTTTGTTCTGAAGTTTTTCAGTCCAGATCATCTCCCTCCCTCCTGCTTCAGGGATTTCTCCAGAGCCATCCTCTGCTCCTGTCAGGTCTTGTCTTCTGCCCTATCAAGAAAACTACTCCTGCTGCTTATGGACCTCAACCTGGTCTCTGCTCCTGATGCCAAATGGGTTGACACAGCAGTGTGAGCTCTAGCTCAGGTGTACCCAGACTTATCGCCCTACAGCACACTTATCACCTGACACTGTTGACGTAGAAGGAGCTATGAGTTATGAGTTGCAATGGAGATAAATTCCTCACCTCTGGCTTGCACTTTTCATTTCCCAGCCCTGCAGAATGTGACTGCTGCAACCTGTCTGTAACAACACAAACCCCTGTGTGATTCCTTGGCAGTACATCACTGTTTTGAAAGATGCAAGGCAGAAAGCCCCTGGAGCATCCTTTACCTCCGTGGTTGCTGCTATAAGGAGGCTCAGACGTGTGGGAGCATCCCACATCACAGCCTGACCACAGTCAGGCTGCAGGAAAAGCCCCTGAGTAGCTCACAAGTAGCCATGGGGACTCAACAGGTGCCTGGGGACTAGAAGTCCCTGTCTAGATGCTCTCACCTGGAGAGTAGAGAAAATGACAGTGGCAAGGCGAGCAAAATGCTTCCCTGTGGCATGTAACTCAGCGCTGAAAAATTAGAAGGATGGCAAAGATCAACCTTCCTCTACCTTTTAAGGTAAAGACAGAGATAACACCGTCCAGTCAGATGATTGTGCACTAAATACTTTTCACGGAGCATTTTGGTGATGATATAATCCTAACAGCTCAAAATGTGCACTTGAAATGCATTACAGGACGTGGCCGTGGTAGTCTTAGAACACTGTTGTGCTGATTTATAAAACGGAATTGCTCTAAGTTGTCCAAGTTCAAAGTGCAGAGAGCGACATATTGTAGCATTTTGTAGCTCTTGCAACACGCTCGCCTCCCAGATTAGATTCAGGTAAGTAAAAAAAAATGACTGCTCAGAAGTGCTCCACCCTTGCTCTCTTAATGTCCTTCGCTGAGACCTAAAAAGGTAATGGTCTGGTGGCGAGCCCTGCACCCGCTGTGTCTTTTCCTAGTTTCAGAGCCCAAAACTGTTGTTGCGGTGTGGTGACCGGTACTATCAAACCCATCAGACCATATGGAAGCTAAGCCATAGATTGCCAATTCCCAGGAAAGAAGGGAAAACCTCTCACGTTTACCTGGTTCCATTGCTCAGTTACCAGAAAAACCGATAAAACAAATAACGTCTTCAAACTTGAGCGACCCGGGGTTGCTTGTGGTAAATTAAGTCACTCGTTAGAAACCGAGCCGGGCCGGAGGAAGGCTGCCTTTTGCAGCTTCACTTCCATCCTCTGTGCCCCGACAGCGCGCCGGGGCACGGAAGCCGAAGCCTCCGGGCACTGGCGAGGGGTAGCCGCTCGCCCCGGGTGATCGCGGATCTCCGTCTCCAGGCACCAGCCCACCCTGGGCTGCCGCGGCGGAGCCTCTGGGGCTGCGGGGACGGGCCGGGGGTGTGTACGTGCGTGCGGACGGGCGCCCTCCGCTGCAGTACCGCGCCTGGCCGCGCACCGGCAACAGCCCCCCGCGGCGCGGCGGCCGCGGCGGGCGGGCGGGAGGGCAGGGCGGCGGCGGGCGGGGCGGGGCGCGGGGCGGTGCGCGGGCGCTGCGCGGCGGGCGGCGGGCGGCGCGGGGCGGCGCGGTGCGCGGCGGGCGGCGGTGCCGCGCGGGGCGCTGATGCCGCGCGGGGCCGGTCGCGCCGCGGGGCGGCGGGGCGCGCAGGGCGGGCGGCCACGGGGCGCTCGGCCATGGGGCGCGGGATGCGGCTGGCGCTGCTGCTGCTGCTGGGCGCCGCCGCCGCCGCTGCAGGTGGGTCGTGACCGGCCGCGCTCGGCGTTCTCCGTCCTCCGCGGGCGTGCGAGGTAGATGCGCGCCGCGTGTGCGTGTGCGGGTACGCGCGTGTGCTGGAGTGTCCGCGCCCGCGCGCGCGGGGTACGCGGGTGCGCGCACGCACGGGGAACCGCGCGGGCGTGCGCGCACTTTGCTCGCACGCGTCGGTCTCTGTCCGCACGTGTCCGCACACACGCACGTTCGCGTCTGCGTACGCATATGTGTGCGCGCATATGGGTGCGCCTGTGTCCGCACATGCGGTGCGTGTCGGTGCGCGGCGTGCGCGGATGGGTGTGGAAAGGCGGGGGCCGGGATGCGCGTCCCCCCCGCGCCCCGCGCCGCAGACAAAGAGGGGTCCGGCCGCGCCGCGCTGTGCTGCGCGGGGCCGCCCCTGCCCGCGGAGCCTCCGGCGGGCCGGCGAGCCGGGTGGGCTCGGGCCGGGGCTTCGGGGGATGCCGCGGAGCGGCTGCGGAGCGCTGCGGGTGGCAGCGGCGGGGCGCTGAGGGCTCCGCAGGCGCTTTGGGCGGCGGTGCCCCGAGTCGTCGGGGCGCGGAGGAGGGCGGGCAGGGTTTCCAAAGCCCCTTCCCGCAGGGTAAACACTTCGCGCTCAGAGCTGCCCGCAGCGGGGTCCCGCAGCAGACACACTCGGGCATAAACAGTTTGCGTAACGCTTCCTCGGCCGGGTGCAAGGCGAGTGCCAAATTTCTTTTTTAAAGAGAAGAAAAAAGCTCAGATGGGAAACAAACATTTAATCAGGCACAAGATATAAACGAAACATCACAAGGCATGTGTTGTTAAAATGCTTAAGCAGGAAGCATATGATTTTCCATGGATGTTTTCCCAGGTGAGTCATGGTACTTGCTGCATGCTCTTACTCATTACTGAAGATCCCAGTCCGGTGGCATGTACAGTAGATAGAATGGGAAGATTTAGTTGGGCAGATGCATTAAATGCAGTAGGGAAAAGCACCTTTTCCAGTGCTGTGGCAGACCTGTTGAGAACTTGTGACTGCCAGCATAGAAATCTCTATGCTCTCAGTTTGTCCTTTTACTGAATTCCTGTGGCAGCCAGCGCTACACTAGAAAGCTGTCACTTCTCATAACACGAAGTGCTCTGCATCGGTCATGCAACTCTTTTCCAATTCAAGTGAAAACAAACACCCTTTCAAAGGGGGTTTCCTCTCCCCCCATTCTGCCCCTGGGACCCACATCTGTGTGCCAGCAGCATTTCTCAAACCCTGCTGAAGCCAAGGTCCCTTGCCCCAGCTCTGATCCCTGCTGAGGAAGGGACCCTCAATGCCTGGCCCGAAGACAACTGCAGTCAGTGACCGTGCATGACCAGGGCTGGAGCATACCCCGAGCTGGGAGCAATCAAATATTCTCAGCTCCCGGCATCTGACATGGGATTTTGTAGCCAACCCCTCCCAGCTGGACTCAGGCAGAGCCTTGTCCCTGCCCTGGGGCCGTCTATGACAGCCCTACCACCAACTGCAGTCATGGGGAAACCTCCCATTGACCAGATCCTCCTCCACCGCATTCCTGGAGGCAGCAGTCTGGTGTGCAAAAAACAAAAGGACCTGATGAACACAAACAGTAATCTCAACCTGTCTGGTGGGGCTGATTGAGCCCTGCTCTTCCTACCACTTCCCAAATCTGCTTTGCAATCCCACAACTGAGGGAACCGCAGTAAGTGTTCATCTATTTGCGTAGCAGCCAACTGCACTGTGTTACACGTAAGCCAAAGAATCCAGGAAAGCAGCCAAAGACATAAATTAGGCCAACCACTGGCTGGCCTAACTGATAATATGATAATAGCACTTAACTTACCTACCCCTCAGGAGAGCTACGTAGGTTAGTTAATGTTTATACAACGCTTTGAAAAGGATGTTCGGGAGTTGTAGATGAAATTACATTAAACTTACAGATCTGTTTGTTTACTTTTCTGTAGCAAACGTATTCTGCACAGTTACTATAGGTCATCTCCAACACAGCTTTACCGGCACACTCTAGGAAGCTAACCGGACTGAGCATTTTTTATTCACTAAAACTTTCCCAAGACTGCTCACCCCGTGAAATCCAGAGGCTGGATTCAGAAGTGCCTTGTACTGAGTGTGTAGCAAGCAGTGCTCCACAGCTGTTCTGAGGAAATGCTATAGAAAACCCATATAGAACTTTTGTGGTAAAAACGGTTTTTATCCAGGGTGCTTCTTGAGAAGTGGGGGATGCTGTCAGGCTCGGAAGGCTTAGCACTGCTAGTGCATAACGTAGCTTAATTGTAACTATGACCCTGTAGGCAAAAAGCTGAATAAGCCCAAGATAAAGGATTTATTGGATGCTAAACTGAAATGACCTTCAGACATAACAAAAATGCCAAGAAGAAGACATTAATTGGTGCACAAAGCTGACCATGTATGACCGGCCTGGTGATAAAGAAGACATTATGCACCTCAGATGCTGTGACCTCCACACATCCAAGTCAACAGAGATTGTTTTTATATTAAGCAATTCCCCAAATACTGCTTAAACCTACTCTGAAATTTATTAATAAAAAGTTGGAGAGCTCTAATCAAGCATTGCTGCACCAAGAGTTCCATTGATTACGTGTGAGAGTTACATGGTTTCACAGTAAAGCCCATTGTGATTTTATTTTTCTTTGACTCTATAACTGTGGATTTTAAAACTGACAGGACTTCCAGAAAAGCTTGAACAAAAACCACAGAGCCTCAGCTGTGCGGCTCTGTGGAGCTTGCCAGTATAATTTCAACCAAAACTTTTTTTTCCCTTCCATTTACACTCACCAGCAACAGCCTTTCCCAATTTAAGCCATGCTACAATTAAACACTGGTGTCAGCAGCAGTTTCTGATTGTGGGAAAATTTGGGATAGGGACGGAATGGTGGGAAAGGGGGTGAAGACCCGAGGTGCTTGCTGGCAGGTGATGTTCCTGCGGGCTCTCACACCCTGACACCTGATGTGCTGCACGGTGGGCTGCGTTGCAGCAGCGCTGTCACCCATGGCAGCCTCCTGGCCTCGTGGCAGCATGCTGCCTTGGCGGCAGCTTGCCTTTCTTCTGCCTTTCTCCACTTCCCCAGTGCCACCTGGACCCCTTTGCAGGCCTCGGGGCATGGGTGGCCTGGTCCTGAAACCTCAGCCCTGCTCCGGTGCCGGGGGCCGGAGGGCAGGGCGTACTCATCTCTCGCCCTGTCTGCTGCCTGCTCTGCATCTCTTGATAGGTAGGGATCTTCCCAAGCGCAGGGAAACCCTGAAAGTTTTTGGGGTGGCTTTTTTTGCTTTTATAGACGCACTGAGCTTCACAAAGGGGAGAGCTGAGCAGCAGTGCCACGCTGTCCCTCCAGGGCTCTGCGGGTACCAGCGGCACACGGTGCCGTGTTCGGCGGGGGCAGACGCGTCTGCTGCGGCGGGGCGAGGTGCTCCCAGCTCAGGAGCCGCCTGCAGCCCCTCTCTCTGCCCCTCCGCAGGTCTGCGCGGCGTGGCGGCGGCGGGCAGTCCCTGCGAGAAGGCCTGCAACCCTCGGATGGGCAACCTGGCGCACGGGCGGGCGCTGCGCACCCAGACGTCCTGCGGCCGCCGCGCCGCCGAGCCCTTCTGCAGCTACAGCGAGGACGCGGAGCGGCGCTGCCGGCGCCCCTCGTGCGGCCGCTGCAGCGGGGCCCACGCCGGGCTGGCGCACCCCCCCGCCGCCATGGCCGACTCCCCGTTCCGCCTGCCCCGCACCTGGTGGCAGGCGGCCCAGGATGCCGCCCGCGAGAGCATCCGCCTGGACCTGGAAGCCGCCTTCTACTTCACTCACTTGATCATGGTCTTCAAGTCGCCCAGGCCGGCTGCCATGGTGCTGGAGCGCTCCCAGGACTTCGGCGAGACGTGGAAGCCTTACAAATACTTTGCTGCTAACTGTTCGGCCACCTTCGGGCTGGAGGATGACGTGAGGCAGAGAGGAGCCATTTGCACTTCCAGATATTCGAGCCCCTTCCCCTGCACTGGAGGAGAGGTAAGTCTGCCTGGGCTGGGACGAGAGAGCCCCTGCTCCAGCCCCCTTTCTCCCTGCACCCGTGTTTGCGCTTCATATTCACTGCACCGGCACCTCTTGTCATCGCACGTATTTCACAAGGTGAATTAACGTAATTCATTCCTAGGTGATGTACCACCCTGCCTCTTGCTTTGCTGCGTTCACAGTCCCTCTCTTTTCAAAAATACTCCTTTCCTTTCACCTGTTGAGCCCCGCTACACAACGGCAACCTAGGCACGTGCTGCTGATTCCTCAGGAATGCCAAAGGGAATGCCACTCTGGACAGCTTTCTCCTGATCTTGCAGTCGTGTGGTTTAAGGTGATGCAAATCAGTCTGACCAAAATGCAACTATGTTAAAATGAATAATCACCAGATTGACTTTTAATAGTGACTGCCTTTGCTGAGAAGCAGGCACGTAACCAGTAGAAGTAGCTATTCACCTGGCACTGAAGTATGGTTCCCATAAACCAGGTTAGCCAGGTAATTTTAAAACTTATACTTTGTCTTTTTTTCCTGTGCACACTTATGTGAAAAGAACTTGGAAGAAAAGGAAGACAAACATCATATTTGCTAAGAAGAAAAATATACATGAAAGTCGGACGATTTTCACTATCAGAAACAGCAGATAACGAGTGATGCATTTGGAGGCGCTACCAATAATGCTCTTACCAATGTGCAATTCCGTCCCCCGGTGCTGGGAGCTTCCCCTGGGAGCGGCCGTGGGATCGCCCTCCTGCGTCCCCCCACTCGTGGGGACGCATCCCCGGTCACCAGCCCTGGACTCTGCTCCCTCTAGTGGCCTAATTTAATGAACTTCCCCGAAAGCTTGACCAAATTTACAATTTCTCTCTGGCCTAACACAGAGAAAAGATAAAATCTGGTTGGTCAATCAGGAAATCACTTATGTCATTGCAGTTTCTGCTGAGAGCTGGTTTTAAGGCAAAAGCCTGATCCTTGGAGACCAGCATTCATGTTGAGAAAAATCATGTGTTCAGATCCCTTTGCAATCACTTGTGGTCACCTCGTGCCATGCTCTGGCTAGGAAGCCACTCTCTGCACTCTCTGGGAGCTGTTTTTTCACTAAAGTGCATTTTGTTAGCTGTGTCCCAGGAGGCAGCCAATGTCTTGCTCTGGGAGAAGCTGTTCCATGCCCTCATCAGCTGGGAAACAAGGAATCTCCAGACCTGTCAGATAGATCCAGGGTGACTATTCTATTTCATTTTAAATCAAATGCTGAGAAAAAGTGCTACCTTTCTTTTCTTGCCACTCTTTGCTTGTGCCCCCAAAAAGCTGCCTTAACTTCCTTTCAGAGTGCAATACATAAAGGGGCTCACAAGAAAGGTGGAAAAAGACTTTTCAACATGGCCTTTTCTGACAGGACAAGGGGCAACAGTTTTATACTGAAATCAATTTAGGTTGTACATAAGACATTTTTTAATTATGAGGGTCATGAGGCACTGAAACAGGTTGCTCAGAGAAACTGTGACTGGCTCATCCCTGGAAGTGTTCAAGGCCAGGCTGGATGGGGCTTTGAGCAGCCTGATCTACTGAAATGTGTCCCTACCCATGGCAGGGATGTTGGACTCAACTATCTTTGAAGGTCTTTTCTCAGCCAGATAATTCTGTGGTTCTGAATCAGAGCTAGCTACAAAGAAAGACCTACAAAAGGAAGGGTGTATGTGCACCACTGGGAATTTCTCAGGCCCTCATTACTTGTGCCAGCCCTGTGTCCCACCTGAATCATGAAGTTATGCTAGCCTGTGATGGGGGGCATGGAGAAATCCACTCAGGCCAGCCAGTGGGACTTCTCTTGGGTATATGATTTGCATGCTCCTTTTTTAGCTTTCCAGGGATTTTTACTCGGGGATGAGAAACCCAGGGCATCTTACAAGGCAGTATTTGCCTCATTGGTACTGGGTCCCCTGCTGCTAGCATCCTGGTGCAGTTTTCATTGTGGTCACTGCACACCAGGATGGTGCTGTCCCTGCCAGGAGAGGAACTGTACAAATCCCAACCTCAGGCTAGCTCCTCTCTGGGCTGGTGCAATCTGGGGACAGTGGAATCAAGGTCTTGTCTGTAGAAACCAATGCCTGTCTGAAGAAGAAGAGTAACTGGTGCTGTTTGATGCATCTGCAGTAGCATGCTGCAAAGAGAGGCTATGTACTGAGCTTGCTCCTGGGGGACCTCTTCTTTTGGCATGGCTTTAGTCTGTGTTATTGCAAAGAAGCTATAAAAGTCAAGAGCATATAATTGTTCCAAGTTTTAAACAAATACTGCATCCAAGGGGCTGGAGCTTAGAAGATTTTGCTCACATGGTACACTTCAGTTTCCTGCACTTAAACACCACTTTTTACCTGCAAAGTAATAGCAGCAGCTCTCCAGATGGCAAGCCTGCATGCTTAGCAAATATCACATTTAATTTATTACAGTGTGCTGCATTCCAGCAATTACTAGTAGCTGCCAATAGCAACATGTATCTGACCTAAAGAAACATCAGAATTTTGTGTTCTGTTTGGAGTTATGTTGTGCTTTACTCCCACTTTGGTAGCACCTAATTTCAGACATATGGAAACAGTAATTTCACTCGAAACAGTGGTTTCAAATATGCAGTCATTCAAAATGTCCATGTCTGAAGGGTGTTACTCATTACTCTGAAGGGTATTACTCATCTTCTTTAAAGCACAACTACAAACTCTGTGAGGGCCACTGGGTTTCTTTTGGACCTTTTAAATTTATTTTTTTTTAGCTGGGATGTAACAACTGTAACCCATGATCCAAACCACGTGTCGCACTGTCTGTGTGCTGCTCTCTCACACTTCAGACATTTCAGTGCCACACGTGCATTTCTGGGCACGGTGTTAAGGGCTTGCAGGATGTTGCAGGATGTTGCAGGATGTTGGGGTCTCTCTGCATGGTGCTGGCAAATCACTCACTGCTGTCTATCCTCTTGGATGAGCAGTTTGTCTCAGGTGAGGCTGCAGGTGGTGGTGACTCACCCCAAATATCACTGGAGTTTGGCACAGAGACAGCAGCTTGTTGGGCTGGTGGTTTCTGGTTTTACCCTCTGTAAAGAACAGGCAGTGCTGATCCACCTGCATTTCTGCTCATTGTTACAGTACCTGCAAGACCAAATTCAGGGCAGCAGTGTGCAGTACCCTGCAGTACTCAGGGGCTTAGGGCCTTTTTCAATATATCACCCAACTTAATTTGGGTCAAAGGTGTATCTGCTTCACTTTTTATTAAAAAGAAAGGTCAGACTTTTTGCATTCTGCCCTCATCATCATGAGTCATTCCTCAGATGCTTACTTCAACTCTTATGGCAAAAATCCTCCCTCGTCAGAATTTGCCATCATGTTGATCTTGAGGAGATTTATGATCGTGTAGAAAACAAGCTGCCAAGTCTCTAGGTTCATTTCAAAGACCCAGACCTCAGAAATGCTGAAATGGCTCTGGGAGATGCCTTTCATCCTCCTGTAGCAGTGTGACTCTGGGCTTGCCTATGCAGTGGTGGGACTGCGGTGCTGGAGAGCTCTGGAAGAGCAATACTTTTGGAAAGCTGCTGTCACCTCAGCTGGGTGCCACCTCAGCAGTGGGAACCAGGCAAGGTAATTGCGTCATCCACACCACGTGGATGGTCTATTGAGGGGTAGAATCACCTCATCAGGAGCTTGGTAGGTCCCTGCTCCTCTTTGCTACCTGTCCCTGATGCTGCAAGTCCACAGGACTTGGTTATCTCTGATGTGGATGCAGCTCCAGCCTGAGGCAGGCAAGAGATGGAGGATCAACAGCCATGAGTGGGATTAGGAAGGAAAGGACAAATCTGGGCAGAACTGCCAAGCAAAGAGGTGGAAGGCTGTACTGATGTCAGGAACACTGCACTGAAGTGCCCTGGATTTGCTCTAAATAGTTTTCTTGGTGGAAGTGAGCCTGAGTTCACAGGTCAGCATGTGCCCAGAGACCTCAGGGCAGCCTGGCTGCAGTCTGCCCTCATGCAAGAAAGAACCACTGTTTCAACGATCAACAAAGTAGTCAGTGATTTCTCTCTGCAGGTATACAGAAGCCAAACAAACCAACTGAGCCTCTCCTCAGTAGGGAACAGGAAAGGAGGCAGATGGTGGGTGCCCACCTCCTGCCCTGGCATCCAGTCTGGGTACAGCCAACCTGGGTTTCCAGCTAGCTTCAAGCATCTGTCTATTTGAAGAGTTGGATTTGCAACATTGTGAAGGGGCACATTCCCAGGTCAGGGAATAATATCAGATCAGCTGCATGCAGAGAGGTCTTTATAGACTTCCCCTGTGCTTAATACAGTGAATTAATTGTTTCACAACAGCAGTTTGTTAAGCATAGGCAGAAACCTCTAAACGTTAACCTTGTATCACCAGTGTTTTAAGAGAAGGGCTGTGGCCAAGTTTTAGCCTGAATCATACAAAAATGCTACAAATGCTGAGTATTCTCATTGTTTTTCAGGGTGTAACCCTTCAGCCACATTATTGCAAAGGAAATCAGAACTGGATCCACCAGCCAAACATAATCTGATCTAAGTAAACAAGATGCAGAAATAAACTCTTTCAGCTTCATGCTCAGACAGGAATACTAATTTTACTAGTATGCATAGGCTATCTTCCCTCTCATAGTTCAGATTATATTAATATTTCCTTTTCAACACACTAATCTTAAAATTATCCTTGGCTAAGGATCACTGTTGAGGGCTCAAGGGGCCCTTAGCAGATGTTAATTCTTTAACTGTGAGTGAGAGTGACTGTCCACTCTGCAATGCAATTATCTCATTCACTTTACATTCCCATCTGTGGTCAATTCAGATTAGCTCGCCTGAGTGTCCCCATTTAGACAAGCTCCAGGATAAAAGGGCTTACTGAAGCAGAGTCTCCTTGACAAGATTTTAGCAAATTAGTAACTTATTTTAGTGTTCATCTATTCAGAATACTGCTAATAAATCACTTGGAGACCTCAGCTATTGTTGCTGTTTGCTATTTATAGAAGAGGCATATTTGCAGTTTGACTATATTCCAGCAACAAATTCTAACATGCTTTTAACTTTTGAAACATCACATTCCCACCGTTTTGCTGTGGGATGCGTGTCTTACCGAGCATTTTATTGATCTCGCGCCTTCCATAGCGGAAAATCCTTCATACATTTTGCCTTTCTCTATTACTGCACGCAGTCTGCCTCTCTTCCTTGAGGATTTGGACACCAGTCCTACTGGTTTTACCTGAAATTGGCTGCATAGAGCAGAAGTAAACTGCTCTCCACAGTGGAATGATTTCTACTCAGAAGTCTGACCATGACAGACAGTGGGTGGTTGCAATTTCGGCTCACTGCCGAAACAAATAGGAGTTAAAGACGGTCAGTAACTTTTATATTTGAGTCCTGATTTTAGGTTGTAGACACCTCAGCCTGGTTGGGCTTTTTTTCCTTTTAGGCCCAAATGAGCTTGGTTTTCAAGCTTATCATTATTGTCCTTAACTAAAGCTACATTTTACATTGTGCTGAGGTCCTTCAAGGACCTTGTGGGTAACAGGAGATTTGAGTTCAGTCACTTGCAGGACTGCACAAAGGACCAGGGCAAATATGCAAGAATAACCTCAAAACCGCCTGGGATGTCAACCCATTAGAGGGCTGCAAACATCTTTTTTAATTGTCCTGTGCCACTGACATCTGCACAGAAAGAAAACAAACTGATGAGAAGGAAAGAGGAAACCTGGCAGGCGTTCAGCAGTGCTCAGGATGTCTGAGGACATAGCTAGGGAAGTATGTTTTCAAGTCCCATCTCTACACTTTGTAGAAGTGCACTTTGTAGGAAAAAGACCTCTTTAAGCGTGTCTTCCTGATCATCCTATCTTTGGAAAAACACAAATAGTTTGGCTGTGTTCAGAAATGCTGTGTGCAAAGGAGAGTCTGTTCAGCTAGGTGTGGTTGGGGGGATGGCCAAATCCTGCCCAGCTCTTTGCATCATATCACTAAACCTAGCAAGACATGGGGACCGATGTTTCGTAAGCACAAGAATAATGATTAATAGGGGAATAGTTAATGAGATGAAGTAAATAAGGCTAGGCTGGAGTCAATAAAATGATATTAGAGCCTAGAAATCTCAGGCTGTGGCAGCTGGCAGTAGCAGCACACTGGCAGGACACCATCGCACACCAGCCACCTTGCTGTTGGCTGTGGGGAAGTGCATCCCTTAGTTTGGTCCTCAAGCTTTCCTTCCTGTGGGGAAGCCCATCTTCCCAAGCACTGTGGGGGTTTCCAAACTGGTGCAAGTTTCCAACAGTGGAGGAGGGGAGACTTTCCCTTTAAATAATGGGGCAGAAAAAAGCGAATCAGGGGAAAAGGAGAAACTTTAGGTTAGTTTTCACCTGGCTGTGACAAATCCCTCTCCCATCCTAGGCCATCCTAGAGGAGTGACATGTCCTCTTATGAGGCCTCCTGGATGCTCAGCATCTCTGAAGGACAAGGGCATGTGAAGAGCAAGATGCTTCTCCAACCAGCCCCATGATCCTCTGCATGATTTCTCCCATTACAAGTAGCCCATAGGATCGTCTCCTTTTCTTCCTGGATTTCCCAGTGCTTTGGCACTTGGGGGTTGGCCCTCTGCTTGGCCAGCTCTTGAAATGCAGCCACCTCTGGGATGGAGCATAGCCAGTGTTTAACAGTGCATATCAGCAGTCCCCTGTTTGGAACAGCAAGTTTCTAACTGCTTCTGGATCGACCTCCAATTATGGCTAAAACAAATTATTCTTTGGAGGGAGTTTGACCAGTCTGTGAAAGGGGAGATATTGTGGGCTGCCAACAGCAAGAGGGAATGGGTCCCAGGGCTCCAGGAGACCCTTTCCAAACTTCTTATGTAGGACGTGAAGAGCACTGTACCCACATGAAACAAGAGGAGTTTGGGTAGGCAGAATTTAATTCTCTAAATTGGCATCTGGCCTTCTTAGCGGGACTATTGCTTCCCTTGAGAAAAGCGCCACGGGATTTTAGCGGTGCCTCCGGAGCCTCTCTTCAAGCACTGCACCCCACTGCTTCATTTCACAGTTCATTTTTGGCATGAAGAGAAGGCTAGCTCACTTATTCAGCTCCCAGTTCTCTGGCTAGAAAGTAGGACTGCCATGTTTCTCATTGGGATTCCTGGATACAGCTGGTTCCATGGGAAGCGTGTAACCTAAAGCAATGTATTGACATGTCTCAGAAGTTTTGGATCAAAAGCTCATTTGAGGTTAATTTCCATGCAACAGTGGGTGTCAGTGTGAGGTACCCACTCTAACAACATTCAAAATCCTACACAAATGGTGAAGTTCTCAAATTCTCCATGGGTAACATTTTACAGGAAGAAAAGAAGTTAATGTCCAGAACCCAGTTTACTCAATGCATATGCTATGAGTCTTTTACCACCGGTCTTTCTGCAGCATCCCTCTTTCCAGTAATCAGAATCTATAGCTATGGATTGAAAAGGGGTGCTGCTTCTTGTGACCTTTCTGATAGTGTGCAGTTACATATAATTCCAACAAACGTTCTTTTTCCTAGAATTAAGTGTATCTCATGGTAGTTCAAGCAGACAGTCCTATAGACACAAAGCCTTTTCATTATAAACAAGAGCAGCTGAAAAATATTCATGGAATTGTGTTACTCTTGGGCTGAAAGAAAATCCCCTTGATCCTCAGTACCATTGCAGTTACTGACACACTAACCTGCTGCCTTTCAGGCTTTTGCAGTGGTGTGTTTTGCTCAGAAGCTGTTAAAGAGGTTATTCTGCAGCTCTGGGGAGTGAGCCAGCTTTTCTTACAGCCCTGCCAATGAAGAAGCAAGCCCAGTCCTTTGTCTGGCTCTTTGGAGGTAGCTCCAGGTTTTTTTTGGTCCTCCATAAGCACAACAGATACCACCAGCCGGCCAAGGCTGAGAACATAAATCTTTTATGGGGATGGGGAAAGGAGGGGAATTGCTGGAGGGATGAGTATTTAAATACCATCTTTCTTGCTGATGGGTCAAAGGACTTCATATAATCAGCTGGGATGCGCTGCTTCATTTTTCTGACTGGGCTAGCACAGCCTTGGAAACGGTGATTCTAAAGATGAGAAAAAGGCAATAATTGTTTTCCTTGATAGTCCATAGCCAATGATATCATGCATCTGGAGGGTTTTGTGAGCCAAGAAACTGAGTGTTTCTATCTGTTTGATGAGCAAAAGTAATGGTTAAGCAAAATGGAGCCATTGTGGAATGAATTATGAATTACTGGAGAAGCACTATTAACTGGAGATGAAGAAATCCAAGAGGTTTGAGCTGTAGTGAGATTTTCCTGATAAGAACACTACTTCTGTGATCATTGACTGCATGAAGACAGGAATGACCTAGCAGTGTTTCATTTTCATCTAATGAAATTGTGTAGTTGAATGTTGAAGAAAAGTTGAGAAGATGACTTTCATCTGGCTGATTACTGCCAGAGATTTCAAGGATCCTGGAGAAATCCCAAGGGTCTTCCCTAGCTCTCCTTGTGCTTTTTCCAGCCCCTCACTGGTCAACTGCTGCATGTGAGTTGGACCTCTTCCTGGACAGCTTCTCGCTTTTGAGAATGGCAGAAGAATGCTTTGAGATTCACAAAAGACAAAAGTTATCTTGGTATAAATTAATTTGGGAGGGATGATTATTTGAAATAGTTGGATTTTTGTCCTGAAGTCTTTGTAAGATTACATAAATTTTGGATTGTAAGGCAAGGGATTATTTGCCTTGATTTATGTGCTATAAAAGACTGCAGAAGGACTGGAGGCATGGGCCAAGTGCTGTCTTATGTCAAATTATATGAAGGAGCCTTGTTAAGGCTGCTGCCATTTCTCCAGCGTCTCAAGGAGCTCAGGGTCTACTGGTGGTGCTACACAGTGGCTTACTGTCATGGTTGCCTGGGGATGTTTATCAAGTGCCAAATGCTGTGGCCTGCAAGATTCCAATGCTCACTGTGACCTTAGTGTCTTTGATGGTCTCCTCTCTGCAGTGGCAAGGCAGGTTTCCCAATTTCTGTTGCTGTTTCACCTCATCCAGGTGATGCTGAAGTGCACACCATGGGGGTGGTCTGACCTCTCCACAAGCAAAAGAGGCTCTTCTTCCCTGCAGTCCACTTGGTCTGACAGCCAGAAATACAAAGAAGTGTTTCAGAGGAGCTGGTGGGTAATACCTGCCCAGCTTAGGCTGATGAACTTTCCACACCATGTGATTTATTTGCAGCATCTGCCAAAAGCAAATCTGTCTTTTTTTAGCCTAGAGTCATTGCAATGAACACAGCACAGAGATGCACATTGGTTTCTCTCCTAAAATCTTGTTGCTCGGTGTGGTAATATATATGAAATAAGTCTGTTTTGTTAGCAGGAGGTGCCAACTTTGTGGCCCTATCAGCCTTCTTCACAGGGGTACTAGTCCAACAGGCTTAAATTTGTGAAGCCATGAGATTGTTTTCTTAAAACTTTCAGGAGCTTAACATTTAAGCTGTATCTCCAAAAGGTGGTTGAAGTTAGACGGTGGTTTCCGAGGTTTTTAGAGGGGTCTGATGGGCAGGGACATGGATATACATGCAGTGCAATGGCACAGGGCCCATTTCTGTAGCAAAATATTCCTCTGCAGACACAGCTGTGCCCACTAGGAAGAGCCAAGGAGAGCCTAGCAGACTGACCACACTGATGCAGAAAATCCCAGAAACTAAAATACTGACCAGCAGGGTAAATGCTAGCATAGAGTTGCACCCTCAGTACTGAAAGTGGGAGACAAAAGAAGCTGCCTGCAGAGTATGTGTCTCTCTCAGAAGGTGTATGAGGGCAGAGAATCTGCTGGCTGTTGCCTGCACTAGGTCTGGTGTTTAAACTGTGCATCTGACAGCAGGTGAGCCTGAGCTGCTCCTGCTGAGGGTGGCCTGTTAAACCAGGCAGCTCCTGTGTCTGAGGCTTCCCACTGTAAAAAAATAAAACAACAAAAAAGATCCCCAAAGGCGTCAGGGTGTCAGGGCAAGTAGGACTGTTCATGTTCCCCAAAGGTACCAAATTAGATTCATTGCTGCAGCTTGAGTCTTGCTGCATGGCGCAGCAAGCCTTGAAAGTCAAGCCATCCTCAGATGAGCAGTAAGACAGTCTCACATCAATCTTCCCTGCTCGTGTTGTGGTGTGAGAAGTTTAATTACTCTTTCCTGGGAAGGCACAGGGGGACAAGCACAGAACAGTCTTAGCTGCAAGGTTCCTCTGCAGCACTGAAGGTCACCAAGGAAGGGTGTGGGAAAAAGGTGTGAGAACACTGTCTTTGAAGGGGGAGCACCTCACTGGCATTGCATTTCTGTAGCTAAATTTACATCCAGCTCCATCAATCAGCTTTTGTAGTTATGATGAGCTTATTGCTTCTAGTACATTTCTGGGGTGGAAGTCGAAAGCAGACTCTGTGGTAGGTTGGCAGTTGGCACACATATTGCATCATTATTCATATTTTTAGTTACACATTTCTACAAAATAAATTGCTCCCTGGGATCTTTCCATAATGTTTACCATCAGAACTGACTACCTGTAACTTTTACATCTAGTGAGCAGGAACGTGCCACAATAAAATTTCCCTACTAAGCTTCTCTGAAGAAGAGCAGGCAAGGCTGAAAGCAGTTGCCACCTTTGGGTAGTGCCTTCAGGAGAGTTCCTGGGCTGTTGGATGGCGGGGCTGCCTGGAGGGAGGTGCAGGAGGCCGGGGTGCAGGCAGGCAGTGGCTGGGGGATGGCAGAGGTGTACCATGCAGTGGATAGAGCATGGACAATCTCAGCTTGTGCCATCGTTTGAGTGAAAGCCAAGGCCTGTGAGCACAAGCAGATGTGAGGCAATGCTGGGCACACAGCTGGGAATCCCAGGGCCAGGATGGCAGAGATAAGGGCTTGCTTTCACCTCAGCCCCAGCACCAGGCAAGCAGTGCCTAACCTCAGCTGCTTGTTGTGCTTGAGGGAAATTTTTCAGGAGGCAAAGGCTGAGGTCCTGGATGTGCTGGCAGAGCTCCACCACTGCATTTACTGCCTACATTTTCAGAGCCTTGTCCAGGCACTAAATAAATCAGATCACTTCCAGCGGCGTAGAGATTCCACAGGGCCCCAGAATACAAGCCAATTAAGCACATTTATTTAGTGCCTACATACCAAGAGTCCCTGCAGACTCCTAATGCACACCTTAACTTTTGTGTTAAACACTTACTTGGACATCATATGCCCTTTTGTAAAGTGGTGCACATCCCTCATTGCTTTTGCTTTCTATCTGGGTAAGACAACAAACTTTTCGTTGTTTTTATTCATCCTATTTTTTCATTTGTTCCTGTAAAATGCATTGAAAGGGATAAATCTACCAGCAAAAATCAAATAAAGCAGTACTGAATTTATCTAATGCCCCTGAGCTAATTACATGAATCACTAATATGGATGTGTCATTGTTGTAGAGTAATTATAGATATATTTTCATGCATCCAGGTGAGACAATACAGGGTAGAGTTCATCAGTCTCTTTTGGAAACAACCACACATCACTTTATGCAATGTTACCACCCTGGTTTTCACTTACAACCGAGTAAAAATGTGGTTATGTTTTTAATATTTGTTTATTGCTTTTATTTCTGCCGTATTCCTGTTTGTTGGCTTGTTCCCATGTGTACATGCTTCTTGAGTCTTCTATCCATTTGTCTTCTATCCATTCTTTGTCCACCCCTGGCTGAGGCCAGGCTCTCAGTTGGAGGTTGGAGCGTGGCACCTCTGGCCAGGTGCAGGGACCCAGGGAACGGGCATGTGCACAGCAGCTGCAAGCCTCTGTAACTGTGCCTGTTTCTGAAGGTATGTGAGGAAGAAACTTTTGTGGATCACTCATGTCTCTTCAATGTCACAGGCTTCTGTATCCCACAGGGTCCCATTCCATTGCTCTGGACACTTGCATCTTGACAAAAGTCCAGGCCCTTGCAGCTGCATTCAGTGGAGGGCCCGTGACTCATTGAGAAACCTTTGGTCCTGGCAAGTCTTTCATAGGTTTTGTTGACTTCCTCAAGCAACTTTGACTTCACAGTCTGTTTTGTTGCTGTCAGAATCATTCATTAGCATTTTCCTTCCCACTGTGGAGATATATATAAAGATGTCTTTTTATTGCCTCTCACACATAAACATACTAGGGTACTTCTTGCAAAGGGACTTTATGTATTTATATATCAAGGTCATTGTGGTGCAAGTGGTTACTTGAGTGCACCACGTCCACGGCTGCTGCTTTATTTATATACAGGGCTACATTACTGCATCTGCAGAAGGGTGAGGAGCTCAGGCTTCTTCTGCCACTAGAACTTGTGAAATAATCAACAGAGCAAGAATTGCTCATGACAGCCCATAAGGAAATCAAAACCCCGTGGAAATTTATTAGAGATTGTCTATGTAATGATGTGACCAAAATGCAGACAGCTGCAGTGGACTGGCTGAAGAGCAGAGTATTTTTAGTCCATGGCATGTGCAAGGTACTGTGGGACAGCTTATCCACTCCTGCTCGCTGGGAGTGAAGAGGGCTTCCCTTGGGAGTGGAATGGGCTTCCTCTGGGAGTGGAGTGGGCTTCCCTTGGGAGAGGAATGGGCTTCCTCTGGGAGTGGAGTGGGCTTCCCTTGGGAGGGGAGTGCCAAAAAAATCTCTGTGCATCTTTTAAATCACTCCTCAATTGATGTTGCTTCATACAAAGGTTGCTTTTATAGCACATGGAATCCAACACCATCATTCCACATCTCACAGAAGGACTAGATATTTTCTTAACAGTTCTATTTGCCTCCTGGTTTGTGACACGAGTTATTGCCAGATACTTAAGTGGAAGCTGAGATAAAGATTCAGTTCCTGGGACTGTATTTAAGAAGAATTCCATATCATAAGATTTTTTTGTGACCTAGCAACACTGGGAATTAAAACATCTTTCTGATAGGATATCATATGGATGTAAAGCACAGAAATGCTGGAGTGCTTCAATGTATTACTTCTGACTTGTTTTACAAAATATAATATTTTTATTAGTCCATACATTTCAGAGCTGCTGGTGTAAAGATCAGGGCCTCCCTCACTTTGCTGTCTTTTCTATCATACGTGGGGCTATCATACTGCATAGGTCACATCGGCTGCCCAATGTTGTGATGCCAGGTTTTCATGTTTTGTTAGAAGGCCTTGTACACAGACATGGAGACTTGAGTGGGAAAGACAGAAGCCTGGTCACCCTGGGGTGCTTACTGTTGAGGCTTGTTGCCTGCAGAGTGTCTGTGGACCACTGCCCAACAGAGTCCTGGCCGGACAATGGCACCAGGGAGACAATGGGCTTGTAAAACCACATCATCAGAAGCACACACATGTTGACAAAGTCTTCTTTTCCATTTTTCCTACACCCTTCCTCTACACTGCTAAAACTGAGCAATATTTTGGTTGAGGAGACCTCTGATTGCTGTAGCTTGGATATGCCAGAAGAACCAGAGGTGTGACAACCTGGTCAGGTCTGCTGTGCAAACCATGGTTCATTAGTAGAGAGGATGCTGAAACCCTGTTCCCATCCTATTGGTGGGGCAATTGCATGGAAAAGCCCAAGAAGAGGTAGAAGCAGGAAATCTGGCACTGCCTATGTGTGTATGTGTGGCTGGGCTGCTGGAAAGCGTGGGGGTGCAAACCCATGATAGCTGTGTAAGGGCAGTGTGGCCCCAGTGATGTGCAAACTCCTGAGACCAGCTGGGATAAATTAGTGATGTTAATGACTGAACAGGAAAATCTTGCTGGGAAACACATCCTTATCATTATTATGCAGTGTCTGAGGGCTTGTAGAATCCCAGCTGAATCTTCTGTGTCAGAGCAGAAAATTGCTATTTGTATGACGCCCTGCATATTATAATTAGTTAGTATTAGTATTAGCCCTGCATATTATAATTAGTTAGTATTTCATTACAGCAGGGCTGCTGGGGTCTGGGATGGAGGCATGGGGATGTTTACTGTCCTGGCAGCACTGAGACCAGGCTCACTCTGTTACAGGGCTGCAGGGCACAGTGTAGCTCCCCAGGCCAGGGCTGCTGGGCACAGCCAGGCCAGCATAGGACAGCCAGGGGGGAGCAGCTGAGAGCCCACAGCCCCTGGGAGTTACAGACAGAGTTCATGTTTAGCATCACTGTTTTCATGTAGCCATAAAAAGAAATGTTTGTAGCATTTTAGGGTCTGAGCAGGAATACTGGCTCCATTGAAATCAGCAGCACAACTCCCCCTGAATTCCACACAGACAAGATTTAACTCTGTCAGTGCAGAGGCACTCAGGGTTATTGATTTCCTTACTATGATTGTCTTTATTAGAACCACAAACATCAGTCACATGCATTAAACAGGGATAGATAAACAAGGAAAACTGAAAAGGAGAGGAAAGTCTGCAGCTCCATCTAGCATAAATTGTTCCCATTTATATAGTTTCTCTCCTGCTCTTATCTGAATTAGGACAAATAAAGAATTCTCTGAGATGCAATTTATGTAATATGAAGAAACCCAAAATGCTAGTTTTTACTGAAAGTTCTTGAGCCAGCATTTTCTGTTATGACCACTTAAAGGAAATCAATGTCTTCAGTTTGGATTTTTCCCAAGGAATTTTCTTTCCGTATCTGAAAGCATCTTGTGTTCACAAAACCACTAGCAAGCAAATGTGATCAGAGTGGCATTGATCTAAATTGGGGTAAATAACAAGCCTTGAGTTGAGGTGCAAGACTTGTTGTAGTTGGGGTTCACTTGGGTTTCTACTGATATCTGGTTTATACTTTCATTTTTAGGAAAGAAGAAAAAACCCTGTATATCTCTGAAAAAGAGGGGGGGAAAGACCTCTTTTGAAGTGTGTTACTCTTTATTAATACCTCTCATCGAGCTCAACACTTCTGCACAAGGAGCATGCTCACCAGCCTTGTCCTCTCACCACCTCTCCCAGTTAACCTTCTCCCTTACCCGTGTCTTTCTGGCAGAAGATGCTCAGACACCTTTTGGAGGGAGAACTGCAGCCACGATGTGTTTGCCAGCATGCAAGGCCCAGCTCCAGCATGGCCGAGCCCCGCTGTCACCAGCATGCTGGTGGCAACTGTGCTTGGCAGGCTGGCAGGGCACACAAAAGCATGCTGCCGCCTTCCAGCTCCAAAACAAGGCTAAATCTCCTTCCAGGCTGACACAAAGCTTCCTCTGGCTGGATTCGGGCAGCCCTGGAGAAAAGCCAGGTCCAGCCAGGAGCAGAGCCAGCAGTGGTGGGGCTGATGGAGGCAGCAGCTGGTAGGCAAAGCCTGCGGGCAGGCCAGCTGGCAGCACTGTGGTCATTATTTCCAGGATCTGTGGATCCTGGTCAAATAAAAGGGGAGCCTTCATCAGCTAAAGCGTATCAGCTGCTTTCTATGGAAGGAGTGGATTTAGGGACGGGAGGCTGTGATCCCTGATAGCAACAGCAGCAAGTTGGTGCCTTGCCTCTCACTGGGCAGGAAACAATGGTCACCTCCTTGCAGCCTGCAAGAGGCTGGCCAGCATTTTGGGTGGCATGGATTGTTTCAGTGGGGCAGCGCTGTAGTTTGAAGAGGTTTTAACTCACTGCTGGGAGTAGTGCATGGAGCCATTAGCTGCGTCACGCCATCAAGCACGCAAGTGATTTGATCAAATATTGTTTATCATAGTTCATCAAGCTGTCAGTGACTGTTCAGTGAAAAACTACTTAGCTATTCTGAAAGTGTCACTGTAAGTTGAATGTACCAATAGCTAATGTATGTCATAGACATATTGTTTAATGTCAGTGGTAGTCATATAAAGTATATGCTGTTTCTGATTCCTCATTGTAGGCAGCTAGACCAAAAACTTTAAAATAAGCCTTTTCAAGAAAATTGGTTATTTTTATCTAGTGCTCTCAATATTCAGCTTGAGCCAATATTTACCTATTCAATCAGACTGAAGTTAAAATAAAGAATGAATGATAAGTATTTGTTTAAACTTTGGAAGCCCCCCTCTTTCCTTTCTTTCTTATCTCGGTTTTCTTGATTATCAGCTTGCTGTCACTAATTGCCACACCTAATCACTTTTCCGCTAGGAAGCAGCCTGGGACTGATAGGAACCAAATATTTGGAAATATGAGCTATATTTGTGAAAAAATACACCCATTCTGGGAGAGGGAATGTTAATGAAGAGTCCCCCACATGCACATCACCCAGCAAGGTGCTGGTCCCTGTGCTGGGCCACGCCACATAGCAAGGGCACCCACCTCTGATTTGAGTTAATGGCAAAATGTCACTTGACACCCATAAGGTCCTTACTTCTTGTGGAGAGGAATGCAAGGGATCATGGGGTGGGGGGTCACCCTGTGCTCAGTGATTTGGAGGTGAATTTGCTGCTCCCACCCCTTGCAGAGGAGGAAGAGCACCATGAGAGCCTGGTGCACGCTCCCGGAGGATGCCGTCATTGCCATTTCACCCCACAGCCCACCCCGGGGCTGGCTGGCATCTTCCTTTCTGCTTCACCCACTGTGTTTCTCTGCCCAGGTGATGTTCCGAGCCCTGTCAGTGCTGTGTTTCTCTGCCCAGGTGATCTTCCGAGCCCTGTCGCCGCCCTACGCCGCGGAGGACCCGTACAGCGCGGAGGCCCAGGCGCAGCTGAAGATCACCAACCTGCGGGTGCGGCTGCTGCAGCGGCAGGGCTGTCCCTGCCTCGCGGCCAGCCCGGCGCCGCAGCCCCCGCCAGCCCTGCACTACGCCATCTACGACTTCATCGTCAAGGGCAGCTGCTTCTGCAACGGCCACGCTGACCACTGCATCCCTGTGGCTGGATTCAGGCCCGCCAAGGCGGCTGGGGTTTTCCATGTGGTATGTACATGCACCCATGTCTGCACTGTAAGAAAGCAGAATTTTAAAAATAGTAAGGGATGGTATAGAGTATGGTGTAGGTCCATATATGCAATATTTGACGTGTGATGCCCTGGACTCCAAGCACAGTGAGCAGAAATGGTCTTTACGAAGGAGGTGGTCTCCATGTGAGGCCAAAGTGCTGAACTACCTTTGTGTCTTGGTGTGGAACTCTCATCCCTCTAAGGTGCCCCACAGTAATTTATTTATTTCAGGTAAATCTTTAAAAATAATTAAATTGCCGACACCCATCTTTCCCCAAATGCTGACTCGCAATAATACAATATCTAAAGGATACAAAATGCAGGGCATTTTGGTAACAAAGGAGGAAGAGAGCTTCTCTGAAGATACGAGGCATCATGTGACTACTATTGCTTCTGGAGGATCCAAGGATACTGTGTTGGATCTTGAACCAAGGGGATAGAGATGGGTTTTGACTCTCACAGGCTTTCTATTGCACTTTTCAGTACCTTTCTCTGGATAAAAACTCTGTGCTCTGGTTTCAAGGATTCCCGTCACAAGAGCTCTGAGCTCAAATTCCTAAGGACCCACCAAGACCTAGACTCCAGGGAAGCAAGAGCCACTAACCCATAGGGCAGGTGACAGACACAGCAATGGCCAACACATTGGATGCCTGTGGCATGGCATGAATGTACCCAGCCAGCCCAGGGACATCTGCAGCCACCAGCACATCTTATCCTTTCTGCTCATCCAGGCTGGCTCTGAAAGCTCTGGCTTTGCTGGAGGAGGAGCAGTAGGGAAAGACAGAACAGCCAAACATACTGTGCTGAATAACGTTAGACAGAGAAAGACAATTTTTTTTAAAAAGGCAGTTAGTCTAGGTAAGGAGTCCAGCTCTTTGGGGAGCTCTCATTTCACTTAAATTACAATCTCAGGCATGAAGCAGACAAGATGTTTCCCTTCTACTAGAGCTAGCCTTGCAACATCTTGAAAATATACTAGTTTGAAAGCATGCAGCGCTGTGATTGATAAGACTGTTTCAAGTGGCACTGCTCTGCTGTCTGCAGATGTCCCCTGAGTGAAAGAGTGAAAGTCTTTGAAAGGTGCTGTTTGCTCAGGAGTATTTTGGTGGGATACAATGGCATGGGAGCGTGCCCTGGAGCGCCACTTAGAGTTGTAACAGAGCCTGCAGCCAAATAGGGCTCCAGTACAGCTACAGGCTATGGTAGCCACAGTGTGCAGGTAACAGGCAGGGCTGGGGGAAGGAAGCAAGTTCCAAAATCACACTGAAAACAGAGCAAGAAATAGCAACAAACCCCTGTGCTGGCCCCGAGGGTGAAATTCAACTCTGGTTATAAATGTTTATGTGGCAGGAGTCCCAAAGGTGACGTTTCTGCAGCGAGGCTGACTCATTTTGCTGTGTCATAATGTGCTTTACTTACCCCTCATCCTGCATGTCCCATGAGGGGTGTGTCAGTGTAGGGGTGACATAGCCCCGTGGTTTGCAGGGAGGGTCAAGGCATGGTAAGAGCTTTCCTCTCCCAATACCACCTTTTCCATCATAGAGCTGGGCCAGTTTTGGCTGAACCTAGTCCGTGCCCGGCTCCTGTGGGATGAGGCTGCAGTGGCACTCACCTCGTGCAACCCAGCCTGGGGTTTGCCAGAGCATTGCAACAAGATTGGAAGAGAGAATTATTTCCTAGGTAACAGGAAGAATTCATCACACATGTGAATGAACAGAAAAGGGACAAAAGATTGCGATGTCCATGGCTGTTAAGGTGGTAGAAGCCAAAAAAATGAAAAGAGAGTAGGATTTCAGAGGAGGAGCATTTTTATACATTTCAGCTTAAAAACTCACAGAAAACATAAATCTGAAGAATTATGACCAGTCATTCAAGAGGTGGATAGAGATTTCAGTGTAGTCTTTATGAACCTCTACCTACCAAGGGTTTTATCAGAACCATCAGTGTAAAACTGAGGACAACAAAAACAGGGAAGCACAGTATCATTTCACAATCCTCTTATAAAATCTGGCTCTGTTTTTATGCTTGTTTAGAGAAGACCACTCCTGAAGAATATGCTCTAACTTAGAGAGTTAACATCAAAATTTAAGCATGTTTAAGATCATTTAGTAAAAAAACCAAACAACTTTTCCAAAAAATCTATGTGCAAGTGTTCTTAACCCTTCACTTGTTCTCAGCCTACAGGCAAAATCCTAACTGCAGCCTTAGTTTCAGTCCCTGCTTGGCCAGCAGAATACACAGATGTGATATATTTATCTTTCTCTTGGCTGCTCTGGGCAGTTAGCTGGGGTATCCCAGCAGCACTGGGCACAGCTGCCAGGTCTCAGTCAGATCTCACAGAGTGACCAGAAGCATTTCAGCCACCTCACCCAGAGATGATCTGACAAAAGAGCGTGGGTATGTGAGAATGCTGGGGGCTGCTGCTCTGGCAGGTTTGATACAGGACCCTGACCCAAGGAGCCAGGATGGTCAGCGTGGGACATGGGCCCAGCTTGCTGCCACAGGATTCCTCCCATTGGGTGTATTTTTTTCTTGAGACCTTGGCAATTTTGTTGAGAAGGTGAGGGTTTTGAAGGTAAATATTGTGAGGGGCTGAAGTGAGGCTACAAGTCCGCTTGGCCATGAGATAATACTTACCTGGGACACCCTCAGGGTGTGGGCTTGGGATGCAAACAGGGTGGCTTCATGAACAAAGTGGGGCTCCTTCTGCCTGGCAGAAGCAGCTCTAGCTTCATTTTCTGGGCTGGGGAAGCCTCTGTCTGCAATCTGTCTGAGTCAAGTCAAAGTTCAACTTCACAGAATCTGATAAGAGATTTGTTTCTGCACTGTCTAGCTGCAAAACTCTCCATGATGCTCCTCTCCTCCTGGCAATCCCCCACCTACCCTTTCTCCTCAAAGAGAATGGAACTTGTGTAGGAAAACTCTGGTTTTGAGTGTCAGAAATGCCATGTCAGCCTTTAGATGAATTCTGAATATACAGGTGGAACTTCTGCTCTAGCAGAAGGTCTATTTCCATGAGCTCCCCAGAGGAGACCTGGCTGCCTGGGATGGCAGGAGCTGCTCTTCATGGGTAGTATGATCCTCTCCATCCCTTGTTGGACACTTGTGTGAAACAAACAACTGTCAAGTTGATACAGATAACTTTCTCTCTTTCCTACTTCTCCCAAATTTATTCAAAAGGTCGCTACTCAAATCTCATCAGCAAAAGCCCAATGCATACCCAGGAAAAGATATGCATGTACAGACAGACCTCCTACCATACCATGCTAAGCAGCTGATCACTTCTTGAGCTGCATTACATGGCAAACCACAAATATGAGCAAACGAATGAATTCACGTATATAGGAGATCCCTCCTGATCTTCAGTGGACACAAGAAAACTGGTTTTTTTTCTCTGATCTGTGGCTCAGGAGCTTCTCACCCTTTGGCAGTACCTCTGCACATGCAGCCATTGCACTGCATGCATGCCTCTTACCAGCTGAAACATCCCCCTGGCCTGCTTGCAGCTATGGCAAGTGGCATGCAAGAGGAGAGGCAAGTGTTGTGGAGGCCTGGAGACAAGTAGGATCTTGCAATTTAGGACTGCAAAGTGGGGAAAGCAAACCCAGAGATACCTCACCTGGGTTCTTCAGTTCTGTCTCGAGGTGAGAGCTGGAGTCCATCCATCTCAGACTCCTTGGCCCTTCCTGAATGTGGATTCCTGTAGCTTAGCCAGCTGATCTCTCCAAGCTTTTTCCATAGTTATGAAGGTCAGGATCCTGGGTGGACTAAGATACTCTGCTAAAGCACTTCTGTGTAGTTAGGCAGAGTGAATATCTCCCCCCCACCCCCGCCCCACTTCCCATGTGGCCAGCCCAGGGACTGTTATAAATTGTTATCATGATACTGACATCAAAAAGATGTTCAAGGTCTTCCAGAGCAATGCTGACAGAAGCCTATTGTACAAGGAATTAAAAAAGCCCTGCTGCACAGCCCCCACACCCTGGACAACGAGCTTTGTATTCTTTCACAAGAACAAGATAGGATATGAGAATTTTCTCATGCATAAATTTGGTTGTCTGGTGCTTTGGGAAAAGAATACCTCTCCATGTGCTGACAGCCACCAGTAGGCATTGGTTCTAAAACTGGCACAGCAGTTGAAGCACAATACAGTCTAAAAGCTATGGTTAGAGACTCAGTGTGAATGCTGCCATTTTCCCTTAGGCTAGAACCATGCCCATTTTCCATGAAGGCTAAAATAAATGAAAAAAAGAGAGAGAGGAAAAAAAAAATACAGTTTTAGCAGTTCCAAAAAGGAAATTCTATTAAAAGCAGTTGCCCCTCCCAGCTATTTAGACTGTTTACGCTATCAGGTCTTTGGGACATCAATTTTCTTTTAGTGTGCATTTGTGTTGGACTCCATATAGTGGGTGAATTCTTACAATATAAATCAATTTATAACAGGTGACTGAAAGCATTTTTCCCTCAGTGCAGCAGTCTTTGTCACTGCCTAACATTTTGGAACATGATAAATATGGGGAAAAGGATTTTACAGGATTCAACGAAAGAAAAAGCCCTATGTATTTGCAACGTGAAAGGAAGCGCTGGAAGGTTATAATTTGGCAACAAAAGGCTCTGGAAGGAAGCATGCCCTAGCAACTGTCTTTGCATAGAGAAATCAGCCGCTCGTTTATCTTACAGAAGGCAACTTTTGTAACACTGTTTGCATTGTGCCCTCTAATGACTGACGTTGCGACAGGGCTGTCAGGCTAAGAAGAGGAACAGTGTGAAAGTGAACTGGGATATAAAGACCCCATGACAAAATGAAAAATGTTATAGGAAGGCCTTGCTGCTTAAATGAGTCAGGAGCCGTGTGAATGCTTAAAGGAGTGAGACATACTGGCAATTGTGTTTGTGTACTTAGTGAAGCTCCATAATGACCCTAGTGGGTATGCCTTACAGCTAGCTGTAAGCTGAGGTGAATGAAAAGGGAAGAAAATATGTGCTTTTCTCCCCTGTCAATGTACAGGGATCAGATTCTGCCTTCAGAAAGGTGCTGAGATGCTGGAGAAATGCTGAAGGCCAGGTATGTCATTTTCCCAGTCTACCTTGTGTCCCAGCAGAGCTGCTGGGCTGGTTTCTCAGCCCCGTCTCCCAGCTGCTCTGTGGCATGACAGGGTATTCGCATGGCAGACCAGTCTCACAAGTGGCCCTCCTACAGCTCTTACAGACATCAATTTTGTCCGGTGCAGACAGTCTGTTGGCTGTTTTTCACCTGCTGCCACTTCTCCTTGTATTACCCCTTCTTGACCTTTCTCATATTTCTAGCTCTCATAGTATTTCTTTATTGCTAAAAAAAATACGCGTCTACCTATGGGCTGCAAGAAAGGGCTTGCTAGTATCCACCTTTTTTGTTGTTTCCAATGCATTAAAATGTTTGCTGTCATGCTGGAATTATGTAAAAGAAAGATATTTTCTTCAGTGGGATAAAGCTAGGTTGGAGAGACATTTCAATGCAGAGCTGTTTTGGGCGGTAGTAATTGTAATGCTATTTTAAGAGAACAAATACATCAGCCTGAGGCAAGGTTTTTGAATCACTTAGGTCTTATTTTTCATTAAACTTCTGTGAAAAAGGAAGAGGGAAAAGAAGGTACTAACTAAATGGTTGCACTGAGAAGCAAACTATTAAGGACTCTGTTTTCCTCTGCTCCCTTGGCTTCACTGCCCCTTCAGCTCTTTAGCTTCTTCCTTAGTGGCTCTGCACCCCACACTCTACCTGGCTGAGAGGGATTGGGGCCACCATGAAACCTGAGGGGACCTTGGAGAGGCAAAGTTTTCTCAGCCCATTTAAGTAGCAGTGCTGTAAAGGCATGGCAGTGTTGGAATTGGAAACCTGCTGCCTTTTCCAAAGCTCACTCCCAAGGACTGGGGTCTGGGTAGCTGCTTCTGATCCAGAAATGGGCTCAGCCAGGTCATTGTATCCCAGGCCCCTGCAGGCGTTCACCCAAACATGAATCCCACTGAGATTAGGAGTGCCCAGCCCTGCAGCAAGCAGGGGCACACAGGTTTGCAGAGTGGGCATTGCAGGCTGGGCTACTGAGCAGCTGTGCCTGGCCCTGCCCAGGTGAGCAGAGGGCATGTGGGATCCACAGGGGAATCTGCGCTTGGGAGGGAGCAGCTGATGGAGGCAGGTTGGGATAAACCCTGAGGAAAGGGAACTGCAAGGCAGCACCTTTAGGATGAGAATGGGGAATGTGCTCCCTCTGGCCCAGCTGGACAGCACCCTCTGAGTCAGGCAGGAGCCCAAGCCCACGGGCCTCTGTGCTGGTCCTGTGCTTGCCTTCGCACAGATGGCAGAATTGTGCTGCTCTGTCATTCTTTAAGCTTTTCAGCCAGACCATTTGTTTCCTTTTGCCCAGGTGCATGGCGGCTTTGGAAGCAATCAATACCAGGAGTGTCATGCCATGCTCTGCCTCTGAGTCTATCTAGATAAACACCAGCTGCTTGATTTGCATCATCTCCAACTTGGCTCTTTTGCAGCTGTCCCTGCCACACCACGAAAAACCACAAGCCTTCCGTTGCTGCAGCAGGTTTTTAATTATGTACAACCTCTTTCCTTAGAGTTCACATACAGATTAATATTAATATGTTGGTGCACAGCTATTCAGTGGTTTACTTATTAGCTTTGCATGCCAAATTAGGCATGGGGGACAGCAAATTCTTGGGATACCCATCCTATTCTGTTTTATTTTCCCCCACCCTCCCTTATTCCAGCAATGCAGCAATGTTCTATTATACAGTACTTGGGCTTTCAGAAAATCCAACCTCTAGCTCTTTGGAACCATGAATGCTCCTTGGTGGGGCATTTTGCCTTGCTCTCTGCTGGTGTCTTGGGATGCTTAATCCTTTGAGGGTTTCTGAGGTGCTGCTGAGTTTCGGATGAGTTTTTGGGTTATTAGTGCTGAGCAGCCTCTGGATGATTGATTGGGTCCCCACTGATTCTTTGTGTCGCTTTGGCAAGGAGCAAACTGAATTTGGAGGGTGGGACTACAGGCTGTGGACACAGAAAGGGGGAGCACACGTCCCCACCATAATCCCAAGTGTTCCCATGTCTGAGAAAATGTCTGGTTGCAATTCTTCTCCCACGTCCTTCTCACTTTGGCAACATGATTGCAAAATCACCGAAGGACCCTTTGTTTTTGACCATGGCACCCTCTGACTCCTTACGGTCACCTTCCCTTCTTGATCATGTGTGTCCTGTGTCTGGTGGGTCCCTCTTCCCTTACAGCTAGGACAGTCCTGTGAGGAAGGGTTTCTGGAGGGTGTCTCTGGCCACAGATGTGGTTCAGGCTAGTACAACATGTCTAGCCCTAACAACTCCATGGCCAAAGGGCTTGCAAGAAACTCCTACCAAAAGTGGCACCAAAGAGTTAGGACACCATCAAAACCATCAAAAGATGACCAGTATAAGTTTAGTCATCTTCTGTTTCCAGGCAGGTGTGTATGTTTTTAAATGTGTGTGAAGAAATTCTGTAGCATTGGTTTGTGTGTGCACCTTGCCTAAAAAATACAAGAGACAGAAATTTATCGACGAGTGGTAATTTAAGAGAGGGAGGTATCTGAGAGCATGAAGAACATTTTGTTAGTGGCAGCAAAAATGAAATTATGAAAACACAAGACATACTTTGAGAACTAAATATACCCTCCACAAATTTGTTGTTTCTTCTCTATGTTTACTTCTCATTCTTTTCAGACGTTAGCACACATTTAAGCTTATATCAATACAGTAAACCAGGCAGACCAAGTAGTATCTGCACTGAGACCAACTAATTCCTGTGATGAGGCCAGATAGCACAGAAAACAATGTTAGCTTAGTATTTTCACTTTAGCTTAGATGCTTGTGCCTTCTGACTCCATCTGTACCTATCCATTGCTTACAAAGCCCAGCTGCTGTTCTGTATTTTTTGATGATCTGACATTTTAATAGGACAGGAATGAATTCAAGAAGTTTTTGAAAGATCTTGCTGTTTTCATTTCTGTTTAAAACTCTTGGAAGGACTTTCCAGGTCAGTTTTGAAATTTCATCTGTATTGGTTACATTTGAGTCAAGTGAGATAGCAGCTGAAATCTAGTCATTACAAATGAATAAATCAGAAAGTCACCATAAACCAGGCGTGTGTGTGGTGTGTGTGTGTGCACCTATGTAATAAACAGGAGCTGTTTACAACATGTTCAAGGTCCTCTTCTGTTCTGTTTGCGGTTCAGGCTTTTCACAGGAACCTTTTTGTGCAGCAGTCTAGACAGCAAGGGATTCAGTTAGGAACAGCACACTTGTAAAACCACAAGTTAAACTCTGTGGAAGGCAGCATTTTCCAGCAGCAGTTAAAGCCATGCCCCAGCTCCAGGCTGGATCACCAGGTGCCCCAGCCACCCTATGCTGCCCTCGATGCCAAAAGCAGCAGCAGCTGGTGCAGCTCCGTTGGTTTTATGGCCAGCTTGTGGCATGAGGCCCCTGGCTCGATCACGAGCAGCAGGAGATGCCAAACCCTGCATTTAAAAGCAAAATGTGGAGCAGAGTAAAGTTGCAAACACAGGCACATATCAAAATAGCTACAGTAGGTAGCTACCTGCCGTGCCCCATGGGAAAAGGCAGGGCCTTCATTCTTGCCAGCAGAGCCATGCTGCTGCAGAGCTTGATCTTGTTGCGTCCAGGCATTGCCGGCTGCTCGTGCCCTCTGGCCACATCCTGTTTTCTTTGCATTTGCCAACAGGGTGAGTAATGCCAGCGACTGACAGGGCAGCTGGCACCAAGTGTGCTGTGCTGGCTTTTCATCTCTAATTACCCCCTTACACTGGGCTGTCTAGCTGTTAAATTATCTGTCATGAACATGTCCGAGTATAGTGAGTCATGGGCCTTGTGCTATCTTTGATTCTTCATTTGTGGGGCAAAAATTCTGCCTAGGATGAGTAGATATTTATGTTTCAGGGGGTGGATTCTTTTTTTTGTCATACTTATTTGTGCTGGACATAGCTGGGAACACAGAACTGAGTGCTGAGATTGTAGGTGCTATTCCTGCAGTACTGCAAAGGTGTATTCATGTTTATGAGCAAGAAAAAGAGAAAGGTTTTACAGTGTTTCCCAAGGATGCTTTGAATCCCGGCAATTTTTTTAATCTCTCCTGGAAATTCATACCGCATCTGGAAATGGCTAAAGACCCTTTTAGATCTCAAAAAAAAAAAAGGTACAATTCTACAATACCATGACATGCAGATCTACACATACCAACCTAACTGAAAGTGTAACTACAGAATATTTGTCCCTGGCTGAACTGGACACCACACTACATCCCTCCTTCTAGCCAATGCAATAGCATGTAGCTGGCATGTGTGTGGGCATTGCTTGAGCCCCGGAGACTCTGGCCTTTGCTGTGGGTGATCCTTGCTCTCTTTTCCCTACTAGGTCCATGGGAAATGCATGTGCAAGCACAACACTGCAGGGTCCCACTGCCAGCACTGCGCCCCGCTCTACAACGACCAGCCTTGGCAGGCTGCCGACGGCAAAACCGGAGCCCCCAGGGAGTGTCAGTGTAAGTAGCCAGTCAGGAACAGCATCTCCAGATGCTCTGCCAGAGTGAAATGCTTCCTCCATGCATGCCTTTCCCCATGTGTCCGAGAGGCAGCACATCCTGAGGTGGTGGAGAGGTGCTTTCCAAGCAGCCCAGTGAGTGAGGAGGTACTGCCACGGCCCTGCCCAGCACCCACCACCTTTGTATAGGGCAATGCTGATTTCTAAAGCTGGGAGGGAAGGACCCTTCCTCAGCAGGACCAGTGAATGTGGGCCTCTCTGTTCTGGCCTGATCAGCTGTGGCTGTCCTTGTAGTGGAAAACCTGTATTGGAAATAAAAGAGTTAAAGAAAATACTTTTTCTCAAATGTTATCTGCAGAGGTTGGGAAGTGTAGATGAAAATGTAGTGCTACTTCATGCATTCGAATGAATAACAGGTTCACAGGTCGAGTCCCCATTCCGAAACGTGGTTTTGAGTTTTCGTGTCTCTTTTCTACAAACCAGTATCTTCCACTGCCTTAATGAGTCTTTCTGTTCCCTTTGGCTTCGCCTCAGCATGCAAGTGCAATGGGCACGCCGACACTTGTCATTTTGACATGGCTGCGTGGCTGGCGTCGGGCAATCGCAGTGGCGGCGTCTGTGACAACTGCCAGCACAACACGGAGGGGCAGCACTGCCAGCGCTGCAAGCTGGGCTTCTACCGCGACCTCAGGAAGCCCTTCTCTGCCCCAGACGCCTGCAAACGTAAGTCAGCAACCACCTACTGCTGAAGGGCTTCCCAAGGGGGAAAGTGTCAAATGAAAGGTGAGATCTTGCCCCTCCTTGGAGCAACCTTCTGGCTTCAGTGAAGGACAGGGAGCTCTTTGAATCCTCTTTGTGATACTGCTTGCAAAAAGCAGCGGTGATATTTGCAGGGTGAAAGTCTGCAGATGCTGTTGACAAATCTGTCCCAAGGATCCCTGTAGCCTGAGAGCAGGGGAAGAGAGATGATTAATTTACTTTCTCCTATTGCTATTTTTGGAGAGGAAAAACTGCATCTTGTTTTCATGTTCTCCTTGTTTGGTGATTGTTGCAACCTCAGAATGGAGTTCCTCAGCCAGCAGGGTGCAGCCGATAAATAGCATCGCCCACCAGTTCGTGTTCCCAGCAGCAGGTGGGTATGGAAGGACAGACAGGAACACAAGTTAACTGATATTCCAGAAGGTGGGACACTGAGTAGGCAAGACTAAAAGCAATGACTCAGGCACATGTGAAATTAAACCTTTCCCAAGAAAATAAGCAATCCAAAAGCCACACACCGCAGGAACCACTGTGAGGATGGTGACTCACCACGGGGGACTCCAGATCCCCAAATTATGCTGAGAACATTATACTGGTCACCTAAATCCAGGGTGCAGGCATGCTCTCCTCTCTGAGCCTACAGCCACCCACCAGCTTCACCACATTTCTCCTCACTGACTCACTTACTATGAGGGGACCTCCACAAGTGGCAGAAAGAAATCCAACTGACACCCTGCCTGGGTCTTTTGAGGAGACACTGAGCACATCTCTCTCCTCTCAAGGAGAAGTACCTGCATGTAAAGGAAGAGGGAACCCTCCTGCAGTGAGGAGCTGCACCCCAGGTTGGGAGGATGTGTGAGGTTTCAGTTGTTCATTGAGGTCTGGTGGGGAACAGCTGCTTTTGTCCTGCTCCCTTGCTGCATGTAATCCTCATAAGATTCCTGGCAGTCTGCTGCAGAGGTCCTCCTCCTCTCCACCTTTCACTCATTGCAAGGAAGGGCAGCAACAGCTGAACTGCCTGTTTTACAGCCCTAGTTCTCTTTATGGAAATGGAATTGACCGCAGTTCATTGCTTGTGTAAATAATTACTTCACTGCTGTAGTATGTACACAATGCATTTTTTTAAACAGTGAATTTAATTACTTTAAAAAGTTTCATTACCTACTTGTATACATCAAAGTTCTAAGTCTCCTCTGTAACATCAGATACTTTCCCTCCTTAATTATAGCCAGAACTTAGGCAATGAACTTTTGTTTTGGAGTCTCTTTAGGAAAAAAACAGGCTTAAGTCTTGCTTTTACACCCAGAGCAGAGTCTATATGTTTTTTTCTAACACATGGATTCATCCTTGCTGATTAAAAAAAGAACAAAGAGTATTAATTGACTGCTGGTAGATAATGCAGGACAGAAGACTGAAATAAATGCTACATGGGATCCTCGAGCTCTGAAACATCATTGTATACTGTGCTTCTGGTACCTTTGCTAGTGTTGTAATTCCTGATATTCTTTACATGCCAGCTTCCATCAGGGAAGATCATGCACTTTTCTGAGGTCATTGAAGACAAGTGAAGCTTTGGCCCTGAGCTGAGAGTGGTTTTCTGGACGCCTAAAGACACCACCCTTTACTTTGAAAGCAGTAAAAGTGGCTCCATCTCCTTTGTCACCTCATTCAGTCCATTGAGGGAGGGGAGTTTCATCAGGGACTCATTGTAGGCTTGTCCTTTTGCCCGACTGCCCAGTCCATAATCTGTGGCTGTTTGCAGGGTCCAAGAAGGCAAATGGCACCTCCTGGGCTGTCCAGCACTGAGTGGCTTTTCCTTCCTTGCAAAGCCAGATGGAAAGAAGAGGTCTCAGGACATATTGCTGCAAAGCAGCCCCAGCTCAAAGGGAAGGCTGCCAACACTGTGCACGTGCCTGTGTGCAAGTTAGACCATTGTTAATGAAGTCAGGCAGTACATCACATCATTAACTATGTGTTAGCCAAATTCCAGGGGTCTTGATTTAAAAGTTTCTCCCCACCTTTATGAGCCAGAGGAAGCTGTGGATATTAGATGATTAATGGGTATTTTTGTTGGCATATGACAGTGCTTGATTCTCTTGGCCTTCTGCATTCATGTCTGAATCTCTGGCCCATGGCATTCCACTTTCCACATTAAAAAAAAAAAGTGTGCCTCCATTACTCTTCAATGCAACAATCCAGCTTTATGGACCACTAGATATTCATGAACTGTGGTATTTAAGAGCCAACGATAACATATATTTAACAAGAACTGAAAGATACTCTTGAGTATAGTGAGAAAAAGTTTACATTTATTTACTTTCTGCATTAAGTACCTCTACTTCATCACTCCTTTTTTTCTGCATTTATGAACTGGAGAGCATGATACTCCCTCAAGTACCTGAGGCAGACAAGTTTTCCAAGCACAAACTGAATTCCACAAATATAGGGATTATCTGAATGCTTTCTTTTCAGAGACCCTGTTACTACAAACTCCCAGATGATTTCTCTTGTGCTTTTCAAACCCTCACAAATGCACTCCTCCCTAAGACCCCTTCACCTCTTCACTTCTGGTCTCCTGCTGCCAGGAATGCTCCCTGCACCCAGGGACTCTGCATCTCACAGGGGAGATGGCAGCTGCAGAGCCGTAGAAAATGACTAATGGCTGTTAAATTGAATTGTATAAGATCAATTACAGCCTATGCCTGGAACATTTCCAAGCACCATGCCACGCTCTGCAATAACAAGGGACGTCCGTGGAGCCCTATTATTCTTTCGTGGGAAGGCCATGGCACTGCCTGCTTGTTTCTGGCTCAAGACACCATTATTGTTCAACCACTGAAAATTTAAAAATACCTAGGTCTAAGTAAATAAAGGAGTTGTTAAGCCATAATCTTTAAGGATACTTTAAAGATTCTTGTAGGCAAAGAGTGTATATAATATTTGCTCAGGAGTAGGAGTGTACCTGATAAAATGAAACATTCTGATGTTTAAAACACCAATCTGATGACTCTGTCATACATATGAGTTCTTTTCTTTCCATCCTCATGAGTTTTTAAGCCTCAGCTACAGTACAATTGCAGGCAATAAATTTGAGTTTTATAATTGCCGAGTTTATTTTGCTTTTCAACTGTAGGGTTTTGAGGGTAAATATTTGTCATTTCCAAAGGTTAGCTGGTAGCCAAGGAAACCACAACAGTATCACCAATCCAGGGCAGGGAAATCCAGTTCTGCTGGCATCCCACTCACTGATTTTCCATCCCAGTCAGCACATGCAATGCCAGGGCAAGCAGCTGTTAATTGATCTGTGCATGGAAGTCACATGCAGAATACTGCTATGGAGTACTGGCTGGTAAATTGGCATGCTTAGCAATGCTGCTTACAAATCAAAAAGAAGGAAAAGCATCAAGCTTGCGGAAGGTTTCTCTTGATCCAAGGCTAGGGCCGAGCCATTCCTTCTCTCACAGGAGCTCACTTGGCTGTGGGGACTCCCAGCCTCTCTGGGGAAGTGGCCAGAGCACATGAGACAGGCACTGTGCAGAAGCCTCACACTGAGAGCCTTACACTCTGCACCTGTGTATCCACAATGAAATGCCATCCAATACTGCCTGTGGCTGCTTTTTCTGCTGTTCTTCTCTCATCTTCCTGGGTGGGAGACTCCTACTACCTGTGCTACAGTGAGATGGAGATTGTGTGGAAAGAGGAAGATGGAGTCTAAAACCAACACAGCACGGCTGCCCTTGAGGGACCAGTAGCTCCAGCTTTCCAACATTGTATAATCAGTCCTACAATCTTTTCCTTCCTGCCCTTGCCATAGTATGGAAGCACTCCATCCTTTTATCCATGCATTTCTTTCAAATGTGGTATAACACACTCTCATCTGAGCTCTTGGTGCGTAGCAATGGGCTTCACTTTATGTCTGCACTGCTCAGCAAGTTCCCACTGCAGCCCATCAAAAACGTTTACTGTGTTGGAAATTTGCCACCCAAACCATTCAGATTAATGCCCTTTAGTGTCATCTTGGGCCTTCACCCACAATCCAAGAGCAAAAAGCTTCAATTTGCCAGCCACCACTGGGACACAGATTGGTGGTTCATTGAGGAGCAGCCAGGAAGGATGGGATCCATGGAGGTGGATATGCAGGCCTGTTAGAAATTACCAGCCTTTAAAACACATCTCTTTGTGGCTTTTATTAAAAAGTACGGCCAACTACATTCTCATTTTTAGTTGTCTTTTTAATTACCTAGGAGCTTGCTGCTCTTTTTCATAATAGCTTTTGTAAATCTAATATTCTTTCTTTACTGTAGTGTTGACATTGATGTTAAATTTTATATTAGGGAAAAAAAGTGTGTAAAAGGATTGTCTAAAACATAAAAGCTCCCACCCCAATGGGGTTGCACGTAAAATTCAGCTGAAACCTGACCAAAACAGGACCAAATCTCTGGCTGAGCAGTGGGTTTATCTCATTAACTGGAGGAGAATAGAAGAGCCTTAAGTGCCTGATATTTCCCCTGAAGGGCCTGAGGAATGCCAGAAATACCCTCCTCATCTTGTAGGAAAACAGAGCATTTGGCTGTATGTATCAGGTGTAAAACACTTCACAGGCTTCAGGAGAAAGGTATGCAAGTCGCAGTGCATGCTGTTGAAAACTATGCTATTAAAGGTACCGGAGCGCACTGCCTGCAGCTACTTACACAGTTTGTGGAGAGCCTTTCTAATCTTTTAATTTTATGTAATTATATTTGTTTGCGAGTGGAAAGGGTGGGGGAAATTTGGGGATTACTTTGGCAAAGATGTTGGAATCATAGTCGCCTCTAAGTTAACTGCCAATATTAATCTATCTTTTAATATTTTGAAATTATACTCCAGGTCTGTCAGATTCCTGAAACCACAAAAATGTTGTCAGAGCGAAATTAAATGTATGTGTGCAGCAATAAGTATTTTAACAGAAAGAAATATGTTGCCTGTGATGGCTTTCCTGCTCTATTGCCTTCAGAGTTGCAAAATAGAAAGATTGGTATTAGAATTTAGTGAAAATATTCTCTACAGGTATAATTTTCTCAGGAAACTCAATTTTTTGTAAATGACACTTTGGATAAAGGCCTTCCAGCGGGGAATTTTTTGCCATAAAGTGTAAGGCTGACTGTACCATGTCCTGGTCAGAGAACCAAACCCTGAGGTGAGAAGAGCACAAGTCACCCAGGTACTGGTCCTGCAGCCACAGCATCACCTGCTGACCTGGCCACGTGGTCAGAGGTTTGGCACATGCTTTTGATAACTGCATTTCTGTTCTTTGAAAACATTAACATCCTGGGGGAAAAGTAGCCTTGTAACAGACATGAATTATGTTTATATTAAAAAAACCCCTAAGGAGTAGGTAAGGAAAACCTCACACCACCTATTTTAGGGCATCTTTTCTGAGAACCCAATATGTCCCAGCACAGTTCTAGTGCTTTGTTCTGATGTAAGGGGCTGTGAGGGAGAAAAGAGAGCAGCTAGCATTTCTGATGTGCACTCTGCAAACCCCTGTCCCTGTGAATATGCAAAAGCCAATCTCTGAGCTGTCAGTTTCCTCATTCTTTTTTCCTAATGTTTTTAATTGATGGTTTTAAAAATCCAGAGACAGAGGGGTACTTTTTGCTCAACCTTCACTTTCATTAAAGTGACTGTTCTGAGGGGTTTTTTAACCTCCTGGATGCAAGGCAGTTGTTATTACTTTAAAAAGCAATTATGCTCTGATTCATTTTTGCAATGAAGCACCCACAGCTGCTCAAACATCACAGTGAAGCAGGCACATCCCTGGGTACTCGGCCCTATTAGAATCCAGATGCTGCAAGGAAAGTAATAAAGGCTTGTTTGGCAAAACATAACACAACACCAGGGTGGGTTGACTAATTAAAAACTAGCTCACAAAACTTAAAATTCTACAGACTCCAAAGGGAGACTCTGCTCAGATTTGTAGGGCTGAGGGATAAATAAGCCCAGAGGCCCCAGAGGTCCCTCGGCAGAGGCGGTTTTGCAGACATCCCCCGCACCTTTGTGATGCAGAGGTTGTGCACTCGCAGACGCTCTGTCCCTCACTCTGTCCCTCCCCTGCAGCTTGCTCCTGCCACCCCGTGGGATCGGCCGTGCTCCCCCTGGGTCCCGGCACCTTCTGTGACCCCAGCACCGGGGACTGTCCCTGCAAGCCCGGCGTGGCAGGGCCCCGCTGCGACCACTGCCTCCCCGGCTACTGGGGCTTCGGGCCCTACGGCTGCCGCCCCTGCGACTGCGCCCGCAGCTGCGACCCCCACACCGGGGACTGCCACAGGTGAGCTGGGGCTCCCGCCATACCGCTGGGATCTCGGCTCCAGGGAAGGCTCTGTGTGCACACGGCAAGCAGGCTGAAAAGCATCCTTTGTGTCAAATACTTGGGGTTTGGTACGGATTTGGTACGGCCAAGAAGTGGGGATAGAGTGGGAGCTGAGGCTGTGGTTCCCTTGGGAGCCTGGCACACCATGGCAGGGCCCCAGCAATGTTGGAATTTTTGCTCTCAGTGCTGGTGTTAAGGTACTGGGTGTTTTCCATAACCTTCACGGTTGTTTCCTCTCCACAAGTAAAATGTGGGCCTCAGAGACATCTGAGTGAGAGGTGACCGAAGGCTTAATTTTGCTGTTGTGACTCGGCTTATTTTGACTGTGGCTTGTAGTCAAGCTCTGACTTTTAGAAAACAACACATTTTAATGATACCCCACTCTCCAAATCTGACATGCTGCTTTCTTTACCAGACTGAAGATATTTGTGGTACATAAATCTCTATAACATATTTTAAACCCAAAATGGATCCATGATCCTCTCTGACAACACTCAACCTGTTCACCTTCCAAAACTGCCTCTTGCATTTACCATCAAGACACACAGTCACATTGTGTCTGAAGGATGGGCTGGTAGTGGCCCTGCTTTCCAGTGGCTCCCAGAAGAAGGTTGACCATCTTCCTTTCCTCTCAACAGCTCAGATGTTTCCTGGCACAATGAAGCACCTCCTTTCCAGGCAGTGCTCAACGAGAGTGAGCCCACCTGGGGCTGGGAGGATGAGCAGGGCTTCTCAGCACTCCGGCACTCTGGTAGGACTGCGGCTTTGCACGTGTTCCACCCACCCAATCCCTCCTGCCAGCAGCCACTGCAGACCTAGTCTTCGGCACTGACTTGTAGTTAGCACCCTGGCAGTTTCAGGGGGGAATGGACATTGCCCCACTAACATGTGGAGGAATGTCCTTGTGGCCACCTCCTTCCCCTCCGAGAGCCAGAGGAGCCTTGTGGCTCATCCCATCAATGCAAGGATGTGCAAACCCATTAGACAGATGCTCCATGCTGAATGCCTGTGCCCAGCATTTAGCTGTTGTAAGGCAAGAATTTGCAGTCCCAACTCTGAATTTCAAGGCTGAGTGCCCTCCTGTTTTACTTGACCATCATGTTTTAAAGGTATGCTTATATTCCCTCAAACTCGACAAACCAGCAACTTTATTTAAAGGGTGGGGTTTGCCACTTCACTGGCAGGCAGTTAGGGGATTTCTAACTCAGAATTTATTTCCCCGATACCCACAACAATTTTGGCATCACTTGCAACTTGTGATGCGATTTGAGATGGTCTAGGGTGCAGCAAGAGAAGCTATTTCCCTCCAGTGTTCCCAGCCTGGGGGAGGTGGGTGCTGCATGAAGGTGGGTGCAAGGCAGGCTGGCCCCGTGGGGCAGCACCAAGCTCTCCTCCCTTGCAGCTGCCGCATGCAAGCAGGCAAGCGTCATTTCCTCCGTTTTCAGAGAGGGCCTTGATAACATCTCGAAGATACAATAATTGAGTTAATTGAGGGGAAAGCTCCATCATTTGTCTAGGCCACTTCATTTTAAACGTAAATAAGTATATCATGTTATTCTTTGTTCTAAGATCACGGAAGTCATTAATCTGCCTTAACCTCTGCAACATTTCCTTTTAAAATTTTGTCTGGTACATTACGGTGTGGAAAATACCACAGGGAAAGATATGCATGTTATTTGCATCCCAAGGCAAAATAATAAGGCCTTTGTTTTCCTTCTCTTCTAATTGTAAACAAGGAGTAATTGCCCTTGGACTAAGAGTCTGTATTCACTCTCAGTCTGAAAACAGTTGCAAATTCCTTTTTTTTTTTTTTGCATGGGGCTTTTGGACCACTTGAAAAACCTCTGGCAGTTCCTGGGCTCTGCCTGCAAACGCTCTTGTCTTTTAAGCCAAATTCACAGCCATTCCTTCTTTTTCCCCAGGTAAATGCGAATGTAAAGAGCAAGTTTTAGGGAATCCCAAGGTCTTCTGTGGGATGAAGTACACCTATGGTGAGTTGTGGGTGAGGAGGCTGTAAAGGGAGGTGCTGCAAGGCAGTGCAAAAGTGTATATAAAGCATGAGAGTTCCTCTGTGTGTACCGCTCCATCTAGGCAAACCCACGGGACACTTAGTCTAAAGGCAGAACTTCAGCCAAAATGTACAGGTATCATGTTTCCAAGTCTAGGTGGGTGAAGTGTCTTGTTCTGTTACCCATCTCTCTTGCTATCAACGCATCCTTGTACAAAAATCATGGGAGGCCAAGAGCTGGAAAAGTCCCTGGAAGGTTGTCTAGGTCCGAGACAGACTATAAGCCACTGTTACCCAAAACGGGTCACTGAAACGGTGTCTGTAGACAAGGTGCCCTAATCAGAGTCTGGAAATTACTGGATCTGAATTATACTGAATGTATCATAGGAGGGACTGCGATCACCACTCCATGGATAAAACAATCCCAGTAGCTACTGGGAACTCCCACTGTCAACAAAGTTCAGCAGTTGCAAGGGGATGATGTATATTGTCTATGTGTCTCTTGGATTTAAATGAATGAGAAGAGGCACTTTGTTTCCCAAGACCTCCCTGGTGTGTGCCAACGAACTGCCTCCTTCATACTGTGGCAGAGCAAGGAATGCTCTGTGCAGCACTCCCTTCCTTCGCAAGGAATCTCTTACAGGGGTCTCTTGCACCTGTTTCATCTCACACTGAAGTTGAAAATGTACAGAGAGATAGCCCATACCTCTGCAGCCTGCAGAGCAACCCACAAAGTGAAGTTCAAGGGGTTGCCAGTTGTTGAAATGTAGCCCCGGATTACTGATATTAGGAAAAAATTTGATTCTGCTCTGTTTTGCTTCCCAGCCACGATAGTGACTGTGTTTAATCTTGCAAAAGATAAAAAACTGAAAAAAGAAGAAAGCCACAAAACCTCCAAGTTCATAAATCTTATCTAAAGTGCACTCAGGCTTCCCCCGCTTTCATCAGTCAACATGTGAAGGTGTCAGCTACACTAGAGAGATGGATGAATTACGGGGCTCATCAGGAGCTCCAGGAGGTCACACTGTGAGAGGCTGCCCTGAGCTTCCCAACGTGAGTGCTGAATAAAGCACCACCAATATGGGGATACCTTCCAGTACAGGAGGAGGAACTGAGCCCTGAGCCTCCACCAACAGGGGCTCAGCAGTGGAATGCCAGGTGGTGGAAATGTGGGCATGAGTGAGCTCAAAACACTCCCTGATTTGCCCCAGTCCACACCAATGTCTGGCTCTCATCTACTGAATTTGGATTTGGCAGCTCTGCAAAGCAGCAGGACTGGCACCAGCGTGGGATGAGGCTGAGGCCAGCAAAGCCTCCAGGTCTATCCCTAAATCCAATTGATTTCCAAAAGAGATAAGGAACACAAAGGGTTTGCTGAACTCTGGGGGGAAATGGGACCTCACACTCTCGTGGCAGTTCCAGGGTCCATGGCCAAGGCAGCTGGCAGCATTTCTGCCCATGGGTGTGGGGATGTACCTGCTTCCCAGCAGCTGCTCTGATCCTGGGCTCCCCAACAAGGAGCACTGGGCTAACTCCACTGTAACAAAGCACTTGTCCTCACTGCTTCACCCAGACACCAGCATTAGACCAAGAAAAGAAAAAGAGCCCTGTAAATAGTTTGTATATTCCTGGTTTTGAATTCTTGTGTTCCCAGTGATCAAGACAAAGATCTTGTCAGCTCATGACAAAGGCTCCCATGCAGAAGTCAGTGTGAAGATCAAGAAAGTCTTGAAATCTACAAAGCTGAAGATCCTCCGGGGCAAGAGGACACTTTACCCTGAATCCTGGACTAACAGAGGCTGCACTTGTCCCATCCTCAATCCTGGTAAGTTTGACTCCCTGAACAGTACATCCCCACCACAAATACACAGGTTTCATTGCAGCCCCTCTATCCCCTCATACTAATGAGCTGGGAATGCAGCCCAGTGCTGATTAAAAATTATTGTCTGTTACATCAGTTGGATTCCAACAGCAATCTCCATCAAATAGAAATTTCATAGAGAAAATCTTGGTTCATCCTACAGGCTTTGAAACACAGTTCTCTTTACATAGCATAGTAACAGGCTTTCAGTTTTACCAGTCTCTGTTCCCAGAGGGAGGGAGGTGCACATACACCCCAATAGCATGACACATCTTTCAAAGCTAAAGCTAATTTGAATCTATAAAAAACATATGTAAATCTAATTTGAGTTGGGATACTGCACTGAAGAAGTTCTAATCTAAACCCAAGGGAAGGTTTCTCTTTGAAAGTAATGCAAATTTAGATCTACAAGATTTGGAAGAAATTTTCTTATGCAGTGAGGGGAGAGCTCCACAGTTTTTTCCCTTCTTCTTTCACTGGAGTATAAACAATGGTGGCTAAACAGTGCATGCAGTCTCCAGTAGGAACAAGGACATGCATGTTCAGGAGTTTCTTCCACAGTGCCAAACTAAGCTACAGCTGACCCACCTCTCTTTAAATCTCCTAGATAAATGAGCAGTTACCAACTAACTCAAATGAAGGACTTTCTTTCCATAAGGTGTATACACCGCTGGGAAATTGGCAATGAAAGCATTGATGTAGGTGCTGAGACATCCCTTTCATGTGCAGCACTAGGAGCTAGGGGGTACAGGGCTGTCTGTGGGGCTGGGCTGGGCTGTGCAGAAAGGTTATTCACTGATGAGGTGTTTGCAGCCCTCTTTCATGTCCTCAGGAGTGACCGTCTGGTTTTGAAGGCAAGCTGCTGTGATAGCGCAGCTGTAGCTAGGAAGTCTTGTCAGGTGCAAAGGTCAGATGAACCAGCAGCATTAGGTAGGGCTCTGCTGTTTAAGTGCAGTAAGACTTTGGGTATTGCTGGAACACCATAAATCACTAATCACATAGCCATCGCTGGTGTACTTTTCCATATGCAATGAAAACTCAAGGAAGAAAGCCCAGATGCAGCTGACTTAATATGAACCTGAAGGAATGCAATGGAAGCTGTCCAAAACTGAGCCTGCAGGGCAGCCCCACACCTGACACCCAGCTTTGCCACTCAACTAACTTCAGAGGAGCTTCACTGATTTTCCCCAACAGATGAAAAGACAGCATTAATCACAGAATCAGTGGAGGTCTCTTAAACAACAGCAGAAAGGGGGAGATGCAACTGTCTTTAGTGACAGTCCAGGTGTCTGACACATCAGGTGTTAATCCCTTGTTACTTCCTTGCCAGTTCTCATGATTTACACTGCAAAGCTTGGTTTTGTTTTGAAATGCAGCTGCTGGTCCCAGGAGTATAAATTAGTCTCAGTCTTCATGTTGAAAAGAAGTTTGTTGCTAGTAGGAAACTTGGAAACATCCGTTGAGTGAATCTTTAAGATTCAATGATGTCAAAGAGGGAAAAAAAGATTCCTGATTTTTTTTTTTAATTCATTATTATCTTTAGCTACCACATTCATTTCTGAGTGGCTTGCAATACAATATTAGCAGATTCAACCCTCTATCATACTAAGAGCTTATGGCCTACAGGTGAATAAACCAAAACCAGCTGGATGAAAAGTCAAGCTGACATAAAACAACTTTCTGACATACAGCTATAATGGAAATCACATCTTCAAAAACATAGAGAAGATCAAAGTTAAACATAAAAGTAAGACAGATGTGTTTTTATACCATTTTACAGAAGTAAAGGGATACCAAAAGGAGAGTAGGCTCTTAAAGGCTTTGACAAGGCAAAAAAAACTGCAAACATTTATCAAATCTCTGAGGGCTATTTTCAGATGAAAAACGTGCTTAAGTTCCTACAAGGGGAACCCTTTCACCACCCTTGCACACCTTCTGCTCCACACACACAAACACATGGGCAAATTCTGCTTCTGGGGGACGCAGCTGAAAGATCTAAAGGTCTCACCTGTTTGCAAGGTAACAGGAGCCCATCCCTTCCACGGCTCTGCCAAGCATAGTCAGAGAGGCAAAGAGCAGCCTGCCAGGGAAAACTGCACAGCCTGAGGTCCTGGCTTATGGCATCTCAGTCATTTGACTCATTTTAATTTTACAGTTCTGTAGCATCAGGTTGAAAATCTAGAAAGCCCTACACAGTCAACAACCACGGACGGCAATATTTGCTTGCTCTCTGAGTGTGCATATCACATTTCTCTCTCAAGGGAAATAAATCTAGGAACCCTTGAAAAGTGATATTTTTAACAGCAGGATTGACTTGGCCAAAATTAATGTCTTTTGGAGGGCAGTGCTGCCACACACCTATCCTGTGTTTCCTTGGCAGAAGAGAGGATGTGTGTGCCCAAACACTCAGATAAAGTAGAAAGCAAATTGTATTGCTTGGGAGGCGCCCTCGTTTTATTCTGGACTGCAAAATGGAAACTCGAGACAACACAAGCTGTAGCCAGGATGGAGTGGGATGGCTGAGAGCACCTGGGGAAGGCCCATCTCCTGTGCCTGGTTTGCACCAGAGCATTGTGCTCCCCAGACTGGTGCAAGAAGGAGTGGGTACAGGAGAGGTCTAATGCTGGCTGTACCCTAACTGTGCTGCAGTGGCATGCTGACCCTGGCAGGGAGCTCCTCCTGCCATGAAAGGGATTATACTCCTTATTGTCCCCATTTATGGCACACTTGTGGCCCATTTAGGCTGTTTGGATCTGTGGCAGTGTTTCTTTAGCTAATTCAAGCCAAAGGCTTTGCTCTATCCCCCGTTTAGCAGTTGTTACCTAGTTCCAAGTACTCTTCCAGGCGTGTCCTGAAAGCCAAGCACAGACATGGATGCCTGAGGAAAGACCTGCAGCAGGGCACAACAGGGACACACTCCAGCCCTTTCTATCTGTTTCTGGACAACCAGTTGAGGCTTTGACAGACCCCGCTGTCATGTCTAAAACATCTGGCAGAGGCAGAAATTAGCAGTTCTTTTCAGTGTGACAGCCACTCCTCCAGGCTTTTCTAGGGTACTGCCTGCCCATTTAGTGTTGACTCTCGCTGGGGTCTGGTGAGAGTCTGCCTCCAAGGGGCCACTGGCCACTCTGAGCAAGATACCAAGCACTGGACTGTCCTGCACTGTTCCATTCCTTGAATTCACTGAACTGATCTCCAGGCCCAGATTTATTCAGGGACAAGCGAGGCAGATGGCTGCCAAATGAAGGTAATAGCAGTTCCCAGAAGAGGTGTAAAAACTTGCAGTGCCACCCCCAGAGTTCAGCTCTCATTTATATTTAGAGGCTCACAAAGTCACATTTTGTGTGCTGCATCTCTCTGTCTGACAGGTAGCCACAGGAGTCATTTTGCCATAGATACAGATAGAGCTATAGATATACAGATACATATGATAGTCAATATATATAAATATTTCTTTGTGGAAGTGCTTTTTTTGCATGGGGCTAGATATCCAGGCTGACTTTGCAGCTCAATAGGCCTCTTAAGCATGGTACTGTGCAGTCCCTGACCGCTCTGCTGGTTTGCAGGCTTGGAGTATCTTGTGGCAGGACACGAGGACGTCCGAACAGGCAGACTCATTGTCAACATGAAAAGTTTTGTCCATCAGTGGAAGTCAGCTCTTGGAAGAAAGGTCTTGGAGATTTTGAAAAGAGACTGCAACTAGAGGTGTGCAACAGCCTAGGGCATCTCTTTATGCACAAAATGCAACAGCCTCCATGAAGAGAAGACCTCTAGCACGAAAACTGGAATGTAAGAAAATTGTGCCAAAACACGTAGTGAGGCATTCAGAGTTGTAGGCACTGTCTAATTTAACCCTTTCTGGCCAATGTTCTTTCACTTGCCTATAGCTTCCTTGTCAGGGCCTCACTCTGAGCCCTGCTCATTGTTATGTTGAGGGAAACAAAAGGAAGGGTGGTGGATGCTTGTCTCGCTCCGGTGAGCTGTTGGAGCAACTCCCATGAAGCCACTGATCACCCAAGACTAAATTGCCACCCTAGAAGAGCTACTGCTGAGAAGGAAAACACTGCCAGTGCCACTAGTGTGCATCCTGAGTGACTTCCAGGGGCTCCCAGAGGATGCTGTGGGGAAGGCAATGGGTGGGTGCTGCCATCAGCGTGGCAACGAGAACCATTCGTTAGAAACACCCCCTTACAGGTTAGGACATGGCACCCATCAAAGAGAATTGGGTGCCACTTGCTTTTAACCTGTTTGCCCTGCTGAAGGTTCCAAGGGCTAGATTCTCTGCTGATGCTGCTGAGGAGAGAGCTGCTGGAGTGAATTGAATCCCTCTGCCTTGGCACAGGCGTGATGCAGGGCAGAGGCCAGCTCTCCACCCGCTGCATGGCTGCAGAGGGTGCAGTGTCTCTGAGCTTTTGTTCTTGAAGTGTTAAAAAATGAACCTAGCCCTAGTGTAAATATTTCATTGTATAAAGCACTTTACTACCTGCCACTTCACGGTGCGGGAAGTCTAATTGTGTTGGGGAAAGAAGAATTTGAAGGTGGCACATGAAAAAAACTCCCTGAAACAGAAGCACTCCTGAGGACCCCCCGCAGTTGGACAGCGTTAACAGTATAAAGGGAATGGCCAGCCTGGCACTGGCCACTCAGAGTATCTGAGGATGCAATCTGAAAGATAAAGTATTTGCACTGAAGTCCCAGCTTCAGACCAGCACTTGGACCCCGTGGGCAGGACTCCAGCAAGACTTTGCAAGCAGAGTGGGGAGAAGAGACTTTGAAATAAAAATGCAATTGCAGGAGGAGAAAAACTCTGACTGCAGGAAAAGGAGTGGATGCACAGAACAGAAAGGACTTGCATTCACGTATCTCAACCCAGCGATTCATGGTGGGCCTGGAGTTTATTTTATTTTTATGTTAGTATTTAAAACTGAACATTTTATTTGTTTTCTTCTGCGTTATTGTTTGCAATATATACAGTCATTATACTCCCTCATTAACACCAGTATGAAATATAGCACAGTTTACTACAGTTTTCAGCACTAAAATATATCCTTTCTGTAAAGCATCCTTAAACCACATTGCATAGAGTGTATTTTGTTCATGAGTGTGAGGGGAAAGAAGATATACAACACCAGAAAAGTCACTAGTCTACCAATCCACTTTACGTATGTATTTTTCTTTCAAGGTCCTGTGGACTCACAAAAAAAAGATGCTATTTTGGTAATTTGTTTTTGTATCTCATGTATGTAATAAATATAATATGATTTCAACTTCTTCTTCTCCTCTTACTGTTTGTGCCAATGGCAGCAGGGTCTTCATGCCTGCACAAAAGAGCACAAGCAAAGATTGCGCTGCGTGAGGGGAAGCTGCCATGGGGGATATTTTCCTCTCTGGTTGGGGGGTAAAATGCAACTTGTGGTAGAAAGCGAAGTAGGATGGACGGCTCACAAAAATCTCATTTCACCTCTTGTTTTTGGGAGGCTTATAAGCTCTTCTCATAAGAAGGGGAATTGTACCTAAATATTTTCAAAGCTGGCCAGACTCTTGCCTCCACACAGTTTTGAAGGCTGAGCTGCAGCCTTATAAGAAGCAAGTCGGGGGTGGCAGAAATAAAGTTTGTTCCCTACATTTGAAACTACTAAGGGGAAACAAAAGGCTGTGGGAAACAAGTGCTGTGGCAAAAGGTCTACAAAAACACTGCAGAGTGAAGTCAAGCATCAGAAATTAGTGGCCAGGGGGTCAAGACATAATCCGCAGTGTGGGCAGCAGCTCCCCAGGTGGGTGGTTAATCAGTGACTGCAGCAGCACCCATCTCCCTGCTGGAGGAGAGTGCAGGGACAGGCTCCTCTATAGAGGCACTCAAGAGACCAAAAGCCTCCAATAGCTCTGTTTTGATTTAAAATTGTGACTTTACCGGCTTTACACATTTTTAGCTTCATTTTACTTTAATGCCACTAAAAATACATTTGCAGTGAGTAGTTGATTCATGTGACCTTGGGAAAGCTGGAGGGTGTGATGTGATCCCACTGTCCCAGCCAGCTCAAGCACTGTAGGAAACCAGGATGGTTTTGTTGGCAGTGCTGCTTACAGCATCTTGTTTCACTCCTGTCCTAGCCTTGGAGCTGGGCGCTGATGGTTTTATGGAAGAAAGGGGTGAACTTCTGAGGGATAAATCTGTCCTTGAGAAATTTCTGTCAGGGGATTTTGGCTGGGAGAAGTGTCCCATTACAAGGAGCAGATGAGATGGATTTCAAAGAATCACAAATCAGTTGGGTTGGAAAAGACCTCTGATATCATTGAATTCAAGCTTTGACCGATCACCACCTGATCAGCTAGACCATGGCACTAAGTGCCATGTCCAGATGTTTTTTGAACACCTCCAGGGATGGGGACTCCACCAGCTCCCTGGGCAGCCCATTACAGTGTTTAACATCCTTCCTGTGAAGGAATTCTTCCTCATATCCAGCCTGAACCTCCCCTGGCACTGTCTCTTGTCTTGTCTCCTTGCAGGTGGTTGTAGAGAGAGAGGAGGCCTCCCCTGAGCATCCTTCTCTCCAGGCTGAACAATCCGAGCTCCCTCAGCCACTCCTCACAGGACTTAGCCTCTAGACCTTTTCTATCCCTCTTTTCATGTGAGATCACAAGATGGCCAACCAGACCTCCTTAGCAAGAAAAGCTTATTTGGGCACTATGTCTTTGCAGCTTAGTGAGTTAATGGAAGCAGCCTGCCTGGTTTACCTGTTTACTGCCCTCTGTCATGTGTATGAGAAGAGGATGTCTGTCTCTGCCCACCTAAGAGTAGATGTGTTGCTTGATGATTCCAGGATCAGCAATGCCTTGACCAGTCCTTCTGTGGGACAAAAATCAGTGGCAGGAAAACCAACCCAGTCATAATCAAAGTTGGCAACAGCATCCACAGAAGGGTCTTTTCTTCCAGAACTGTCGCACTGATGCAGGCAAAGCTGGCAGCTGAGGCCAGATTGCCCTTTCTGGATTGTGCTGCTTCTGTCAAGAGGTTAGTGCTGGATTTTCAGGAACCAGAGATGGGAATTGCCACAGTTCTCCCTAGAGCATTCTCATGCTGTCCTTATGCCTCACCTGCCCCTAAAGAACAAGGACCTCCCTGCTGCTGAAGGAAGCATGGTGGAGTTTCTTTTTTCCAAGGCTGGAGACCAGATGTAAGCAGTGGCCAGGGATCAGTGATAGGGGCTGGGGCTGCCTGCCAGAGCCTCGTGCTCCTGGTTGTCTGTCAGCACTGCAGGAGTGAGTGGTGTTGGTTACCTGGGCTTGGCTGGAGGAGGTAAGGCAAGGTAAGGTGTGCTGAGCCGGCTGCCATCACAGCACTGAGCCTGGCTGTCCACAGCAATACAGCCCCTCCTGCACAGCAACACCTGACCCAAACCTGCAGTCCCTCAAGGCACTCATAGGACACCTCTTTCACTCTTTCTGGTGGACATGACCACTCCACTCTCTGGCACATGAGCTCTCAGCAGGGGCTTTGGCACAGAGCAGGGAACACCTGGCTCCAGTACTTTTCAACACCTCCTTGCACTCTGCGAGGCAAATCCTGTGCCAAAAGTATTGTCAGGAACAGGCACTAAGCCACTGTGGCTTTCTCCACTGTCCCCTGCCACCACTGCTACCTGTGGAAGAACACAGAAAAAGCCACACAGATCTGTCCATTGGTTTTCCCTAACCTGAAGCTGGGTTGGAGGAGGCTGTACTCAGAGACAGCCCACATCCTCCCTGAGAGCTGGCCTGACACCTGGAAGGGGGTGAGCCTCCCCAGCTGTGCAGGGCCTTTGTGATGGGTACCTCTGCCCAGCCCATGCATCAGGAAGCAGAAGGTGATTAGTGAAGCATCTGCTCTCATTCAGTGAAAGACCATTTTTCTCTTTGGATCACCTTAACAGACACTAACCATGCCTACAGGCTCTGGGTGCAAGGAGGGCCAGCAGAGCAGCCACCTTCAGGCCCAGCCACCTCCATCCCTGCAGCAGCAGCTGGCCAGGGTCCCCAGCAGCATGGCCCCCTTCCCTAGGAAGTGCTACTGATGGGAGCCTCCTCATGCCAGACCAAGCCCTGTTGGGCTACAGAAGTGCTGTGCCCTCCTGCCGTGGTGAGAGGCTGGAGAGGACTCAGGGTTGTGCTGCCTGCATGTGCACAGGGCCACCCAGTCAGTGACTGCTCGCCCCTGAGGAATGCAATCTCCCAGTCACAGTGGAAAATTACAGGCATGTTTAATATAGTTGCTCCAGCAGGCTAAATCTTCTGGGATATGACCATGTTGCTGAAAATGACTGAACATCTGGGACTACAGGCCTGCCTAAATGGAAATCTGGGCTGGTATGGGTAAACATAACAATTCAGGAACAAATAGCTGCAGTGTACTTTTTTTTAATCTTTATTTTTAGTTATTGTATTGACTTCAGTATCAACACAGGATAGAATAAACATCTCAAAAATGTCCAGTGGCTGCTGCCTCAGCATCCCCAGGAGCTCTCTCTCTGATAAGGCTGGAGGGGATCAGCTGTCTGTGGGCCTTCTGGGCTGATGTGTTGATTTTTTGATGATGGTGTTTCCAAAGCATGCTCTTACCCAAGGGTCACAGTTTCTTGCTACTCTTTTCCCACAGTTCAGCACAAAAACTTCATGAATGCCTTGTATTGCTTCAAGGGAAGGCAGTGATGCCTCAGCAAGCCTCAAAGGCTGGGAAATACACTATATATGGGAAACTTGTAGGCATACTGAGAATGTTAGCATGGCCAAGAGGCCAAAGTGCTGCAGCAGGCATTGGGAGAGCCCCTCTCTGTGTCTAGATCATCCCCTCACTTCTCCATCACTCTTAGGGGTCCTTTGAGCAAAAATAATGTGAGCATGTGATGCATCACTGGTGATGCACTCATGGGTACACTTAAGCCCAACCAAGTCCTGTAGCCCAGAAAAATGTCATCATGCCCAAGCTGTGTTGCAATGCCATATACAGTTCTAGGTATCTCCAAGTACTACCTGGACACTTTCTCAGCTGTAGAAGATATGTAAAAGAAGTTTGCCAGGGCAGTAAAGGTCTAGGGGGATTGTGGGCCTGGATGCAGGTGTGCACATGTGCATCTCCATGCTCACTTCTTCATTTCCCAGATGGTGCTTACTCTGCTCATGTCTCTGAGCTCCCCCTGACCAGGCAGGTTGTTCATACTGACTGCATTTCTTTCTTTGACCTCTTGTCTCAGATTTATACATAGAAATTAAATACAGTTATTTAGCACAGGACATGGTTTTTAAGCCATCTGCAAATGAGGGGTGGCAAAAGGCCCTCAGATCTGTGTGAAAATTGCTGAGAAGAATAAAGTTGCTTCCTAAAGCAAACATTAGTGAAATTTCCCCAAACTGACTTACTATGGACATGGATATGCACCCCTTCTAGCAGGTGTAAAATGCAGCCCAGCTCCAGGCTCAACACACATGCTGAGGTACACAAACAGGTGAAAAAAGATCAAAACCAAACAACCACCCATTCAGCTGGCACTAACCTGGAGGAAAGGGCATTCCTCACTGCAGTTCCTGCGGCAGATCTCTACCTGGACCATAGGAGATATTTCTCACATTATTACCTTAAAATGTATACGTTTAAAAATAGGTTTGCTCTCTGTCTCTGCCGTTTATCAGAGTTTTCCTTGATTTGCATCAGGTGCAACTCACATCTGGACCTCAAGCATTTGTGAAGCCTCTGTGTGGTCAAATCTGCTGCATATCTGCTTGGGCTTTATCTGAGTAACACCTACCTGTTACTCAGAGATCAGAAACCATTATTTCAGGAACACAACCAACCAGATTCACCTCACCTAACGTGAAGTGCTGGTGGCAGATCGTGGTCAGGACAGGATCCCCCAGTCTGTCCAGGGTTGCAGAAGAGACCCAGGAGCACCCTGAGGGGTCATTAGAGCTGCCCAACTGCCCCACAGGGGCAGGTGAGGGGGCAGGAAGATGCACAGGTACTTGTACAACTTGAGGAGCATCAGCAAGATGCTCTTGGCATAGAAGCAGAGAATTAAACTAATGCTTAAGGGAAGTTAAAAAGAACAGAGGTGCAAACAGGGACACTTCTGCAGCTGTGGGCACATACACTGACAAGGGACCCCAGCCACAGGAGACAAGGAAGCCTCAGCATTTGCACCTTGCTGGGCACGGCTGCCTGGACCTGATCAGCCTCTTAAGTTACAGTGCTACAAGAAGAGGCCATTCCTTGACCTGCAGAGCAGGTCCTCAAAAAGGCCCCCAGAGCTGCTGGTGTGACTGGAACAGGGAGGCCAATTCAAGGGAGTCTGAACCTGGTCATGGCAACACATGCAGCCTGCAGTTGCCTAAGGGGGTTGAAAATGCTCACGTGGAGCAGTGTGTGCAAAATAAACGTGCCCAGAGCCACCCTGCAATGCGAGAAACCCCATCTGTGCCATTAAACACCTCTGACACAGATATTTTGGGAGCGATGCTGCCCCTAGGCAGCCCCCAAGCTGAGGGGTCAGGAGAGGATGGAGTGGTGCAGGGCTGTGCCAAGAGCCAAGCTGACAACTCTGCGGTACAGATTCTCACCTTGCAGGGCCCGGAGAAGTTCCAGAAAACGGTGTCATTTATTCCCATGTCTGTACCTCCACAGAAGCAGCACATCCTGCCCCGTGACTTGGCCCTGGCCGCAGCCAACATCTACAAAGGCAGGAGGAAAAAAACAACAACAAGAAAACAGAAGCCAAGTTATGCAGCAGAGGGGGAATAAAAACATTTCCCTGGTGGCGGCGGGTGACCGGCAGAAACCCCGAAAGGCGCAGTAAATACAATGTACCGCGGCTCGCACAAACAGCCCGGCCCCGAGGCTCCGAGGAGCAGCCCCGGCGGCAGCGCTCCAGGGACCAGGGACAGTGGCGGTGCCCGTGGGACGGGCCAGCACTGCCGGTCCTGCTCGGGGACATAAACAGGACGCCCCACCTCTGGCAGATAGCGATCAGCTGGACGAGGCAGAAGAGGGAAGAGGCCGGGGCCCCGCTGCGCCCCGGTCACCTCTGAAATGACAAAGCATTACTGCAAATGGCAAAATAGGAGCGGCGCTGCAAAGAGCTTCCACACCGACGGCGAGAGGAGGGGACGGTCCGTGCGGGGTCTGCTCCCCTCCCGGCGCTCCGTGCTGGTGACTATTTAACACGCTAAAAGCAGTAACCACGGAACTCTTCTGAGCCAAAAGCGCTTATAATTGCATAATGGCCACCGAGCATCAGTAGGTGGGTTGCCGAAAGCCTGAAGGAAACCATGAGATTTTTATTTTACCCGCAGCACTATTATGAAGCTGACAAGGTCCTGCTCTCTGCAATTCCTATTAATTTTACTGCCTGACCTTCGAGATTTATGGCAGCTTTGTCTGACATTCACGGGGCAGACAGGTATTGTTACATGCCGACGTAACCCAGGTAGCAGCCACGGGTTGTTCTCCACAAATGACTGCACTCCAGTCAGCTTTGGAAAACTCCCTGCTTTTGTACAGGGAAATACTAAATAAATGAGAATCACTTTAAATTCCAGTCTCCCTTTCCACCCTCGGGGAAACAAAACACATGCCAGAGAACAGGAATCACTGCTCATCCTGTATTCAAACAACAGGCAAGCTTAAATCCTTAGAAATCCTTGAATACCCAGCAGATGATGACACACACTGAGGCCATACTATACCTGTCATTTAAACCCTCTGTGACTTGAAAAAATCAAATACACTGCAGTTATACTAGCCAGGGGCAAAGGAGGAGTGACCAGCTGGTCATTCTTTTCCTTCCAGGACTCTGATTTCTCTAGCAGAGTCTTTTTTTATCCTCTAAGTAACATCCAAAATAGAGAGAAATCAAAAAGAACTAAAATAGCAATGGTACAAGAAAAAACACCATCAGGAGTTCCTGTTCACAAGGCTATCCTGGCGTTCATCTGGGGCTGTTGACATATTTAATAGTCATCCGGTCTGTGCCAGCTGGATGCCAGCTTCAAACTCAAACCCACAACTGCAATAACTTCTTGCTTCATGTTACAATTCATGCACTCTTATTTTTCCTGCAGTGTGTTAGCAGTGCAGCTTATTCTGAGGAACAGCTTATCTGAAGGCATCCTGGAAAATAGACCTACATGGGTAACCTCCAAGCTCCCCCCCACCTAGGGAAGCAAGGATTTTGCTTCCATGTTATGCTAAGGAAGGATTTTTTCTGAGTGAATTGTAGCAAAGAAAGCCTATTGCTTTGCTGCCAAAGGAATATGCGTGTTACTATCATTTTAGTACAATTTCTGTAATGTTATGAATGTTTCTTCATTAAACTGAAGAAACATTTTCATTTTAATTATCTGTAGCCCATGGATATACATGTCTTCCCAATTCCCCCTCCCAAGCTGGTGCAGAATTGCACTCTGTTGGTGGATGCTGGTGCTGAGTTACACTAAGTGTTGTCCAAAGTTTTCTCCCAAAAGACTGCAGTGTCTGAGGGCTCCGGGGAAACCAGAGTTTGGGGGAGAACCACTGTCCCCTTTGTCTTCTCTGGAGGATTTTGTTTTCCTTCTCTGGCATTACCTGGGAGCAGTGTGGAGCTGGGCCTTCATGGCTGGCAGTGTTCACATAGTAAGACCACCACACCTCCCCCTTTCCACAGTCCTAACAGAGGCTTTGCAGCCCGTCCCCTCGACCAGCAGGCCACTGTCAAGCAGCACTGTCAAGCAGCAGCACAGGGTGGAGGCAGAAGCCACTGCCTGGCTGCAGGAACCCCAGTGCCAGGGAACACGTGCTAGCTCACAGCCTGCTGGTGACAGCTTAGCTGCCATGGAACAAGCCTGCTGAGAACCAGAAATGCATGGCACTTCAAACTCTGTGGTTTGTATCCACCCACCTTGACATCCCTGAAGCGTTCAAGGCCAAGCTGGATGGCACTGAGAACCTGGTGTAGTGGGATGTGTCCCTGCTCGTGGCAGGGGGGTTGCAACCAAATGATCCTTAAGGTCCCTTCTAAGCCCAAACCATTGTGTGATTCTGTTTTCCAGCACCCATGAAAGCTGTCACAAAACATAAAGTATGGCTTTGGAGCCCACCAAAGGCCACTTCTTGTAGGCTTGGGGCAGGGGGGGATCCCTCACTGAGTGTGCAGACATCTGGGAGCTGGTAAGGGTCACCTATTGCGAGCCAGAGGTGCTACAGACCTCACTCTCTGCAACCAAGTGGGTTTATCCTAATGGCTCACAAGCTGCTAAGCACTACTTCCACTGCAATTTTCTTCCTGCCACTCACTGATTAAACCCTATTTTAATAATAAGCCATAAAGATGACTGACTCATCCTTTCTCTTACTGTTAAAGAAATGGTCAATTGGTCAATTATATAAAGCATCACAACACTCAAAAAAATTGAGATTCCTGTTAAAGGATCCTTTTTTTTTTGCCCTTTATAAACTGAGAAACAACCTTCAGGTATCAGTTCCCAGCCAGCACAACATTTGCATGTGTTATAATTAGATATTGGTTTTGTTGCTGCTCAAGGCAGTTACGGTGCTTTCCACTGCAAACCCACTTGAGCTGTGGGACTTTGCCAATGATTCTGACCTTTTCTCAGCAACAAAACACAAGTTATTTTTGAGAGAGCTGGTGCCTCCACATGTTTTTTTCCTTGATGCTGCCATGCATCCATGATAAGTTTATTAAGCAGAGAGGGAAATAATAACAGCAATCTATTGTAGCATATACTGGGAATGATTTTTTTTAATGCAAATAGTACACAATAAAATCCATTTTGAGTCTGTATCACATCGCGTGACAAGAGAGAGAACAAACAGATATAGCTACTGTTCTGAGCAAACAGACACAAAATAACACAGTTAATAAATTTTTTCCTTGACTTTGCCTCCCTCGCATTCACAGCCTTGGAGCCCTCCAGTATCTTTAGCTGCTGATACGCTGCCTGCTGTGCTCAGGGCGACAGTGAATCCCAGATCCCTGTGCCGTGCCTGTCCCTCTGGCCCTCGCTGCCCTGGGAAGGTCCCTCCTGGCACTGGCTGCTGTCACATCCTTCATGCAGGAGCAGCACAGGGGCCCCTCAGGGCTGCTTTTCTCCAACATTCACTTCAGTTCAGCACACATTTTGGGGCAGCCTTGCGTGGGCAGCAGCCGTGCTGGGGGAACATCTCTGCAGGCTGCAGGGGCTGCTGGCTGCCATGGTTCTTGAGTGCAAGGGCAGTACTAGTACTGAGGGTGAGCACAGGGAGCTCCTCCAAACAAGAAAAAGCATGAGACAAGAAAGGAAATAAAGTGACAATCATGTCCAAATGGAACTGAGATGGCTGCTGCAGGCAGAAATGTCCCCACTATGCATGAGTACCATACACGGGCACTGTAAGCTTCTCCAAAGGGAGCATCTAAAAATTTCCTTTTACAAAGAGAAGTAGCAAACATTATTTGGTGGCAAGGAAGAATCTGTACAAAAACCTCAAGTATGGCCAAAAAGTGGGCAAAAAAGACAACCACTCAAAATAATAATAAGCACCTCTTGGTAGTCAAGAGCTTGAAAAAGCTGAATATCTGTAAGTCTTGGGGTTTTTTCCAATGCAAATCATCCAGGCACATTGCAAAATACTGAAACCTTGCAGTTTTGCCGTTCGTGTTTAGTAAGCACTTTCATTGCCTGGTATGGTGATGTATGTTGGGGAATCTCTGAGCAGCAATCTCAGCTGGTGTGCTCAAAGACTTGCCTTTTTTCCAGCTATACCTCTTGGTTTAGTAAAAAGTGCCCCTCCTTGACGAGTACCTTCTTTCACCTCTTCCCTTAGACCATCACAGACACAAGGCTGATTTGAGAAGGGCAGCAAGGTTGGTGAGGGGCTTGGAACACAAACTCTATGAGGAATGACTGAGAGAGCTGGGGTTGCTTGGCCTGGAGAAAAGGAGGCTCAGAGGCGACCTTAGCACCCTCTACAACTCCCTGAAAGGCGGCTGTGGTCAGGTGGGGGTTGGTCGCTTTCACCAGGCAGCAGCTGACAGAACCAGAGGACTCAGTCTTAAGCTGCACCAAGGGAAATATAGGTTGGATATTGGGAAAAAGTTTTATACAGAGAGAGTGATAAAGTATTGGAATGGTTTGCCTGGGGAGGTGGTGGAGTCACCATCCCTGGATGTGTTTAAAAAAAACACTGGATGTGGCACTTGGTGCCATGGTCTAGTTGAGGTGTTAGGGCTGGGCTGGACTTTATGATGTTGAATGTCTCTTCCAGCCTAGTGATTCTGTGTGCCAGCACTCCAAACCTCAGCTCCATAAAGACAGAGATGTTTTTGTGCCCACCAACGCCTGACCCCACTTGGGGCAGGGGCTGGCTCCTGCCCACAGCCAGCCAGGCGCCAGCTGGGAGCAATGTCCGCATTGGGAATGGCTCCTGGCTGGCACCTCGCCGGCCTCGCTCCGGGCAGCCGAGGGCAGAGCTCAGTTCCTCAGCTTGATTGCTGCACTGAAGGTCTGCAGGGCAAATTGCACCACACTACCTGGCACTCTGCAGGAGGCATGGATGGGCAGACATGGGCCTGCAATTTACATTGAAAGAATTAATAAAAATTCCAGGCCAGAGAGCTTCTGTGGAGTTTATAACCTTGACATTTTTTTATCACCCCCTGCCTTGTTTCTTTTCCCCTTTTTAACCAAACCAACCCATACAAATTAGTATTTGAAAGTATGCAATTAGCAAACTGCTTCTGCAGCTCTGCAGTTCTCCTGCCACCCAGTTTCCCAATGGGGGAAATCAACAATAAAGAACAAAGAAAAGAATTTGCTGCCTCATATTAATGACTGCTGTTTGAGGACAGCATTTGTATTTTAAATGAATAGCTTGGTGAGGACAAAAAGGTCAGAACTGCATTTTATGGTAGCGATAGAATAGCAGGAGGACAGAAGAAAGGCGAAAGCCGCGAGCAGACAGGCGGAACAACACGCTCTGCTCGCTGGAGAGGCTGGGATCAGCGCCCGGCCACGCTGGGGCCACGCGTTCAGGAGCCAAAACACGGGCACGGTCCTGCAAGGTAGTGAGGACAGCGGTGGGAGAGGACAACTCACATCCCAGCCAGCTCAGTGAGGTCTGAGGATACAGCATGGTTCAGGCATACAGCTCAGCCCAGTGATCCCCCCTCAAAATCCTTCTCTTCTGCAAAGCCATCTCCTTGCAAAAGGAATTTTTTTCATGAACTCTGAGGCCCTGATTTTGCATTGTGCCTCAAGATGTGCCTTTGTGTTGAGTGCAGCTACCTGGGAATGTGCCCTTTGGTACCTTAACATCTTCAAATTGCCTGAAGTTAATTCTAAATTGAGAAACCCAAATGAAACCCGATGTTGAGTCAAGTATACTGCAGAACTCCAGCCCTTATCCATAGGTATTGATCAGCACCTTCCTGAGATCTGAGCCTGCTGGCTCTCTGGGCTTCAGGAAAAGATGAACCAGTATGGGACTATTTCACCTAATAACATGCCATCAGAATGAAAAAGTCACACCACAATTGATAACAAAGCTAGACAGAAAGAAACACTAAGTCACCCAGGGAACCCTGAGGTGGACACTCCACTGGGGTATTACCTGAGCAGCCAACTTATAGTCAACAACTTTCTGCAAAGTTGTTGAGAACAGTAAGAAGCTTCTCCAAGCACAATGGCTTGTGCCACTAACCTTTCCTGGTGTGAAGCAGCCCACGGTCCCACTGGGCCACAGGGACTGACTGGACCCCTGCAGGCTGTGTCTGGGATGTATGGCTCTCTGCCAGACTCCTGGGTGAGAGGTGCCACACTTGGCATCCTCAGGACACCTGCCTTTTCTTTGCCCAGGGACATCCCCAGCTTCCTGGGCAGCCTCCCTGCTGCTTTGAACTGAGAACTTTGCAGTGTGACTGCGCAAGGACCTAACAGCGAAATCATATTGGTACACAGTCAGAGAGAGGGCAAAACCTGGTGCCTTCCCTCCGCCATCCCTTATATCAAGAGGTTTTATTCCTGGTGCTCTACAGTGCCCTCTTCTCCTCCTTGGAGTCATTCCTGTTGCTGCCATCACCTCCTGCTCCCTGCACATCTCCTGGCTGCTTTAGCAGGAGCCCACAGGAGCCAGTCAGGTCCTGGAGTGTTTGCACACATTTAGGGCCTTCCTCAAAGGAAAGATGGACACCTCTTGCTTCGGCCTCACGACAGCTCTGACTCCAGAGCAAAGCTTTTGAGGAAAAAGTAGGGTATGTTAAAGCTGAGTGACTGCTGAGCTCTCTTATTGACTATAATAGAACAGTGAATAACTCTTCATTAAGTGCATGTTTCTGGCAGTGCAACAAGCCCTTACCTGCAATCGTGTGTGAAGCACAAATGGCCTAAAGGCATCACACCTGAAGGAAAAATTCCAGGCCTTTCAATAGCGTATTAACATTTTTAGCATACATTCAAAATGTTTAGTGCGGTAGGAAAAACGTGTGTTCTGGTCTCTGGTGCCTTGGTAGTCCCTGAGAGACAAGAAGGAAGGCTGAAGCTTTCCAGCAGTGACTTCCCGGCACGCATCCTCCTTTTGAATACTCAAGCCAGGACAGAAATCAGAAAATGAGCTAGAAAGCAATGATGGCTGCACAAAGAAATGCACTTTTTGAACCAGAGTAGTTAGGAATGTGTTCCTGGAAAGAGTGACTGTAAATCTGTGAGCCAGATAAAACTGATCCTCTGCCTCCCTGACTCCCCTACCCATGATTCTCCTACAGCAGCTCAGAGATGCCTGAGATTTACTGAATTGTCCAGCAGCTCAGAGATGCTTGAGAATCACTCTTGGCCTTTCTCCAGGCACTTGGGCTACAAAAAGAAACAGCTAAAAAAGTATATCTTTAAATAGGTGTTCCCATGGTGCAGGTTAGTCCTTATGTTGGTTAGAGCTCACAAAAAACCCCACTCCAGGCAAGGGGCGGGTGGGGTGGGAAAAGGTGTTATTTCAGGAATCATCACCCAGTAGGACTGACAGGCTGTTAATTGAGTACTTTTGTCTGTTACGGAGTTGGAGAGAAAGAGGTGCTGCAGTTGGACAGGATGCAGAAGCAGCAAAGGCTTTACTGATTTGTCCTCCCACAGCAGCAGCCGAGGCACTGCACGGAGCCCTGGCTCAAGCATCCATAGTGACAGGAGCCGAGCATGACTGGGGTACATTGCTCTGGGCTTCTGCATGGCACCAAATGCACCTGCAAGGGCAGCTAAAAGATGGTCACAGCTTCATCAGAATTTGCTGAAGGGCCCCAGGTGCTGGGGAGGGCTGGTGAGAGCTGGCCATGACCCTAGGGCAGGGTTTCCACAGCACTTCCAGCTCCTGGAACACCCCCGAGAATAGGTGGCCCCCTGACATACAGCACTACTCCCTCAGTTCTGCCACAGGTTTCTGGAGGCAAAGAAGCTACTTTGGCCTTGACTTCTAATACCTCTTATCTCAAAAACCCAGTTTGTTTCTGAATTACAGGTATCAATAGGAGAAAGGTGCCTAGATACAGAAAAACAACTTCAGAGATGCACCTTGCAAAGATGATTTAGGTTTTTGCCATTTTTCAATGCTTGTACCAAGGTTTCACCAACCTACAGCCCAAAAGTCTGCTTGGAAATATTCCACATAAACTGTACCAAAGTTCAGCAAAACAAATTTGCCTGGCACGAGCAAGAGACTAGGAGCAGGAATTCTTGAAAAATGCTAATAATGTCAAACTATTTTTCTCTTAGCTGGGAAATCATTCTGCTTGAAATAGAACAGGCAGGAAGATGACAGAGAATTTTTATAGCAGTCCCTGAGTCACAGAACACGAGCAAATTTTGTTCTGTTTGGAATGGCTTAGAGAACAATTTCAGACCTTTTGTGTAGATGAGTTTTCCATTTAGTGGAAGGGAAAATAGCAATATGACAGGCCTTGTTTGCTCTGCCAGCCTCTGTACTTCCATAGAGATGGAGACGCAGAATTTGCATCCATTTTCCTTCACATTGCATTAATGTGAATGAAACACATTCGCAGTATGTAAATAGAGGACTTAGCACAGCAACCCTGCTTGCATGAATAAGTCTTTTAAGCTGCTCTGCCCTTTCTGCCCCACGGCTGCACAGATAAATAAAGAAAAGGCTTTATTATATTTGTGGTGGCTAAAATTAAGGGTCTATGCTGAACAAAGTAAACTAAGCCTTCACACTTGCCCCCTATCACTTGCTGGCTGCTCCTTAAATCCCTTTGCTTAGGTTCTGTTAGCTTGGTGGGAGAACGCTATTCTGGGGGAGCATTAAAGCTGGAGGTGTGCTGACAGTGGTGGGGTCTTTGCCAGATATGAGGCCCAAAGGCCAACAACTGATGAGCTGCATTCCCCATGTTCACATAAATAGAGAGTGCTTTATCCACATTATTTTTATAGTTACTGAGATGCTGTTAAAAAGGAGAGAGAATCCATGACAAATTTTCAGACTTGAGAGCCCATCTGGTTTCAACATGGTCAGTTGGGTTATAATTGTCTGGGGGGTAATCTGGAAGAGGATGAACCAGCCACCGCTTGCCCTTTATGTGCCCATCCATTCATACAGGCATGCATCCATCCAAGTGAAGGCTGACATGTTTTTGGAAACGAAAAAAGAAAGGAGAGAGTGAGGAAAGACTACTCCACCCAACACTGCATCCCACATGTGCCTCCATTCCCCTCAAGGTATCATCCCAGTCTTGTCCACAGCCAACTGGAGCATGGTATTGTGCACCTCCACTTTTCCCAGAGCCCTCTCAAGCTCCTGAGGCCACATCAGGACTTTCCTTCTCTCCAGATGTCCCCACTTCTCCTCGTTCAGGTCCTGCCCGTCACTCACCCCTCTCCTCCAAGCCTCTTTAGCCCTCCTGGCCTCTCTCCCAGTCCTGCTCCCCAGGTGTTTGGGAGCTGCTGTCTCCTCCCTCCTTTGTTCTCCTATAATACCATTCCTGCCACAGCTAGTTGAGTCACCTGGTTTGTCCCTTGGTGGGCTCACAGATCCTGTGTGAGTGGGTGAAATCCCAGCTATGGCACCATGTATCTTCCAAGCAGCCCCACAAGACCATGGTATGGCGTCAGTTTCTGGGGGATGCAGAAGTCCCAAATTGCTAACACTTACAGACATGAGAGACCTTTCCTATCACTTGCCCTGACCTCTTCACCACAGCTGTACTCCTTTGTGTTATGACAGTCCTCTCCTCAGGAAAGCACGTTGCTTTCTTTTAAGGAGTGGGAGAAACTGCAGGGTCTGTACCTCAAACCCTGTGTCTTCAGTCACCCATTAAAGGAGCAAAAATTAGAGGCTGAAGGTCACAACAAAAAAGGTACTGGGAATGGGTAGGATGAACATCTTCAGCATCCCTCAGATATCCTCTGAGAAACACGCAGCTTCTCTGGGATGCTTCAAATATTTCTCTTCAAAGAGAGAAACCCAACAACTAAAACAAGCTCTTCTTGTTTTCTGCAGAAGGTAGGTGCTGTCCCTGGGTAGCAATCAGCATCTTTCTCTCCTTATTCCTGCTGTCTTTCAGCTTACTGCCTGCTCCCAGCAAATCCTCCCATCTGGCAAACCTGAGGGTTTGCAGACTCAGAGCAACTACCACTTACTGCTCACACCTGGCTCATACCACACTCCTCCTCACAGAAATAGCCCTGTAGCCAAAAGCTTTGCTGTGTCTTCAAGGTGCTCAGGTCCCCATCAGACCAGGGTGTGCAGCACAAAAGAAAATTCACTCCATTATTTATCATTCCAGTAATTCCTCAGGGAAAGAGAGCCATCTCAATGTGTGGGCAGCCAAAGAGCTGGCACTAGGACTGGCTGAAAGGACTTCATCTTTTCCACACTTGCTGTCCTTGCAGCAGAAATATTCCTGCTGTGCTAATGGGATTAAAAAGAAGGGTACCCAGACACTAAGAATTAAGAGAATTTGAGTTCAAAACACCATTGAGCTTTCTTTTGAAATGGCCATGTAAACTCACAAATGATTAGCATATAGAGATCAAAACTTCCACATTAGTAAACACAAAAATGGACTTGGCACTTATTCTTAAACTAAAATGTTATGAATGTAGCAGAGTTTATTTGTAGGCCAAGGCATTATGGTAACAGAACAGAAACTTTTAGGGCAGACAGTTATCTGGCATAATAATTCTGTCCTTACTCATTAACAAAGATCAGTAAATGCGTGCGGTAGACACCAATATTGGGAAGTGTCGGGTACAGTGGCGTCTTTGTGAATGAATCGTCTTTCTCTGAGAACTAGACCGCCGATAATTAATTATCTCAATGTCTTTGATCTATTTACTTTGCACATATTTCATCTGTTTTGGTTTGTTACTTGCATTTCAATGACCTCTCGCATTACGGAGCAATTCCTTCTGTTGGGAAAATTGCCTTTCCCTTTCCCATGGGAGCACAGCAGTGGACTAACTGCTTCTCAGAGATGACAGGTCCATTTTTTACTTCTGTGAGGATGACTGCACTAATTTAAGGAATCTGCCCATATACAGATGAGGAGTTCACTTTGCTCCTTTGAAGCCTATGTGTGCATTTATAGCAAACTGCAAACTCTCTTTGGACTGTGAAGCTGTTTGCCTGTTCCTTCAGTCTTAAAGTTTAAATGTGAACAGAAATGGCAAAGGATCACTTTCATTAAAGATCTGTTTCATACTCATAAAAAGCAAGATCATCTCTATTTCTAATTACTAGTTAAACACTTAATTGAATTTAACACAGTAATTTCAGTGAGATGGGGTGTGCATTGATTTACCGTAGATTTTCCCCAGGAGCAGTTTTATTAAGTATTACATTTTGTGAATGTGAGTTTAAAAAAAAGCTCGCTTGCTTGCTGTCTTAGCACATCCATGAAATCCATGTGGGACTTTTTTCCAGATTATTGGGATTGGATCATTCTGGGGAGTTTCCAATTCTTTCCTCCCACAGGCTGTTATTTCTGACTATCTGCTGGTTTACTTTTAACAATTTATGCCGTGCATTATATGCTATAGTAAAAGCAGACCTGAGGCGAGACTAGCAAATATTTTATATACTTTTGGTTTCCACTCTTGAAAAACAACATTGAAAAATGTACAGCAAACAACTTTAACTGGAACTACTGAAATCAAATCAAGAGTTAATTTTGCATCCAAAAGCAATGGCCGAGTCCAGTTGCAGTTTGCTATAACCTTGCCCATTCCCATACAAGCCAATACTTCATTTCAGACAAAATTAGTTCTTGGTTGATCTCTACTGCACAGATTGAGCTCAAGACTAGAACAATGTATTACCAGAAGTTATATCACCTCATCGCTGCAGGAGAGGGACAGCAGGGGTCTGCCAAGGATACTGGAGTGCAATTCACACCCTGTGTCTGAAAGCCAGGGATTCAACCTCCCGCCCTGGAATGCTGCTGTGGTTTGAATGCAGCCTGCTTCTGTGCTCCAGCATCACACTGCCACCAGCCCTCTCTGGTGTTTGCCTCCCTTCATGTTTTTTCCTGCAGGAAGGGCCAAATTTGATTGGTTTTGCCTTGCAGGGTGATACTAGGGCATAAACAACATTTGCTCTCTTTTAGTTTTTGTAGTGACTGAACAGCTGCCCTTGAGCTGCACCATGAAGCAAATTAATTTGTCTGAGCTAACAAAGTGTAAAATGTACTGGACAAAAAGTGCAGCAAAAGGATGTTTTATCTCCCATGCTGCCCAGGGAAAGGAAGGAAGAAGAGGTGACATCCCACTAGCTCTCCCAGCTCTGGACCTGGGATGCTTGCAGCCAGACTTGGGGTTGTCCTGCCTGCCACTGCTCCCCTAGTCCCTCAGCAGCAGCCACTGCAGTTCTAATCCTCTTTTCCTCCACTTTTTGTGCCAGGGAGTGCCAACAACAGCAACCCAGGGCTGGAATGCCAGTGCTTTATATGTCTGACATGGAAGAGCAGTACTGCAGCATTTTAAGGCACTCTGCAAGAGACAGTCTTTGAACAACACTGTGGGAAGTATCCTGCCTCCATTCATCAGGGGCTTATGCTAAGGGGACACAAGCGCCTTGCCCAGAACCACAGAAAGTTAAGTTGGGGCTTAAAGAGGATGAGATTTTGTCTTCCAGATCCCAGCAATCAGACTAGCAGCAGGCAACCTTTCAAAGTCCTGTACCATGCTGGCATTTTCAACATTAGAGATTATGTGCACTGGGAGAAGCTCAGCAGGAACTAGAAGGGTCATGGCTGCTAGTCCCCTTTTGGCAGGACCTAGCCTTCTCAACAGCAAGACCTCAGAGCCCCTTATAAACACTGCTCTAAAGATGCCATAGTGCCCCATCCCTGTCTTGCAGTTACTCTGCTCTCACCATGAGCATGTGCTGCCATGTTTTACTGCCCACATTAGACCACATGGTTTTTCCACTGGAAGGAAATTCAAAACCTGTGTTCCTAGTAGGAGAATATAGCTGTGCAAAGAGGAAATCTCAACCCCCTGACTCCTAAGTTCAGACAACATTTTGTCTCTTCCAGGAAAACAGAAATTTGTGTTTACTGCAAATGATTCCTTTACACTCATTCTATGTCACCAGTTGCAAAAATCCCTTCTAAAGTTTAATCTAAGACTTCAGCTTGAGACAAGTCATTGATTCCTATCAGTCTTCCTTTTTTTTTTTTTAGGAAGAAAAACTCAGGTTCTTGCAAGGTAACTTGCTTATGTGGTTATCTCAGACTGCCCTCTTATGGCAAAATTTTAAAGTGTAAGTTTTCTTAGGCATTTCAAAGGTCTTGCAAGTTCAGTTACTGAAATGCATAGTCTTAAAAATTACTGAACAATGAGAGGGAAGAAGCCATGGTTGCCTGATTCAGTTCTGTCCCGCACAGGTCCTGTCACCGAGTCATCCTGCCAGTCCCAAGCACTGCCAATCCCCTGATCAGCAGCTTGGCCACACCTGGTACCCTTATGTTTGCCCATCCTTCCTCCTCTGGCAGAATTATGCCCAGCTGGTGCGTGTGTTCAGGAAGTTCTCTAGCACACTTGTGCTTTACACACACCTACACACTGCTCTTCACATACATTAGAGATTAAAGGCTGTCTTTCTTGCAGGATGAAGGTTCTCAGTGGTCTCCAAAACCCTACAAACTGGAGGATTTTCTCAAACCCAGGGCCAGCTGTGACAAGGTTTTGCTGAAGCAACAGGTGAGCTCTGCCATGCTGCAGACAGCTCCAGAAAACCAGGAGAGCAGAATTACTGGCTACCAAAGTGATCTTAAAGGCCACCTCAGCTGGCTGGGGACAAATGTGTGAAAGTTGCAGAGCTCTGCATGGGTGGAAATGAGCAAGCAGGCAGGGTAATCTGCAGCCTCCACCGCAGCTCTTCGAGGCTGCTCTGACCATTCTGGTCCTGGCTGCTCCTCTGCAGGGAATTCATCTTGCCCACACACGGGGGCCTCCTCTGTGAGCGAGGAAAGGCACATGCAAAGGAGTTTCTCGCCATTTTAGAGCAAGGGCGGAGAGGAATTGACCTGATCCGTGCATTCATGTCATCTATTCAATGTCCAAATGCCTTAAAAAACCAGCAGTCACTTACTTCAAACATGCAGTCTACACGAATGGCAGAGAGCGGCAGAGCGCACTTTCCCTGCCCCCTGAGCCCTCACGGTGCCCGCTGCGGTGACTGCCGGGACACTCGGGGCCGTGCTCTGCGGCAGTGACCACATCCCGCTGGGATTCCCGCCCGGTGCTCCCGCAGCCTGGGTCACTGTGATTCCCACCCGGTGCTCCCGCAGGCTTGAGTCACTGTGATTCCCGCCCGGTGCTCCCGCAGCCTGGGTCACTGTGATTCCCGCCCGGTGTTCCCGCAGCCTGGGTCACTGTGATTCCCACTCGGTGCTCCCGCAGGCTTGAGTCACTGTGATTCCCGCCCGGTGCTCCCGCAGCCTGGGTCACTGTGATTCCCGCCCGGTGCTCCCGCAGCCTGGGTCACTGTGATTCCCGCCCGGTGCTCCCGCAGCCTGGCGCTCTGTGATTCCCACCCGGTGTTCCCGCAGCCTGGCGCTCTGTGATTCCCACCCGGTGCTCCCGCAGCCTGGGTCACTGTGATTCCCACCCGTCACTGTGATTCCCACCCGGTGCTCCCGCAGCCTGGCGCTCTGTGATTCCCACCCGGTGGTCCCGCAGCCTGGGTCACTGTGATTCCCGCCCGGTGTTCCCGCAGCCTGGGTCACTGTGATTCCCGCCCGGTGCTCCCGCAGCCTGGCGCTCTGTGATTCCCGCCCGGTGTTCCCGCAGCCTGGCGCTCTGTGATTCCCACCCGGTGCTCCCGCAGCCTGGGGCGCTGCAGCGTGCCTGACTCTTCCCCATCCACCCCAGCAGAGGGTGTCCCGCAGCCAGCCGCCTGTCACAGCCCGCAGGCACGGCGGGCGCCTCCACCCGGGTACGAACACATCAAGGTAGCAGAAAGTAGTCTGTACACGTGAGAGCAGGGAGCTGGTAGCTCAGGTGACATTTTGGTAGCAAAGTCTGGCTCAGGAAGGAAACCCAAAAAACCCGCTCTGCTCCCAAGTATTGTCAGCTTGAGCCACTACTGCTTTCTTCTAGGACTGTGCCCTGGGTCTTTTGTAGCTCTGTGACAGGGAAAAACACCAAGGATGTCACCTGCGATGTAGAGACCCTTGCCAATTGCTCAAATTCCCAGGCAGAGAAAGGAAACTATAGCGGCAGCATTGCTTGTTCTAACAGTGACCTGGAGAAAAACTGTTTCCTTTCCAACCGTGCAAAACTAGAGATTATTTAATCCACAGATCTATTTACATTCTCTGTCCAGCACCAGTGTGTCTATTAACATTCTCTGTCCAGCTCTCTCCTGATGGCAACAACTTACAGGCTGGGGAAGGCACATACATCACCTGTATAACCACACAGTCCTCTGGAAGAAGTTATTTCCTCTTACAGCTGATTTATAGATAGCAAGGTAAGTGGAGTACAGCAACAGATACTTGACTCATCAACATTTTTTTCAGTCCCACTTGGTTTACAGATCTTAGTGTATCTTACCTTGCCTGAAGTTATGAAGCCTCGATGTGACCTCTTTCATTTAGATATTCAATCTGGAAAATCAATACCCTGTCCTTTTGATGGCAAAACCAGGAGTCACACCTGTTTAATGCATTACAGTCCTGCATGGACAGAGAAGGGAGCCCATTTATAACCACAAAACAGCAACTTCAAAACTTTTTTAGGGATTTGACATGGGAAACAGTTATATTGTATGAATGTCAGCAAAATACCTTCCCTCAAAATTAGAAGAGTATAAACAAGAAAGTGCCGAGTTGCCAGAAGACCAAAAGTCAAGCCATGAAACCAGCGAGGAAGCAAAATAAATAAAGGTCTGGTTCCTTTCTAATGAGCAGGTGCCTCTGCTGTGAAAACTCCTTTCCTCCAGGAGACACTTACCTGTGAATTCAGCTTGGGAAATGAGGCTGCACTCCCTGTAGTGACTTAGAATAAGTAATTTCTCTCCCTCAGCCATCTGCTTCCCTGAGTATCAAGTGGAGATGATCATCATTATGTTTACTGCCTTATCCATCTTAGATGATGGACTGCATGAGCCTGAGGACTTTCACAGGCTCCATTCCACTTGTACAGGGAATGTAACATTTGAGGCTCTGCTTTCCAGGCTGCCAGCTTTGGTCCATGAAGCCCAGACTGCAGTCCCCCAAACAAGAGCAGGTTTGAACAGGATGCAGGACATGTGTCATGTCATAAAGGACAGCTGTGTTGGTGCCAAAAGATAATCTGCATAATCCTGTGTGGTTCCCTTTCCAGCTGTTTCCTCCAGAGCTGCTGTGAGTGAACTTTGTTTCCTGGTTCTTGTCCTCAGGCACCCCCAGATCCAGCAAACCCTGATGTTTGCACACAGGACCCAAACACATTTTTGCCCCAGTCCCTGAGCCAGGCACCCTACCCAGGCCTTCACTGCCTCAGTGAACCTTTAAAAAAGCTCCCTGCTGCCCTTGGGATCTTGCAGGCTGAGGCACAGAATCCGTGTTTTAGTTTTTTCCAGCTGTTTTCCACCACATGTGGTTGCATACAGGCAGCATGATGTATATCTTCCCTCATCCTTGACAGAGCAGCTTGGAGCCTTTAAATCATCAAAACTATTGAATATGGGACATGATTTCTTTGACTACATAATTCCTTTATCTCCATTCTCTCCCAGTAATAAAGTGGGTGTGGTGCAAGCAGGAAAACCCCATGCAAAATTCTTAAATTGAGGACAGGCTAACTCAGTGCTGTGTGATATCCACTCATTGTAAAGACGAGGAGCTGCCTTCACTCCAGATTAACTTCTCATCTGGACCAGCTAGGTCCAAACCGGTCTTTGGTCAGCCTCACCCAGCAATTCTTGGGTTTAATCAAATTTTTGACACATGCTGACATCCAAGACATCTGAATCATGAGATGTTGTGAGAGCTCCAAATGAAAACACACCAGAAGGACAGCATCCTTTCCCCATGAGATGGGAGTAAATCCTCTCCTAAAGCTGTCCCAGAGGAGCCTGTACAGATCTGGCCCCAGGGCTTATGTAATAGGGAGAGCAGAGGTGTATGCGGCCCTTTAGGGGTTAGTTTATAACCAAATGAAAGCAAAGCCTGGATTTCCTGAAAAACCTTGGTCAGAGTTTAACAAAATTGCAAGGAAAAAATAATTGAGATTTTTTTTTAGTTTTAAAAATAGCTCTGTTAACTGAGTACATTGGTTAAAATGGGCACTTTCTGCAGCCTCAGAGACTGCCTTGTTTTCCCTACAACAGTCTGGATGGCTTTGAAAACGCTCACAGACTCCTGCTGGTTTTACCTTTTGTTTCAAATAACATTTTGAAAGCTCGTCCCTGTGGTTGCCATCCTTCTGACCACAAACTATTACAGTGGTTACCACTGGAAAGCCCCAGTTCTTATCACCAGTGACCACACCATTTAAGGCCTGGACATTGCAATTTGCTGCACAGCAGCAGTCTGGCTGCTGGCAGACACCATGTGGTGTCCCTTGTGTCATGTCCAAGTCACCCCAGCATCTATAATTAGAGCAGGACATGCCTGTGGCATTGTGGTGAGCACTATCAACAACTTCCTTTCTGCTGTTGAATGCAAGAGGTTGCTGCTGACATACCCAAGGACTTACGAGCCTAGCTGGGATGAAATAGCAGTCTTATTTTCTCCATTTTTCTTCCTACTTCCCTGTCTGTACTGATTTTTATTTCCCTTGCTTCTAATTTGCTCTAAATGCCTCAGTGGAGGGACCATCTCTTCATCCTGCTGTAGCAGCATCTGTGACTGTGATGGCCCAGTTCCTGCTGGACACAGTGGCAAGACAACAGCTCTGTGTCAGTGACAAGCATTCTGCCCGTGGGTCTGGAGAACAAGCACTCTCCAACACAAAAAAGATATTTGAAATGGGGTTCATGAGGTGTATAGGAAGATCTAGCTCAGTGCTGTATTCCCAGGTCAGTGTATGCTCCAAGGAGAGGCCTACCAAAAAGATTAATTGAGGTGAAAAGCCTGGGAAGTCAGAAAGATGGCTTTGAAATCTGGTCAGTTTTAAAAATCAAAGTGGTTTCTAAAGTCATGCCTGCCAAATGCTATTTGCAATAAGCAGTGATTTCATAATCTTGTTCTCCCATTTCATTGCATTATTTTTTCACCTTTATTTCATAAAAGGCTCACTTGTGTGGTGGGGCACAAAAAATCCCCAAAAAGTCAAAGAAAGGATACAGGCAGTAAGTCCACAAGGTTGTTGAGGTTTGAAGTAAACAAACAGGAAAGACATTTCCTTGAATTGCTTCATGCTCTAGTACACTGAGGAGGTAGTTTTGCCCATATTAGGTGAAATTTTTTTCAGAAGTGGGTTTTTTACTGTAATTTCTTAAAGAGACATCTTGAATTTCTCACTGCCCACAAAGAGCACAACTGAGTCTGCAGTGAGTTCTGGTTCCTGATTAATCTGGCAGTAGAACCACAAAAATTACATCATCTCCTCCTCTACGTAAACTAGAGCGTCACATCTGTTTTGCAATTCTTTTATGAAACTTTGCCTCAACAGCACTGGGTGACTGTGCAGTAAACTGTGCTAAATGTCAGCATTGGAGAACTAGAAGTTGTCATAATCCTAGGTTAGGCTCAAAAGTCAATGCTTTCTTTTTACATTTTTCCCTGCAAGCAACAAAAAGTGGAGGAAAGAGAAGCCTCCAAAAAGTTTACAAAAAGTGACGCATAAATGTAGATTTTTCAATAGCATCAGGCATGCTCTTTTTAAAAAGATAAGTTGTTGCAAGAAGGGAGAAGTGTGCCTTCATGTACAGGACAGTGGGAACAGGCATTACAGTCAGGGGCTAGCCTAGGGGCTGAGGGAGCACCCCTGCTCCTGGATCTGGCTACCCTTCTCCTTCCCTTCTCTCGTTCACAGCCAAGGCTTGGGTGGGCAAAGAGGCCAATTTCAGAGCTCCTCCCGTGGGGAAGCCCAGCCTTCACTCTGCTTTCCTGGCCTCTCCTGTCATCAGGGGAGGGAATTTCCACCCTCTGAGAAAACATCAGTAATTTTCCACCATGTTTCCAGATGTTCATTGTTTTTCTTTCTTCTTTATGTAAGGGCTTTCTGAAAGACACCTCAAGGTTTGGCAAGCGTTCACCAGAAGGCTTCAAAACCTTCACCCAGAAGAACCTATGGTACTTAAATCCATGCAGGTGAAGCAGCCCAAGAGGCATGACAAATACAGTAAATTAATGTCATACACTTCCTCTCCTATCCCCTGTGTGTATACCATCCATTTAAATGCAGTCTTTTCACTGTAGGAACTTCCTCCTGCTGTGCATTCTCCCCATGCCTAAAGAAGCAGGATGCTGCCATCAGTCTGTCATCTTGTGGGACACAAACATGTACACGTCCCTGGGCATGCTCTCATCTTCCATCCAAAGCTGTGAAAGTTTCCAAATACACAAATACCACGGGAAAATAAATATATGAAGCATAAATCATCCTTCAAGACCAGGTTTGTAGTTCATGCAGATCCTCAAGCTCTCACTGGAATCAAGGGAAATCTTGTAAGCACAAGGAGTGCAAGCTGAATTCTTTGCTGTGTGATAGGCTCATGTGAGGCAGCTGTTGGCTCTCCACCCCCAGTGTTAGGCAGTAACAGAAGGGAAATGAAACAAAATGCGGTCTAAGACCCTGGAAATGCACAAGTAGATAGCTGGGGTGGAAGAAGCAATTTTTTTTTCTGTGCCTCTGTAAGGTTTTATGGTCTTTATTTTTTCCCACAGAGGGATTTCTAGGTAAGAGTTATCTCAGCCATGTCACATCTGAATTATTTGAAAGTCTGGTGACATTTCTATACAAAACTGTTTAATTGTTGTGACTAGGAAGCTGAAACTTTCCTGGGCTTTCTTTATTTTTTATCTTTTTTCCTTCTTTTTCCTTTTTTTTAATTTTTTTTTTCTTTTTCTACTGCAACCACTTTTTCCTGCCGCAAAGCCCTCGTTTAAACATGCATGAGGAGCAATGTCTGGCAGAGAATTGACTGATCACACTGCAAACTTGTCACCAGGTTTCCACTGGTTTATTTGGGGGACTGTAGCTGTGTCAATGGCAGATCTCTTGCTGTCTCATACGGACAGGGTTTTTGTCAGACACTACTGTGCGCAGGGGACAAGGGGAACCAGAGGGCCCCCATTTACACCCTAATCTACCCCGATGGCAAATTCGTTATTTCCTGGTCTCTCCTTATCTGCATCATCCTCTTCATATGCTTTTCTCACCATCTTTGAATTGTGGATAACTGAAAGCAACCATTTAAACAGCTTTTCCGGCAGGAAAATAACAGGCAGGAAACAGGCAGGAAAATGACAGATTTTGGGTTCACAGGTAGTTATCAAAAAGCAATTGCTTTTACAGCAAAACTGCCCGTATTTTATATGCCACTTTCAGATTCTGGTTTCGCATCGTCTCTGTAATTTGGTCAGCAGGGGAGAGACATATAAATTTCCTGTGCAGGCTGCCAGAAGTTTTTGCCCTCGAAGGCTCAGATCAGCAGGTAGCAAGCTGGGGGCTACGCGGGATCCACACGACAGCAGCAAAATCAGCGCAGGGATCTGTAGGAAGCAATAAAACAGTATTAACTTGGTAGAGGCGTGATTTAGGAAATCTCTCGTTGCCACATACCTGAGAAGATAACAACCATAAGACCGATAATGAAAAACGTGATAACAGCAATAGTGTTATCTTTACATTTTAAGTTTAAAAAAAAAATTAAAAGCCCAAAACAATCTTTCATTGTTTCGCAGGACTGGTCTCTTGAAAGCTGAAATAAAGTACTGGAGCAATATACTGTTCTCTAGGGGTTAATGTTACATTAATCAGAACTGACAAGCATGAAAATCATTCTTTGTTGTCTTTAAATTGCTAATTTAAGATTGAAATCTAAAACGCTTGAGCACTGATCGTTAACACTGACGCTCAAACAAAACCCAAGTAAAATCTTCTCTCCTATGGGCCACTAAACAATTGTTTTACATTTGGTTGAGAAAGCAAATGCAAAGTCTGTAACTAAATCCTAATGTATCGTTTAAGTGTTTCAATTCACAGGCTTTCTTTGGCTAAACTTCAACGAATTGTACTACAGTTTAATTGAAAAGCAGCATTTGCACAGGCATTTACATCTGAAGGCAGAAATAGTGGCATTGTACCATGCGGTGCAGTGGCAGCAAGAATTCCCCCAAATCTAATTTTTTACAGGTATTTTTTTTCCAGTTGCAGAGGTATTGCAAAGAGCTGTTTCTCAATTGAGATACCGAGCAAAGTCTAAGACACTTAATAACAAGAAGCTTATAAATAAGCTCATTGAAGTTTTAAAAACGTGTTAGAAGGTACAGTCCGACCTCAGTGCAATGGAGATGGACACCAGATAAAGTCAAGGGGAATAATACACCATCAACACCGCAGCTACAAAACTAACCCAAAAAAAGTGTGCAGCAGCAAACCAAATAGACAGGCGTGTCCTTCTTCTGCTTCTTTAATTGAATGGCCGTGTTTGGCCCCTTACAGGCTGTATTAGGGGCCAAATCAAGTCCAGTTTCTTTTGCCAGTTTGAATATTTGCAGGTTCAGATCTATTTGCAGACGCAGCTCCCACCAAAGTCCTTGGACATACGCATTAGCCGCTGAAATAAGCTGAGGCTGAATCTTCAGGTTGGTTGAAGCAAACTCTCCGGCCTGAAACCATTTAAGAGCAAGCCCATCACAGCATCTGTTTTGACCTGTTCCCTGGTGGTGAGGAGGGCGGAATAAAGACATCTGTGAGAGAGTCACCCTCTGTGTGACTGCACGGATGCGCCAATGGAGGATGAGAGTAGGAGAAGGGCTGGGGGGGAAAGCAAGCTGTGCCCTCAGTCTCTCTGAGGAGCCAGTGAGCTACAGTAGCTGTGATAGCCAGCATCCAGAGCGAAGAATGTCACATTTATCACATCTGAGCATTTCGCCTTTCTTTGCGATTACAGTAAAGCAGGCTTGAGCTATGCAGACATACTTCCCACATCCATTGACCTCGATGGGAGATCCATAGCAAATCTTAGGGCAGAACCTGCTACACAAAAGACGTGTTAAAGACAGAAGCACTGTCATGCAGAACAAGCTCTTAGAGTAGAAGAAAAGGACTCAGCATTTGGCCAAGGAGAGGGGTCATGCACTGAGGGTGCTTTGTATTCTGGGAAGGACGTGGGACGATGACTCTCCAGGCTCATGGGGAGCAAAGGCAGAGGAATATAGGATGCAGGGAAAGCAAAAATGCAAGAGATTCTGAGCACTCTCTCATCTGGCAGTCAAATCCACAATATGAAGGTTTCTGCAGAGGAGAGCGTTTATCTTTCCTTCTTATTGATAGGAGTGCAACATTGTCCTTGAATCAAGAATTAATTGGAGCAACACTCCTTTGTTTGTTAACCCCATCATCACTAAGAAATCTGCTGTCTAGACTCAAAGTCGGTTCAAATTTATGTATAACTAAATGAAATATCCAACATGTGGTATGTTCCTAGGGCAGGACTCAGTGGAGCAGGTGAAGAAAGTATTGACAAAGGTGTGTTCACCAGTATATTTTGGCTTCGTAGTCATAAGGCATAACACCTGAGTCTGAAAATTAAAAATGTTGTACACTTGTTTTTACAAGAAGTAGTGGGAAGATTTGATTTATACAGTTCTGTTCCATTAAATTCTACCTCTTGACACTTCCAGGGCATTTTTAACTGTTTTCTATGAAAGATTGGCAGAAACAGGACCTGTCTGATTACTTTTAGTAACAATATTTGTGTTAGAGTTGGAACTCAGAAGCTCAACAGCATCACAAGGAGAACAAGCCAAATAATTAATAATGAAAAGGGACCTTACAGTCTCAGACCTTGCAATTAAAATCAACAGCACATGCCTAAACAACTGTTTGTTAAATGTTCATTTCTATTTCAAGCCCTTTAAAGATGAGAAATACTAAGCAAAAAAAACCCCACAAAACTGCCCTAAAAAGTCATTAAGTATCTTCTTGTACTTAACACTGTTAATAGGCCTTCAAAGCCCTGGCTCCAAATACTTTTATACTGTTTAACCATTTTACCCATGGAGATAGGTTTGACTGTGTTGGTCTGGCAAAGCCAATGTGAAGAAGTAAAGGGAAATCAAATGGGAGGAAGAAGGATTGAATAATTATGGCATCAACCTTGACAATGACACTTTTCACTCAAATCAGTATTGAAGTTAGTATTTTCTGTTTTCTTTATACTTACGAAGGAAAGTATAAAAAGTTTTGGAAAATCTTCTGGTGATTGGTAATCTCATATGTACACTTAACTTTTGTTTTGTTTTTAAATCTGAAGATTATTTGAAAACTCGGGAATCATTACAAACTTTCACCCCATTTTTGAAAAATGCATCTTTGCAAAATACATCTGTGTTTGGACCCAGCTGGAGTTTGATGAAATGAGTAAGGGTGGGATCCAGTGCATTGGCAAACACCCAAACACAAGTATCCCTACATAGGCTAGCGCAGGGCTCAATTGCCTAAGGATAAGTAAGGCACCTGTCACCCCTGAGGCATCTGGGTTGGGGAGAGGTGCCCAGGCCCACAGGCAGCTCCAGGAAAATTTGGTTCTTCTCAGACTCTCCCTCATGCCAGTCAGCCTCCAAGAATGCCTTTGGTGCCCAGAGGCATCATAGAGCCTATATTTAAACAACTAAGCATGTCTGCATCCCTGCTACAGGGAGTGGAGATCCAAGGCTTTATTCAGTTGCCTACAAGATGGCATCTAAAGCAGTGTGAGAACCCCTAAGGTTCTGAGACTGCCCAGAGCCAGCAGGTATGGCACAGGACATATGGGAACTGATGCCCACAGGCCAGGAAGGACATCCCACAGCCTCTCAAGTGGCACTTGATGTTCACAGAATTAAATGAGCTCTTTGTGAGTGGATCCAAAGGAGATTGCGTTCTAGAGATTCATTGAACCAGCCATCATCTCCCTGCTTAGGGTCAGCCTAAGCAGAGCCTCAGTGCTCAGTGCAGCACCAGCACCATTTGAGAAGTCACAGGTTAGCCCCTCTTGTCTCCAGCTGCCACTCCAGAAGGGCATTACAGTCCTGCAGGTCACATCCCAGGTGGGCCAGCCCGGGTTGAACCTCTCACACTGCAGAAGTACCTCAGGTATATGTTACACAAGTTCCCCCACCTGCCACCCCTGGCCCTACTGGGAATTAAAACACTTAGTTCATATGTAGACACCAAGGTGTAGGAGTCTTCATCTTGAACTGAACTGCACCACAAAAGCTTCACAGGCGCTGGAGAAAATCCTGTTATTTTCAGGGCTACACACAGAATTTCTCTTTGAGCCCTGAATCTGTTGCTAGATAAACTGAAGGGGGTTTTTTGTATCAATAAGCATGGCAACACAACAAACTCCCACTGCAGATGTTGCATGAAGGTAAGCATGCAAATGTTCCCCAAAGAGTCAAATACTGCTGCATATGTGTATTGAGCTTTTAGATATGTTTTCTAAGATCCACCTTCTCTTACGCTGTTTTAAAATGCTCCCACTGTTTTGGAAAAAAAAAAAGTTTTCTATTTATCGTCAAGGGCTGAACTAGAAAGCATAAAGCTGCTCATATTAACATATGTAAATTTGTGATTTATTATCGTTTCCCTATTGTCACCTATTTTCTATGCCTCAGACATGCAATTAACTCCATGTAGTCAGGCCCATCTGCCAACACCTACACAGGACATGACTGAACTGTTTTAAAGGCAACAGAGGAAATTTCTTGATCATCAAGATTGCCTTGAGCTTCAGGGAAGCTGGCTGGCTCTACAGGAGGAAAAATTTCATCCAGAAGCAGCTTGACCCTAAGACAGCTCCTGGTGCAAGCAGTGAGGGTGCAGGCAGAGTGGAACCAGAGCAGTGACCTCACGTCCGAGCACCATGGCTGTAAGGATGACATCGTACCCTGCAAGCACGGGGACATCCATGGGCACCACTCCTCACTGGGGAGCTGCAAACAAGTCAGAGTGCTCACACCAGCAAGAGCAAAAGATGACTCCTTGTTTGTTTAAAGCTTGCTTTCCTTTCTTTAGTTTTTTTATCTCTTTCCTTTTTCACCAGTTTTGAGCATTCAAACCCTAAAACCAGACCCAAACCTAGTGGAGTAAAAGACACCTGGTATCACATCAAATCTTTTCAGATAGACCCAGGAGACTTGGTTAGCCTACCACTTAGTTCTTCTTGAGTATCAAAAGCTATTACTATTTTATAATTACTTTTATATTTGCCAAAAATTTGACATTTTATACATTAGCAAAAGTTTAGATGCCTCACTTGGAATAATAGCTTATGATGCTTCCTTCTGTCAAATGCACTAAGTAAATCTTTCTTCAGTTGTATCAATGCAGTAGTTGTATATAATTCTAGTAAGCATTTAAAACACATGAAAACTATTTGCTATACTGGAACATTTTAACATTGTCAGAGGTGGTGTTTCAGTTAGAGGTGGTTTTCCCCTCCAGAGAATGTTTTCACACATCATAGGAGGTTACTTACTGCTTATAGGAATTTATTACATTTGCTTGCCTCTTGACAATATATTCTGTATCTGTCATCCGTTTTTATAAATGCCCAATGAATTTTAAATTAAACTACATTTGGGAAATCAATTTCAGTCTGTCTCAATAAATCACAACATTCTAGCTGTAATGTCTGGATGGTGGAAATTACTTGAGTCTAAGTAATGTCCCTAAGGCTCAGGAATTCTCTGATCAGCCTTGAATGTTTTTAAGGTGGATGTTACTTAGAAGAATAAATACATGACTCAGAGAAGGGTTAAAGGAAGGTGAAAAATTTTAAGCGGGATGTCACTAAAGGCACACAGGAAGCAGAGCAGATATGGTAAAAGCAGCACATAGCAATTCAGTGATTTCCTTGTTATGCCAAAGCCAAATCCCAGCTCCAAATCAATGTTTTGCAATGGATTAGCCAATGTGGCAAGAACGAAGATTGAAGTCTGCCTTAAACAGTAAAGACATGAAACATGCTTAGTGAATATCACCTGAAATGTTGTCCATTAACACAGGGAAGCCACACACGACCATGAAAATTAAAAAGAAAACCTAACTTTATTCTGTGTTAAATCAGATACTTGCAGAAACAGCAGAGACATGGCAAATCTCTGTTGTCACTGGAACAGGCTTTGGATGTACAGGCACTATTTGATGAAGGAGAAAGGGGTGTTAGAGAGATGATAAGACTACAAAATTTAAAATTGCCATAAATAAAAAAGATTTCTGGAGGGTCATAATCACTTTTGGAATAGTTGCTTAAAGTGGCCATTTAGGATATAAAGAGAGCTGGTGACAGGGCCTCAGGCTGTGTCTGAGGGAGCTGAGAGTGGGGGTAAGTATGTGCATAGCTGAGAGCCACCATTTCCCATTTGCATTGCTGGCCTCAGCGTTCCTGCGAGCAGCACAGATCAAAGTCTCCTCAGGATGCTTAGGAAAAACAGGATTTGGGATTCTTTCTCAGTGCTCTGGATGGTAATTCCCTGAGCCTCACCCGGAAAACGTGGACAAGACCTCCAAGGTGTGGGAGGCATCAGGAACTTGCACTCCCCCTCTAGATGCTCCCGGAGCTGAGCCCTGGTGAGAGCAGCCTGCAAAGGCAGCTGAATAGTTCGCAATAGGGATGGTGAGTCTGGTCCGACAGCAGATCCAACATCCACTTAACCAACATCCACTTAACCAACGCACAGGCATGCACACAGAACTGGATTGAGATCCTGACAGTGAGTCAGCAAGAAAAAGCATGGAAGGGTTTGTTTACCAACCATGACTCAAGAAGAAACTGCTGGTGTGAAAGATGAAGATAAGAACTTATTAGAAAATTGTTAAAGTTATCTTAAAACACCAAATAGGGATATGCAAAAGCGTGGAATTACTAAGCATGAACAATTCCAATAAATATTTTGATTAGGCAACAGTATTTCTCTCTTTAAAGTTAGAAGTTTGAAACAGATTTGAAGCCTGGTGGCTTTATCTGTATACATTTTTTATGAGCTTCTGAAAGCACCATGATAAAGTGACCCTGCAGACAAACGGAATTGTGCCTTTTGGCCACATCCTGCTAATACCATCTCAGCAGCCTCATCAGAAACAGAAAGAATGGGAATGCATTACTGGAGCAGAATTGAGGCAACCAGGGCCTATAGATTTAAACATTTAAACTGAAACACATTTTCTCTGATGACACAACTAGAAACACAGAAACAGATGTGCGAGATTTTGATGCTGTCATGAAAACACCCTAATGCACAACGGATCCAAACTGCGTTTTGCCATGGCCAGAAGCACCGCGCACTGACTTTCTGAGCAGGTTCACATAAACCACAAGCCAGCCTGCTTCAGCATGGATGCAGAAAGTGATGCTGCCCAGTCGGGGGCTGGGGGGTTTCACCAGATTCCTCTTGCCCCAAACACAGCCTGCCCGTAAACAGGGCAGAGCAGAAGGCATGCACAAGTGTAAATCAATTCAGAGCCGGCAGAACTGGAAAGCAGCTAAAAACAGTTGGCTACACTTCAGAAACTTTAGCTCTGAAAGTATCAAAGAAGCGTCAAATTTAAAAACCAGGACATCTGCAGGACGTGAGTTTACAAGTCTTTGCCAATTTAAGTTCCTGTAATGAAACCTGAGACTGAAAATTTACTCAATACATGAGTAACAAGGACCTGATAAGAGACTGGTTTTTTTAATCACGTGAGCTGCCTTGCAGAAGTTTCCGCAAACAACACGCACAGAGATATGATATGAAGGGTTTCGTGGGCCGAGATCTCCGGTACGGTGTGTGACTGTCGCGTCCAGGCAGCGCCCAGGCCAGAGATGGCTCCTGGTGGCACCTGCGAGCCGGGGAGCCACCGGGCGAGGCCTGGGACGCAGGGCAGTGCTCGGCCCACGGAGTTCCCGCTGTGCTGTGCTCGGACAAGGATGAAGCCACCGATGACAAATCACGGGTGAAAATGCAGGAAGTAAATCTGGACACCCACTCCCGGGGGCCCTAGGACGCCGCTTCTTCCCGGCCGGGTACGGACCCACCTCGGGGCAAACAGGTGCCCCGCGGGCACGGCCCCGGCAGCGGCGGCACCTCGCGCCTCGGGAACTGGCCCCCGGCGCTTCCCACCGGGCTTCCCGCGTCCGGCCCCGCGGGACCGGCCCGCTCGGCCCGGCGGGCGGGGGAGGCCGGGGGAGGTGGGAGGAGACGTGGGAAGGACTTCGGTTGCCACTACAAATCTGGTGACAGACGCGCCGCCGGCACATGGCGATGGGCAGGTGGGTGCGGGGCGGCGGCAGGGCCCGGGGCGGCCGCGGGGGTGCGGGTGGTGGGCGAGTGCGGAGATGTTCGCGGCGCTCCCCCGCCACCGCCACGCGTTTCCGCGCGGGCCCCCCGCCGCCCGCCGCGCTCCCCGTCCGGGCGGGGGTGTGGGGCGGGCGGGGGCGGCCCCGCGCGGCACTGACGTCGCGGAGGGGCCGCTCCGAGGCGGCGGCGGCTCGGGGCGCCCAAGATGGCGGCGGGTGAAGGGTGCGTGCGGGACCGGCGGGCGGGAGCGGCAGCGGTGCGGCGGCGCTGCCAGCCCGCCCGGGGCCGGCCTGCGGGGAGCAGGTGCCCGGCGGAGGGAAGCGCGGGGCGGGAGACACCGGCGCCTTTTCCTCGGGGAGGGACGGTAGCGGCGGCGCGGTGTGTTGCGGAGGGACACCTGAGGACGAGGTGGTCGTTGTCGCGGGGGCGAGCCGGGCATGGCACGGCGTGGGGTCGGGGGAGCGGGACCCTGGGACCGGCCAGCCCCACCGGACAGTAGGGGTTCTGCCGCCTTCCCGCCGCGCTCGGTGTGTGGCGGGGAACCCCTGCATGGGGCCCGCTGTCGTACGCGTTCCTGAGGGGCCGGGAGGACGTCGAGGTGAGGGAGAGCGCGGGGAGGAGCGGAGGGCCGCGGTGAGCAGGGCCCGGTGCTCTCGGCTCCTGCCTGTTGTGGCCGAGGCGAAGTCGCGCCATGTCGCGGTGCGCAGGGAGCGACGGACCTTCTGCGGGATCGGCCCCTGGGCCAGCCTTGCGGGGGTGTCTGTACTTGCAGGGCTGTCAGAACTGGAGCTGTCAGAGCAGTCAGAGATGCTCGTTTTTCTAAGCGAGATTAACTGTCAAGTGTAACTTCAGATCAGTAAGAAGTGCTGTGTTTTTGGTGCCTATGTGAAAGTGCTTCAGTCTGTGTTGTTTGTTTATCGTCAGTTCTCCTCCGCAGGAAACGCGCGGTTATTTGCGGTAGTAGACGTGGAATGTAAAGCTGTACCGCTGTCTGTGGTGTCCTGGGGTAAACGGCCACTTCTAGGCAGCACACTGGATGTACATTCTTTAGGTGGTAAAAAAACCCATAAAACCAAAAAAAGTTAAATGGCATGGGAGACTGGGGGATTTCTTGTCAAAGGCTGTTCTGTTAGAAATCGGAAATAATTCAAAAAATTTCTTTTTGAAGTGCTGCTTTGATTTCAAGTCTAAATTGTTACGCCTGCAGGACTGTACTGCAGCTGGAAAAAGCAGTAAAGCAGTACATCTGCCTTCTAGTTACTGAATTTGTTATCTAAAACTTTTGAGTTGTTTAAGTACCCATGATTCCTGTGTTTTCAGATATTCCGCAGGTACTCTGAACCTGATGAGAATCGATAAACAGTCATCTGGTTTAAAAGCCAGAATATAAATGGGGGGCACAAGAGCACACACACGTGTGTGTATATAATTGTAAAATTCTGTACTGCATTTCTAGCCTGATGTTGGAGACGTCTCATTTATGTGTCAGGCAATTAATTACACAAGTAGTGACTAAGGGTAAAATACAGCCTTTTGTTTATAGTTATGTTTTATAGATTCGGCTGTGAAAATCACCCTTAAATTGTTAAAATATTTTTTTTTTTTTGCATGGAACAGAAATGGAAGAAAACCATCAATTTTCATAACATCTAAGTTGGTTTTGGCATCAAGTGCTTTTTCAGCTCATTAATTACCCAAAAATGTACATTTTGCCAGCCTTTCTTGAGTGGAACAAAAGAAATTAATGTGTCAGTAAGGCTGAAATATGGTACAATAAAAAAATCCTTTTCTATATATCTTTGTTTCTAGCTTGTGAAACTTTGGTACAAGAAAAAACTTCTGTGTATCTCTCTGTTTCCAGACAACTTAATGCTTTCAATAGTACTATTCTATATGCTAGTAGTTGTTATTTTGCTTACTGCTTCAGCTCAGGTCTGTGGTAAGAACACAGAGGGGGGCTTGATCTCTGAAGTGCTGGTCAACTAATTCAAAGTTTCTTTGTGTGTGTGCACAGAACTGAACCTCAGGAGAGAAGAATGCAGAAACTAGGGCTGAATAACTTCCTTTAGGGAATTTTAACACTGGAGCATTAGAATGTACTGTTTTATTCCAGCTGCAGTTTTCAGGTGTGGGAATGAGTATGCAGTATTTTTCCTGTTTCTTCCATCATTGTCACTTCACTTCTGTTTTTTACCCTGAGATCTTTTGCCAAGTTTTGGTTCTAAGGTACAGTTTTTAAGCGTTGTGGGTTGATGTACTCTCAGTACTTCAAACATTCATTATGTCAGTGTGCTGCTTGACATTCATCTGAAGTTTTCTTGGTCTCACTTTTGTACTCTAAGCTTTTCTGCAGTGTTTTCAGATATTGCTGTCTTTTTGACCAAACTGCATTTTGATTTCTTCCCTTTTTTCCAAAGAAAGACTTCTCCCATGCTAAGATGTTTCCTCCCCCCTCCCCCCTTCCACCCTGTCTCTTTTCTCCACACATCGACGTAGGTGGGAAAATGTCATGCTGACTTGGTTGCTGGTGGGGGAGCTGGGGCTTTAGGTTTTTCCCTTCGAGGTGCTGATCTTGCTCTTTCGTAGAATTGTGCTGCTTTTGCATGAAGAGCTTGAATGTGCAGTCCTGATTTACACAGTGGCTGTCCAGAAATCAGTGAACTGTTTTTGTCCTCAGTCCACTATCTGCTTACACCAAGGCATGTAAGCAGTTTTAGTCTTGAGAATGATTTTAAAAGTGTGAGAAAAATAATCGGCTCATAAAGTATTCAAAGGAAGGAAAAATAAGGCACGGGGTTTATGCAGTGACTTTAACAAACCCAGAAAGAGTTGACCCCTCAGATTGCTGTGACTGACAGCAGCCCTGTGGGAAGGCAGTGTTCTTTTCTGGCCTGCTGGAAAGGACTGTTACTACTATATTATGTAGTAGAATCTATATATGTTAGTCCAAAACCACAAAGAGAAGTCTTGTCCCTTAAAATTCTCTATACCATATTTAATTATTGTAGCACACTTTACATACATATTATTATCCTGAATTTTATCAGCATTATGAAAGTTCCTCTTTGCTGTGGAAAAGAGGTTGTCAGACTAGAAGACATGAAATAATGCTGATGATCTTATTTATAAAGACAATATAAAAAGCAAACTTACTGTGCACAATTATTTGTAAAAGAATCTAATTAGCAGCCTGCAGATAAGATTGCCTTTTAGAAGGAATGAATGTTATGGGTGCAAGCAAGATGAAAGAGTTAAGCAAGCCCTTTTTTTTGTGATCTGTTGACCATGGCACACAGGAGATCTCGACCTCCCCCCTATAATGCGCTGTGGCTGGTACTTGATCTGGGAGCTGCTGGATGGCTCCCCAGAGGTTGTGGTGCCTGAAATTCTTTGGTGCAGTCAGTATGGACTGGAAACAACTCTTAGACAGAATGAGTGAGAGATTAATAGGGGCATGTAAAACTGTGTACAGTTTTTTTTAGTTTCTCTACAGCTGGTTCAAGCTTTTCTTCATTGCAGAATAAATTCTATACAACACATGCAATGCTGGGTTCTGATTATGTGCTTAGTGACTTATTACAGCTCTTATGTTGGTATCTGTATTGTAACATTTGAAAAGGCACTTACCATGGGCTAATTAACTAAACAAAGCCATTTTTGGTTGAATCTTTAAACGACAGTTTTTATCAAAGTACCAGATGAAAATTAGAGCTTCTTTTCTAGCCATCTGCAACCTTTTACTTGTTTCCCTTCCTTAGTGGTGTCATGTCATTGTACATTAGGATTCCCTCTAGCTAATGCTTATTTTACACTAAACATCTGCTCTGTAATGAGAAACCTATTCAGTTTTTCAGAACCATAGAAATTGATAAATATTAGCATATTTAAGGCTAATAGCAGGAATACAGTTTTTTTGGTTCTATCCAGAGTTGTGTAAATCACTCAGTATTTTTGTAGTATGGTTTATTCACCTGTAAAGCATAGAATCCAGGACCTTTATACTGTACTGCCTAAGCTGGGTCCAGAGCATGTATTTGCAATGGCAAACTCATCTCACTTGGCATAGACTGAGTATTTGACAAAGCCTTGAACTCCTCAGGTGAATTAATTGTTTCATCTGGCAAGCACTGTGCATAATGGTACTGGTGCTGTGTGCTCTTCGGCCCTTCTGGTCAGCGATCTGGTGGGCAGAAATGCCCCAGATCAAATGTAATCATTTCCTGATGCATCATAGCACTGTTATAATTTATCTTTATATCTTAATGAGACAGTCAGAATGGTAAAAACAAGAATGAATGACTGTCTCTTTAATTTTTGCTAATCAGAGACTGCCTGGTTTGGGTAAATGCATCTTATAGGAAGAAGCAAAAACAGCAGCGTTAAACAAATAAATGCAGCCATACAAACTTAGTACATATATAAGCCAGTGCTAGCCAGATTTTAAAATGAACTTTCAAAAAGCTAAATTAGAAAGTTTTTATAAAGTTTGTGCTAACTGATGTAGATACCTCCTGGTATTTGTGTCTTAAGAAATAAAGTTCTGCTTTGCTAAGTAACTTTCAGAGGTGTTAGGATGATGTGTTAAAATGTAGATATTTAAGATACTTTATTATAGAAGTAGTATAATGGACACAGAGGAGCAGTGATTTAATTAAAGGTAAGAATTAATTAAGGGTTTGCGTCGTATAAAGCCTCATTTGTCTGAACTGTTGGCACTGTGTAAACGTAATAAATTTAAGTGAACTTTGCACTTCTGCACCTGTATGCTTAGGGGTAGAATTAATAGGAGAATTTTGGAATCTCAGAATGGTTTGAGTTGCAAGGGACCATAAAGATCCTGTAGTCCTATCCCCTGCTGTGCGGAGGGACACCTCCTATTAGATCCAGTTGTTTTAAGTCAAATCCCACCTGGCTCTGTACAGTTCTAGGGATGGGGGCATCCACAGTTTCTCTGAACAGCCTTTCCCACTCTTAGTGGGAACTCTGTAACAGCATCTCTTAACAAAATCAGTGCCCCTTAATAAAAAAAACCAAACCTGGCCTAAAGTGTAGCTAGAATGCTTCAGTCCTGAGCCACAAAGCACTGGGAATATGAACAGTGGTATGGAGGCAATTTAGTTTGAAGGTGGACCTGCTGTTGAAGGTGTTGAGTATGTGTGTGGCTCCACGTGACTGATTTCTTTCATGTGTTTGGGGAGGACTCAGCTGGGTGATGATAGTGATCTTCATCTTAATATGAATTTGGTACACTGACTCCTGTAAAAGGGATACGGTTGGGTATTTATGAACTATAACTTTCTTTTTTTTTTAGTTGCAGATTGAAATATCATGGGCAGAAAATAGTTTGGATGATGTGTTTTGCCAGCATATTTCTGCAATTTCAGTTTTAACAATGGATAAGTGTAAGCACGTAGGACGTCTGCGACTGGCCCAAGATCACTCCATTCTCAACCCTCAGAAATGGCATTGCATGGACTGCAATACTACGGAGTCCGTGTGGGCGTGCCTCAGCTGCTCGCATGTGGCGTGTGGAAGATACATCGAAGAGCATGCACTAAAGCACTTTCAGGAGAGCAGCCACCCAGTGGCACTGGAGGTTAACGAGCTGTACGTTTTCTGCTATCTCTGCGACGATTATGTTCTCAATGACAACGCAACTGGCGACTTAAAACTCTTGCGCAGTACGTTAAGTGCAATCAAGAGTCAAAACTATGAGTGCACTACTCGAAGTGGGAGGACTTTGCGTTCTATGGGTACCAGTGATGATTCCTACCTTGCGCACGGTGGTGCCCAAGCCACGCTTCGGAACGAAGACAGGATGTTCACGGCTCTCTGGCACCGACGGCGTGCGGTCCTTGGCAAAATATTCAGATCGTGGCTTGAGTTGACACCTACTGGAAAAAGGATTTTGGAAGAAGAAAGACGTCAAGAAGAAGCAGAGCTAAAAAAGGACGAAGCTAGGAAGAGAAGACAAGAACGAAAGCGTGAGTTGAAAGCAGAGATGGAAAAGATGCCTCCAAGAAAGAGCAGTCGTTTACAAAATCAGATTAGAATATCCTCAAAACCAGAACCCTGCCCTCAAAAAACATCACAGAATGTGGAATTTTTGGCAGAGTTGAAAGAAACATATACCTCAGAAGAACTGAGACTGAAAAAAATAAGTGACTCTCCAATTAAACGAAGGCCTACAGTGACTCCTGGAGTAACAGGACTGAGAAACCTGGGAAACACATGCTATATGAATTCTGTCCTGCAGGTATTAAGTCACTTACTTATTTTTCGAGAATGCTTTTTAAAGCTTGATCTCAACCAAACTCAGGAACTGCTGGCAACAGCAAGCAATGGTAAAACAAGATCTTCATCTAAACACTTGTCAATAGCTGCCTCAACATTACACGTGAATGAAAACCAAGAAAAAGTAAAGGGATCATATTCTGTGAGGCGGCCTAGTTTATCCTCTGGATTAAGTGGAGGAGCATCAAAAAGTATGGAACTTATTCAGCCTAGGGAGCCCAGTTCAAAGCATATTTCTCTCTGTCATGAGCTGCATACTCTATTCCAAGTTATGTGGTCTGGCAAATGGGCACTGGTGTCTCCTTTTGCCATGCTTCATTCTGTGTGGAGACTAATTCCAGCCTTCAGAGGGTATGCCCAACAAGATGCTCAGGAATTTCTCTGTGAACTTTTGGATAAAGTACAGCAGGAACTGGAGACTACAGGGACCAGATACCCAGCTCTCATCCCTGCTTCTCAAAGAAAACTTATAAAGCAGGTTTTGAGTGTGGTTAACAACATTTTTCATGGACAGTTACTAAGTCAGGTATGTTTTATGATTACTTTTTTTAAGGTGTTTAATGATTTATAGTTCTGGATTTACTCTAGTCAGTCAGGTATGGACATACTTCAAAGGCTTATACATTTATTATAACTGTTGAGGGGGGATGGTGAGGATATATTACACAGTTTCAGAAGAAAGATTACACAGTTTGAATAGAAGCCACCCTGTAGCCCTCCTCCTACCAAAAACTAGGCCATTCAAACCCAATACACCTGTTAATCATAAAAGTCTTATTTGTTATTTTAAAACACACCTTTCCACCTACTGGGAAATACTTGTATTTGCTGTTAAGTGCCAACTCATTTGAAGGAATGAAGAATTTACAATCTCAAGTATCTGGCTTATCACTATAGTGCTACTAGATAAAAGGCGTTAAGGAAGGTTAATCTAGTGTAAGTAGAAACTGATTGGCTGTCAAACAGGATATTATTTCACTAAATAACTTGAATTTGAGATTGATTACCAGTGAGTAATTGCATGTCATGATTTTATGTACAGAAATACTAACACTTCTTTTCTATTGCAACACAAAGATACAGAAGGCTCTGTCAACACAGGAACCAAATTTGTGGGGTGGAGGCAATGGTGGTTCTCCTTCTTTCTGCATGACTCCTTTTTTTCCCCCTACTTGTCAGCTCCTTGTTAAGTGTTTTAGTGTGTTCACTGCTATTATGCATATCCCAACAGTGTGTACAAATGTCTGAATACGTACTGAACAAACAAATGCTTGTTTCTGTTGAATTGATCTAAAAACTAACCAAATTGCTGCAGGAACAGAAGTTGGGAAGTTCCTGGCTGCTGGAATGGATTTGTAGTATACATGAACATGTTAACTGAGGGAGTGTGGAAGCATTTGATGAATATTGTGTGTAAAGAAAAGGCTTAGCACAAAAATGTCCGTTCCTGGTATTCTATTTGGATGATGGTTTAATGTTTTAATATGTAAAACTGGAAATCCAAGTGTTTTTTGACTAAGGTAGGATTGTTTACTGCTATGATCCTTGTAAACTTCATAGGAAGGTAATAGGGCTGTTTGCAGCACATGTCACCCCTCAGTCATTTTAGGTTTTGTGAAACTACTGGAAACTGTTAGATCTATCAATAAAACTGGATCACCAGCTACCTTCTGCCTGGCCCAGAGCACCAGCTCTTCTGTGGCATACTTCCTTTCCTTGGGCACTAGATATCTTGTATCACGGTTGCACAACTGGAAGTGTTTAGTATATTATTAAAGAGTTTTTTGTTTGAAAATTCCATTCCTCTCCAAAGTAGCAACTTTGCCAGCAAAATAAGGTTATTTTTTTAGGAATAGTGACAAGGTTTGCTTGCATTGCGAACCTCCTTACAGGATTCATTGCTTTAGTAAGAATTTTCAAGGCTGTAAAGATACGGCATTATTTCAGTAATGACTACTTTCACATATTTTTAGCTTTATATGGAGAGGTTTGTGACTAGAAACCCTCCCACCTTCCGGAGACCAGGAGAGGAGTAGTGAGAATTCTCTTATGAGTAAACTAAAACAAAACCAATACAAAACAAAGAAAAAATCCTCACTTCCACACTATTGAGTAAACCAGAAAGGGAATTTGTCAGTTTTGAGGTATCCCCTGACTTTTGTGACTACATGCAGCTCTTACTGCAGCTGCTCCATATCTGTGTGCAGAATACAGCCTTGATCAACTCAAGAATGCCGCTCTGAAGTAAGAGAAGCAAGAAAAAGAGTATTGAGACTGTTATTTAGTAGTTTCTCCCTGGCTCATTAGGCAGTTCCCATGGACTGTTCAACACTTTACCCCTCCCAGTGTTCCCTTTGTCTTTTGCCACTCCTTTTTTTTTTTTTTTTTTTTAGTTTAGTCTTCACTTGTGGTTTTGAACATGATAAATATTATGAGGAAAAGGTAAGCCCTGAAGATTTAAATTCCTTCCTTGTAAAATATATTCAGGTCATCTTAATGATTTAGTCCCTGGTGTTTGCGCATAGAAAGATGAACTCTTAAAAACTCTGTTAGGCAATTATTTTCCTTTCCTCAGTAAGATTCCTGCATCATGATTTCACTAGGTGTTTGTCAGAACTGCTTTAATGAAGTTAACAGAAAAGGCAAGAGACGCCCATGCAGGGCGGGAAAAAACCCCCAAAGTTCATGCTGTGTCATTGCATCTTGGACAGTGTTAGCTCTTAAAAGCAATGAGTGTATGTCTAGTCCTTACAGGCTTAACTTTATCTACCTACAAGATAAGGTAAAACTGTGATAAAATAGTAATAAATATAGTAATGCTGTGACAGTATTACAGTTTCTTTCTAGAAGATAATTGGAGCTGTTCCTAGCTGTCCTTATTAAAAATAAGATGGGATTTTATTCTGGCGTGTTAAGTTACATCTTGTTTCATTGAGAAAGGGGAATTGAGAAGTGTGTTTCTGTGTGCAGTTGCCTTCCATTTTAGAACCCCTAAAACATTACCATACTTACTGGCCCTTTGTACAGAAAGTATAAGTTCAAGATACTTGGTTCTGTGAGATACTCAAGTGCCATGAAGTCAATCTTCCTGACCTTCAAACCTCAGGAATACTATGAGCTACTCTTGATAAAAGAACACAGAGGATCTCTTACAGTGCTGATAAGCTGTGTGTTTACTTAGGTATCACATTACTTTCACATGTGCAGCTCAACTTTTACCCCCTTCTTCTAGTTCTAATTTAACTTGAAGGGAAGTCATAATCCTGAGTTTGCCATCAGTCTGTTGCTATTGAAGTGCTGCCTGGTTCAGCACTAACTGAATTTAGGATCTAAGATTAAGAAAGCAGAGAATTGAGTGTTTGAGAATCTTGTGCTTTTTGATAACTAGAAAAAGTTTTGGGTGATGTCAAAACAATTGAACATTTTATATGAGGTAGTTATGTTTTGCTATTTTCTCAGCTAATTTAAAGTAAGTTTTCTTCATCTGCTGCTTGAAATACTTTACTTTTTTATGGAGTAGTAGACTAGGCAATGGCTAACTCCAGGAATAGCATAAGCAAATTGCCTCTGTTATTTTATTTTATATTTGTTCTAATACTTGTTTTAGGATTTCAGCTTTTTACTTTGCAGTACTGTGAAACTGCAATACCTGGTACATCTAAGAGAAGTAAAGATCTGCACTGTAGGTGCAAAGCCCTTCCTTTCTGCTCTATCTTCATGTGCTAGTCTTCCTGCTCCTAGCGATTGGAGAAAGTGGCTCATACCTCAAACCCACTGGGACTCTGAGGAGAGCCCAATATGTCTATTAAAACCCTAGTTGTTTTCACTCCCTCAGTTCTTTTACTCTTGTGGAAGGTACTAACTGTCTCCTGTCCTCAGTCCTTCAATGGGAAAGGAGAAACTTCTGTGCTGTGAACTCACGTGGCAATGGTAAACTGATCCACACTGGCTCACTGATCTCTAAAGTACACTTCAAGAGCTCAAGTATGTTGGCTGTTGTCTCAAGAGTTTTTGGCTTGTGTTTTTTTAAATGGTACCAACTAAATAGCACAGTATGCAACAATTTTTAAAGTATCTTTATTTCAACTTTGTCCATATTAAGCAAGGAGGGGGGCAGGTGTGTTTCTTAAAATCCAGAAATGGAAATAACAGATTTTATTGTGTGTCACATGTACTCAGAAATCATATGAAAAGAAATTCTTGTACAAGGATAAAATCCACCTTGAGTTTCCTTCTCCAGGCTGAACAGTCCCAGGCCTCTCAGCATTTCCTCATATGTCAGATATGTCCAAGGCCTTTCATCATCTTCCTGGCCCTTTGTAGGACTCAGTCCAGCATATCCATGTCTCCTTTTTTTCTGAACACAGGGCCCAGCACTTCAGCTGTGTGGGAGCTGAGAAGAGGGCAGGGATCACCTGCCTGGACCTGCTGGTGATGCTCTGCAGAATGCAGCTCCAGAGGCTGTTGGCCTCCTTTGCCATAAGGGCACATCTCTGGCTCCTGGACAGCTTGTCCCCCAGATCCTCTCTTCCCACCCAGCCTGTACTGGTGCCTGGATGATTCATGCCAGTAGCAGGATGTGGTGTTTCCTTTTGTAGAGCTGCATAAGGTCCCATTCCAGGCCCTGTGCCATTCCCAGTAGGTGGTAGTGCCCCCCAGCCAGCCTTACCAGCCACTCCTCCTGCTTTGTGTCTTCTGCAGACTTCTCAGAGTTCAGAAAAATTGGCTCCAATATTTTTTATAGCAATGCCTGGTAGGAACTAGCTTCTAACACCTCTAGGCATGCTTAAAACTTCCTAAGCAGTTAGATTACTTCCTGATCATTTTTAAGATGGAATCTGAACAAAATGCTTCTCCCTGCTCCTGCTCAGCATGGCAGAATATAACAGTGTGCAGTGATCAGGGAAACAAATATGCCAGGTCTTGGGGAGTGAAGTAGGTTCTGACCAGTGTAGTATGCAAACTATTCTTAAAGCGTATTTCAGGACAGATTGTCTGAGGAAAGGGGAAGTGTGATTTTTGAGTTGTTTGAAAGCCTTCAGTTTTGCGTAGTATGCTGTGAGTTAAGAGTTTGGGGGGGAATGCTGAGGGTGATCTGTGTACTGCTGGGTATTAAGTCTCCCATTGAACAGACTGTTAGAAAGAAAAGAACTTAAGGCAGGTAATGGGACAATTTGCAGTTAAACCAGTTGATGTCATGTATACTGATTTCTGTATTTTGGTGTTAGTCTTTGTGTTTTTATGTTTAGCCTGACCTCCAACATGATTGTCAGGTTGTTTTCCAACTAGATGAAAATAACATTTTAAATTAATCTTTAAGAGGCCATTGAATCACAGACTACAGTTACCTGTGGTTATGCTTTATGTTATTCTGCTAAAAAGATAAAGATCATTTTGAGGATACTGTATGCTTATCACTACAAAGTTCAGTTGGGTTTTTTTATACTGACTGTCATATGAATTCTGCATTTTAGTTGTATTCCAGAGACTCCCTTCAACTTCAATTACTTTCCTGTGCAAAAATTGAATTATTAATCATTATATATATATGTCTCATTTAGTGAATGCACAAAAATGGGACTGGCTATTTTACTCTTCTTAAAAATGACAAAGGAAAACACAGAGTTGGGGCAGAGGTGGTTAAGAGTTTTCTTTCTTCCATGCAAGTGTAGGGAACACAGGCAAAACAGTTGATGATGAAGTTGGCTTTTTCTGCAGCAATATGTTAACTATTTTCTTTGGCTGCATTTACACTGAATGCCATCCAGGGCAGTGGCTGTCCGTCACGTCATTGTGGCCACAATGATGCTTGTCTGAGTAGTCTCTGTGCTTAGCTTGAATCAAGCAATTTGATCCAGCTCTTTTCAGTCTGGCCTTTGGCCCATGATTGAATACTGAGCTTTAACCAAACAATTGTATTTAGTACCAGTGTTTCAAGGCATGAGAGGGTGGTCAGAGCAAAACATAAGGTAGAGATTTCAGACTAGTTAAAATCTGTAATTTACTTTGCTCTAGTGTGAACTTTTCATTTGTTTTGCTATAAATGACAGCATCAAAGCCTCTTATAATAGCAATTCTGAATTACAAAGGGAAGGTGGAATCAAACCCTGAATTTATAATCACAGACATCACTGACCAGGTTGCTCGAGTAGACTCCCATATTACTGTTGTGCATACTTTTACTGTACAAAATTACACTGGACAAATGTGTAAAGTTTTTGCCCTTTGCGTTCATATTTGGGGTTCGTTTTGTGTTTTATAAAATCTCAACCAACTTTTGAACAGTTTTTACAAAATTTCTGCCCCTCTGATGGAGAAAGAAAATCTGGGGTGCTGCACTGTGTGAATGATAATGGAGTTTGAGATAAAGGAGTCCCATTTAGGACAGAAAGAAGAGTGATGGTAATGTCACAAAGCCAATGCCACTGGACAGGCCAGTACAGATGAATTCCACAGGAGGCTGGGAATGCTCCTGCTTTTTGAGTAAGCCAGTTGGTAAGCCAATGCCTGGCTAGGAAAAATACTTCCACCCTTGTTGCAGTCGTGCTTGGCTGTCCTTTCCCACCTCATCACGCACAGGGGCTGCTGTGGTTGGGCGCTCTTGCCCGGCTGTGTCGGGTTACCGCGCTTCTGGCAGCTACAGAAATCCCAGAGTTTAACTCTGCTGCAGTGAGGACTGGCTTGGATTTGAGGAAATAAGTGCAGCTGTGTATCAGTACAAGGTTTTGTCCCCGCAAATCAGCTTTGCTCACAGTTGCATGACGAGATGAGAAGCAGATTTATTGCATCTGTTTGTGTTCTTCAGGTTTTTTGACTGGGAAAACCTGGAAGCTGGCTCTATTATTCATGTCTTTTTTCTCTGGGATAGTACTCATTAGCTAGTTGGGAAAGATCATCTTAACCTAGATTATTAATATAATACACTAAATTTAAAACCTCAAAATGTGTTAAAATTATCCGTATTGGAGTCACGTGTGTTCCACATCCTGAGCTCCCTAATCTTAAGTGTGCATTGATGTGCAACAAATTCTTAAATACCTCATCAATTAAATAAACTTTTGGCCTGACAAAATTACCCATTTGTGCAGCAGAAATTTATTAGTCATTCTGGGATTAAGCTGGAGTGTGATTGAACTGTGGCCAAACATACCATTTTGTCTCCCATATCTAGATTTCAGCTCTGAATTACTAATAATTTGTGGCTTTGAAATGCTGCCAGATGTTAGCACTTGCAAAAGACACTCCTGACAGTGTAAATTAAAACAGAAGAATCTCCTCTTTTCTGCCATGTAAGTTTTGAAGTTTTGTTTTCTAAGAACAAGGCAGTGGCATTTTCATCTTAGAACTTAAAGCAGTCAACAGCTTTCCTAACTGCACTGCTGAATGTTCATAGTGGGACACAAATCCACAGGTGCACTTGGTGGCTAATGCAGAGATGGAGTATAAGCTGTTGCAGCTACCGAGTGCGGTTACAAGAACACCTAAGAGGAAGATACCACGAGGTGACAGATAGGGCCTTATATAAATGATCATGAAATACCAAAGCAGGGTGAATAATTACCTAACAGCAAACCTTCAGAGGAAAACAAAGGAGCATCTGAGCAAAACCGAGTGTACTTTCACACTTGTGTAGGCTTACTAACCAAACTGAAGGGAACTACACCAAATTTGTGTAGAGCAGCAGAAGTGTAAAGGGGTCCCTGTGAAATAACAAACTTTGGATGTCACATGAATTTTCATTCCTTTATTACTATGTCTTTGTGTTAGTTGTTTTGAACAACTTGTGGTATTTTCGTAAATAGGAAGCATGCAACACCTAATGTGTTGTCTTTACAGCTTAGAAGAGCTACTGCTTTTAGCTTATTTTCCTAAGTATTGAATGTTATAATAAATTAATTGTCTCCTGCCTGTAGTATCTGCATTTTCCAGGTTGACTCACTTCACTTCTTTACATTTTATTTATGTTGTCTTACTGCTTGTCCTTTCCCTAGTGTGACGATGGATCCACTTACTGAAAGAAGAAATAAATTATTTTTACCTGTTAATTTTTCTTTGAAGAAGTGTGCTTCCTAATCCAGGCTTCCCTGGAAGACTTACAAAGTAAGAAGGATATGCCTTTAAAATCCCCAGCTGTTCCTTTTTATTTCTTTTGTGTGTGTGGTTTTGATTTATTTTGATTTGTTTATAAATTAACCTATATTATAATTTCTCATGTAAATTTTCCTTTTTGAGAAAAGACTCCTGAGACTTCACCAGCTGCTTTCTTTTGGACAGTCCCAGACAGAACATTTTGACACTGTTTTTGTTTCTCAGTAAAACATAAGAACGCTTACTTGTTTGTGGTAACGGTTTTGGACATGCTGCTGCTTCAGAGAAAAGAAATTAGGTGTATCATCTCTGTTGTTAAATGACTTTGTCTTGCCTTTGGTTACCCTTGGTTATCTCTAGGAAAAAGAATCTCTTTTTAGAGCTATGTTATGGTACATGTTTGGCAAAGTACATTTTTTAGTGTAAGCAGCTGGTGGAATATCTTTTTTACAGGTTACATGCCTTGCCTGTGACAATAAATCAAATACCATAGAACCTTTTTGGGACCTGTCCCTGGAGTTTCCCGAGAGGTATCACTGCAATGGCAAGGAGATGTCGTCTCAGTATCCATGTCTGCTGACAGAAATGCTGGCCAAGTTTACAGAAACTGAAGCTTTGGAAGGAAAGATATATGCATGTGATCAGTGCAACAGTGAGTAAAGGCAGTATGTACTCATGCATACATTCTCTGTGTGAAATATAAACTGACAGTGCAGGTATAGAAGTCTTAAAAGTATATTGCAAACAAAGACCTTCTTCTTATGTCCTGCTGTGGTCACTTGACAGCTGTTACCTGCCTCCTAGAAGATTAAATTTTTCAAAAGAGCTTTTGAAGTGTGATGCTTCATTTTGATACAGTCTCATGACACACTAATGTGGTTTCTAGTACTCCCAGCTGAAGAAGCCATCACCTTTTTAAATTAAGGTCACTAATGTAAGTGACCACAAGTTTTTTACTTGCATCATAAAATAATCATTGCAAAACGGCTCTCAGAGCGTATCCTTTTTAAGGAGGCATGTACCATAAATATCTAGGTCCACACAAATTCTGTGGATAAATCTTAGACTGAAATACAAGGCTGTTACCAAGATTTGTATTGTGTAACTATGTGTTTGACCTCAGCAAAACGAAGGAAGTTTTCTTCTAAACCAGTTATACTCACAGAAGCTCAGAAGCAGCTCATGGTGTGTCGACTACCTCAGGTTCTCAGATTACACCTTAAACGGTTTAGGTAAGTAGTACCACAACAAAAAGTGTTGCAAACTGACAGATTCGGTCTTGCTCTACCATTGCTTAGGATCAATGTATTTCAGCATCTGTTTCATTTCCCTTTACTAGTATGTTGAGAAATAGTTGCTAGAAACTTCTTTTCCTTGTTCACTTGAAACATCAGTAAGCTATGTTATAAGTTTAAGCTTTAACTTTTAACTTTTTGGATTTCAGTACTTGCTACTCTAGTACCAAAATTATTTTATCCTTGTTTTCAGTCAAAACCTACTAACCTTGCTCTGAACTCTAATGGTAAAAATTAATCTCGTGGTAGAGCAGGATGCTTATAATCACTAATGCACAAACCTGGACTGTATTCAGTGGAAGTCTCAGATAACAATCCTGTATCCAAATACATAAATATATTTAGCTTCAGAGAAGGGACACTGCATCTCTGTGAACTCATAGCACACCATCAGTACCATCGGTCCCTCATACAAAAGAAACTGAAAATGAGATAGAATAAATGAGAATTACCAAGGAGGTATAGCAGGTGGGAAATACTTCCTACTCACCACTGCAAAGATTTTAAGATAGATGTTTCAGAAGATGAGAACAGTAGGTACCTTAGACACATTTAAAAGGCCTTGAAATAAAGAAGTAAAAGAGGAAGCTTAGGGAAAAAAAAACCCTAGATTTTTTTTTTTTTTGTACACAGAATAATAGTGAAAATATTATGTTGTGTTCGAACATAATAATTCAGAATGCTGTGCTCTTTCCTTAAAAAAACCATAAGTTTTCATTTGATTTCACTTTCCAGGTGGTCAGGACGCAATCACCGTGAGAAGATTGGTGTACATGTTAGTTTTGATCAAATTCTAAACATGGAGCCTTACTGCTGCAGGGAATCCCTCAAGTCTCTCCTGCCTGACTGCTTCATCTACGACTTGTCTGCTGTGGTAATGCATCACGGGAAAGGATTTGGCTCAGGGCACTACACTGCCTACTGCTACAATTCTGAAGGAGGTAGGAACCAGCTGGGAAATGAGCAGTGAGGGAGAAAGGGGTGTTCCTAATTCTAACCTCATAGAAAGAGAGTCTTTGCTCAAAAGCAAAAGGGAATCAATTGTAGTTGATCTGCCTGAAATGAGAAGTGCAGCTCTGTAGACCAACAGTTCAGTTTTTGTATTGCCTTGTTGCCTTGTTAAATGTGTTCTAGCTATAAACTCTCTTGTAAATCTGAGGAAGCTGAGCTAGGCTTTTAAAACATTGACGTAAATAAACCAGATCAACGGAAATAGTTTTCTATTTGTACACAACTCATTAAATAGGACCAAACAGTAATCAATTATTAAATATGATGCAATTACTTAAAATCAGTGTTCTGATGACTTTTTTTTTCTGGTATATTTCCTTATTGTAGGATTTTGGGTACACTGCAATGATTCAAAACTCAACATGTGCACTATGGAAGAAGTATGCAAGGCTCAAGCCTACATTTTGTTTTACAGCCAACGACTTACTCAGGCAAATGGACACGGTAGAGTCCCTTGTCCTAGCACAGCTGAAAGTCAGCAGCACCCAGAATTAGCTGGCTCTTGCATGGACAACAGTAGCAGCTAATCCAAAGCCAGTTAACTGCGTGTATGGTAAAGGTTTAAATTGTCATAACTATGTATTTTTAAAAGGAAGTACAGTATTGTACTTTTTCAATGTTTATATAGTTCTGTATTAGTTGAAGTACCCTTTACAATGGTTAGCAAAAGTTTTTATTGACAATAAGTAACTTTCAAAGTACCTAGAATTTCAATACAGCTATTTTTTTAAAGAAGAGATTGCTATGTGCATTTAACTTTTACCTCAGGCTATTTTTTTAAGCTGGTTTTGTATTTTGATAATATTTTTGAATTGGTTTAGAAAATTTACTTCAATGGGCAACTGATATTTGTCTGGTTAATTTTCTGTATATGCTTGTGTACATTTTATAGAATAGTTCTAATGATACCGTGATTCTTACTGTCTTGCAGGAATTGCTACTAGGTCTTAGAATATTGACATTCACCAGCAAGGAATGTTAAAACATGTCAGATAGTAACTGAATTTTTTTGTAGGCAACTCTCTGTGAAATTATTTTGCAAGCTTGAATGGCTATACTAAAGATACACCGATAGAATTTCTTAAAATCTGAACTTGGGGAAATAGAGCATGAAGTTATTTTCATGTAAGTGTGTAAGAGGAGTGTTTAATAACACAAGAATGTATCTTTATCAAGACTTGCATGTTTTAGCCTTAACAAACCTGACAACTTAAAACTCAAGTGCCAAATTCAAAGTAATTTAACAACCAGGGGCTTTTTTATTACAAAAATTTATAAAGTTTTCCCCCATACAATAAAACCACACTTACTCACCCCACTGTCACTGCTGCAAGAACATTAGCATCCCTTTTCTTGAATTGGGCCAGCTTACTTTAAGCTGCAGCAAGCATTGTCTCTCTCAGTCATCCTTGAGCAAACAGCTGATGAAAAGCAGCTGCAATGTTTGCATGAAAGCATTCTCAGACTGGTTTCATTACCCACAACTGCTGTACCTTATACTACACGGTCCTACCACTAGCATTAACCAAACTGTGCAGTGAGGAGAATTTAACAAGCAGGAATTATCAGTCCTCCACATACAGTAGTTAATGCCAATTAAATTTTAATTGTGAAGTTATTTTGTGTAAGTCCTATGCAAATTGTTACCTCATCTTCTGCAAAGTTTATACCTCAATAAAATGCCTTGATATGGACAGAAAAGCATGTGTGTACTGGAATAAATTCCAACGTTATCATTACATTTTTAAAAATTATTTTTAGATTTTGTCTAACAGGAGTTAAGGTGTTAACTATACAACTGGTTTGGCCATCTCTCAGTGATTTTTTAGCTGGTTTTGCTATCATTTTTGTTTCTGAAAGATGCCATATTATAGCAAGCACACAGCAGCCTCAGATCTCAGACTTCTTGGTCTTGTGCTCATCTTAATGAAGTGTGCAAAACTGTTCATGTGTTGGTTTGGGGAACTTTTTGGTTGGTTGGGTTTTTGGTGGTTTTGTTATAGTTTTGTTTTGGTTTTTTTTTTCTTTTTTTAGCCAAAAGCCACGTGCTGAAGTGAGTGATCTGACAAATGTACTTGTTATGGCTGTTCAGTCTTTCTAATACTTTCATCTGCTGTCCTGGCTGGTGAGGAAATGCATGTAATTTAAACACCACTTTCTACTTACAGGTAGTTCAGAAAATTTGCCTTTTAGGCTTCTGATACTTTTTCTTCCTCCAAGCACATCTCTTAGGAGATCCACAGGGGTCTTCAGAGACTCAAGCATTAACAGAAGAGTCTGTCTTTGGACATGTAGAGAGCAACTTGGGTGTGAGAGTTAGTCTCAATCATCACTATAAAGTACGTACTCAAGTGCCTTAGAAGGAATCTTACCCTGCCATCTTTACTAGAAAGATTGCCTAGGCTCTGCTTCCAGCTATTCCCCTGCATTGCAGCAAAGGTTGCTAAGTCTCAAGACTTTCTCTGAAAGACATCTTTAGCTCTGCAAAAGCAAATCCAGCTTTCTTCCCATTGCTCCTCTTGGATAGAACAAGAGGAGAAAGAGTCCTAGTCCTCCTAATCAAGGCAGTGGGAAGGGTAGAGATGATTAGTGCAGTCCTCCACAAGGATGAGCTAATTCAGGTGCTCTTCTCTACATCTTCTTCTTCAGTTCTTAATATTTAACTAATTCGGGTAGTAGCTCTGCACCCTTTAACCAGATTAAGGCTGCTGGCCTCTCTTGCCATAAGGGCACGTCACTGGTTCATGGACAGCTTCTACCCCAGGTCCTTCTCGGGGCAGCTGCTTCCCACCCAGCCTGTGATTCCTGCCCAGGAGCAGGAGTGGTGATTCCTGTTGTAGAGCTGCAGGAGGTAGATTCCTGCCTCATTCCCTGGGCCTGTCCTGCTCCCCTTGTGTGGCAGTGCCCCCAGCTGGCCTACCAGCCACTCCTCCAGCTTTGTGTCATCTGCAGACTTGCTGAGAGGTCTCAGGGATGCAGCACACAGGCCAAAGCAGCCTCCCTTTAAACTGAAAAACAGTAACAGTTCCCAGTCCCAGGTGGTAATTAATTGATTTATGCATCCTGACAGCACACACGTTCACTTTTCTCTAGTAGTACAGAAGGCTTCTACAGAGCCCTCTCCCATTTAAGGGATTCAGAGATTTAGTCTGAAAGGAAAAAAAATTTGTGGTTTCAAAAACTGGGGACATAGGCACTTCCAAAACAACTAGGTAAAAAATTTATTATTCATCTGAACTGCTGACTAGCCTGCACAGAGCCCTGTACCTTCGTAAAAAAGGGAGATGTACGCATCAGTAGAAATGCAAAGCAAAGCTAAAATGAGTATGACTTTAAGTTATAAGAGTTGGGTGCCTGTCATGGCAAAAACACAAGTCAAAAATGATAAAAGAGTCAGAGCAGAGTTGTCTTTTTTCTTTTACTTTAAAAATACTGAAACATTCAAAATTATAAAAACAGAAAAGCCTCTTGAATCCTTGTAGAAAAAAATAACTATGCATAAGTCTTAAAAAAATATAACCTGCTTTAGATCATGCCATGCTTTTGGCAAGCTACATGGTCTTTATCTCTAAACCCACCTGTGTGAAAGTGTTTGGACTGAGGAAAATATACTGCCCACCTCCCATTCTGGACAGTGGACTGATGTTCCACAGAAGGCTGAGTACCAACAGTGCATAATCCTGGGAAATAAATAAGTGAAAAGCCTTACTCTCTTTTTTTTTTGGAATTAGGATTTGGCAAAATTCCTCTATCTCCACAAGCACCAGCTGTAAGAATCAAATTAACAAATTCCAGTTACATTTACACATCCCATCATTAAGTTTGCATACCATCTTACTGTGTTTTGGTACTGTTCTGAAAGCAGTATTTTGATACACTGAAGCAAACACAACACAACCACATAGACACAGCAGCAGTTTTCTTGCTGGAACAGGAGCTCCACTTGCCTCCCCACATGCTCTATTTCAGCCTCCTCTTTGAAATGCTGTGGTTACACTCTCCCAGCTGTGTTTGCTGGACCCACCAGCCCTGTCTTACCCACATCTAAGAGGAGAAGCATGGTAGTGGAGTCTAAAATTAGGAAAATCTTAGGCCATGCCTTCATCAAAAGGACACGTCACTCAAGGTCAACTGTGTATACTCTAATGGATGTACAAGAAACAAGACCCTGTCTTCTGGGTATCTGACAGCAGACCTCAACATCTGGCTCAAAAGTCTTTTGGCAAACTTTTGATTTTGTCAAGTGACGGGAGCATGGTTCACTTACCAGACAGCATCCAGGACTTCTAACACTTACAACAGCAGGAAAAGGCAGTCTGAAGAGCATGAGAGCAGTAAGAAATTTATTTATTTTAAGGAGATAGAAATAGGGCTTGCCTTTTCTACTGCCCAGAAGGAGGGCAGGAGGGCCAGCAGCACAGGATGCTCGTAGGCAGAAACACCCAGTTAAATTTATGAGGAATAATCGTCACACTCTGCAAGTATTTTTCTGAGTCATTTCTACTGTAACTTGTTGCATGTGATGATCAGCCTCTACGTGTGAATTAACAAACAGCCAGCAAATTAAAAAGAGGCCTTAGTCCAAACTAGCTCTGCTAGACCGGGTCTATTATATTCAGGTTAAAAACCCAAGAAACAAAAGAAAGAAAACACAATTGATTTGTAAAACCAAATGTTTTTAAAGTTACTATCAGTGAAGGTAAGAAAGCCTTAAGCTGTAGAAACAATTCCAAGTCCCACTGAGCTACTACTAAACAGGCACCTTCTAGAGAGAAAAGTCTGGAAATTGCCAATAAGCAGGCAAGAACTAAAACCATTTGTGTTGTTTCTAGTGGACTTTGTACAAAAATAGGTGAGCTGGAAGCCAGCCAGGCTACAAGAACCTGCTCGTGTCACATCAAGAAATGCAGAAGAGTATGGTCTTGTTAGCATTAATAAAAACAGCAGCAGCAATGTACCCAGCACAGATTCAGCACAGAAAGTGCCAGCTTTCACTTTGCAATGCACAAGCACCCACGCTAGCTACTGTTTCTCGGGAAGCTGAGACATACATAACCACACAGCTGCATAAATTAAAATTCATTGCTGGGATGCCAAGATCCCCGAACAGCAACAGCAGAAATAAATACACATTCCAGTATCTCATTTCATCCACTTCTGCAAGTTTAAACAGTACTGAATTTGAACAATACTTGTAATTGGTGTGGAGAAAATAACTGATATTTTTAAGTTAATATGAACTAGTCTATAGAGACAGGCTGACTAAAGGAGCAGGTGAAGCATCTGTTTTCTAAGCACTTATGTTTAAGGCACTGTTACTGACCTATTAACAGAGCTCATTTTTATCACCAGTAACTACTGAAAATTTTAATGTGCAAGTAATGAGGTAAAGATACAGCATTGGAAGACATATTGCATATAGGCCCTCAGAGCCATGGGATTTAGTTTACCTTTACAAATGAGATTCAGCAGTCAGATTTCACTGCAGGAGTCAGATAATGACTTTTTATGTCAAGAAAACATCAAATACTCCAGATTATTTTTTCTGCATGAAGTAACTTTTAACACTCGAAAATAAATAGTTTTCCTTGTCCCCATCACTTGTGCAATCAAATGTGAACTTTAAAAAGACAGGCAATCACATGAAATTTGACTCTGTGCAAGAGGGTATGCCAATGGCAAAGATTATGTAGGCACATACACTAAAACTGAGTTGACTTCAGCCCAAAGCTGCATCTTGATGCCACCAGCAGCAGAGACCACCAGCTGCATTTGACATGTTCTAATACAGCTGAAGTCTAAACTAAAGACTAGCACACTCAAAACCCTTACCATACACCTTTACTGCAGTTATCACATTTTGCCCTGTAAAGTGTTGATGACTTCTTGCCCTGGATCCCAGCACTGACAAGACTATTTAAACAAGCATAAAAGGCCAAGTTCCATATGAAGGGTAAGACAAGGTCCAGTTTCAAGACAAGAAATGGCAAATCAAGTTTGTAAAATATTTAATAGAGCAGTTTCCCAGTGGACTCCTGACCAGAATCATAACCAGACTTCTAAAAATTATATATATTTTCAGATTTGAAAATTTATCTTTATTTTTTACAAAATGGATTCCAGGAAGTTTAAAAGGCAATATCATAGAGGACTGGGGCGCAGAAATCAGGTGTAGTCATTCAAAGCATTCAAGTAGGAATATGGTCATATAAATATTTGAAAAGCATCTTTTATCATAAATGTTCAGAACAAAATGTATAACTCATTCCAAACTAAAAATTGAGCTTTATAGCACATATTTCCCTGAACAGAAAAAATAAGTAACTTTTGAAATATTTCTAAAGGCCTGAAAGCTTTTTCCATGGTTAGTTACAATTAGAAGACTTGCCTTAGATTAAATTCCTTCCTTTCCAAATATGGAAAGTATTAACATCAGTCCACTGTTAAAACAGACAATGTGTTGCAAATTAATTCTGGTAGAGTATGTTCCAAGAAAGCCTGGAGTATAAAGGTGCTGAGGTGGCTCTGAGTTAGTAGTCGTCACCCCTGCTGACGACCTCCTTGCAGGTGGGGCGCAGCAGGATGGTGTGCTCAAACTGCGCCGTGTAGGAGCCCTTGATGTCGCACAGGGGCGGGTACGGATCCACGATGCCCAGGTCACACAGGTTCTTCAGCGCCATCAGGTATTTGCTCTCCCCCAGGCGATCCAGCCACCGGCGGCAGAAGGCAAGAGTACCAAAGTTTTCGTTGATAACATTTAGCAAGTGTTTCGCTCTTGGAAGCCTTGGAGGGAAAAAGCCAAACAAGAATGCGTTGGAGAAGAAAGAGTTATCACCAGCATGCATTCACTACAGAAATAAACCACACCAACTAAGAATAAGGTCAGACTGCAAGGTCTTTTTAGACTGCCTAGACTTGGGATGTCTTTCTACATCAATCACATGTTCTCTTTAGAAAATTAAGCACTCTCCTCCTGGCAAACAGGTATCCTTCAAAACAGATTGTGAACCTATCTGCAAGCTAAACTAAACAGAGACAGAAATATCTCTCTTAAAAAATAAAAGAACATTTCATTTTATAAAGAAAAACAGAATTGTTCCTGGTTCAGAGTGGTCGGTAATCTGAACTAATTTTGGCAAAGCTTGGTGGTTTAAATTGCTGAGTTTTCACTTCTGAAGTAAATACTCAGTAAGCTTTTTATTCATACTTCTTACAATATACAGGCATAAAAAAAAATATATTTATAGATCTTCTGAGAACTAAGCTTAATTGCAGTTAAGCAGTTCCTTTGTGATCTTTAGTCTAATTCTTCCCATACTCTTTCACATTCCTAGTATGGGCTATGGAAAAGCATGTCTGCCTGCTGTATTTCTGACCTGAGTGGTCTTTGTTTCAGAAAATATGTTGCACTCCTAGAAATCACAAAATGCAAACCCAGTGAAATTAAAAATGAGGAATTTCTTCATTTTACAGCAATGCACTAAAACAAAAACTCAAAACTCTCAAAATATCCATAAAATAAAACAGACGGCACAAATAGCTTAACAGATTCTGGGAACAGCAGTAAGACAAAGATTGCAGCACACAACCACAGTACAGATATTGACTAAAAAACCCACTATACATTTAATACACAGGTGAATACACAAATATAATCTATATACTACTAAGCATCAAAAAAAAAAAGGAAGATTGTTAAAAAGACAATATAAAATTCTGAAAACATATTTTCCCCATTTTCAGTTTCTGAATAATTTTCAGAATTATTTCTGTGTTATTCCACCTTAACAATCAGAGTGTATTTTGTAACAGTATTGCTAGTACTGCCCTTTGAGTCCTCTGATGGCCTTATTAATTATGCATTGTATCAAATTTGAATCCCAAGGGGGTGGTATCAAAATACTCTAACAAAATCCAACCTTATTGGCACATGCCCGACATCAAAGTTCTTCATATAATGAGAACACTCCATATCATCATGAACAACGCCTTTTCCTGTGCTGCCGAAGGTTTCTATAGCATACACTTCACCTTCCTAAGGACAGAAAAAAGGAACATGTTGCAATATGAAAATGTGACATCGTGTCATTCTGATACAACATCTCAGTATTACACTTCTGAATACAAGTAATTAAATGTGTATAGATTCAATTGTCAAATCAATGTAGAAAAAATTCAGCATGGAGATTTCACACATTAGTTACAGGTATCTCCAAATCATCAGCTATTTACATTAGTAGCATTTTATTTCAAGCCAGAAGCATCAGCATGTTTCTAGTCACAACCTCTCTAAGTCCTTGCAGTTAAAACATTGTCAAGACATACATCTAACATAGCCAAGAAACTGTATTTGCTACCTGGACGTACTTCTCCTGTGCTGTTCAGGTGTAAGTCCTAGGATATGTATAGTTTAGACATAGCAAATAGATGTTGATTACAGACACTTACTGCACTGATGAACTTTCTGCCTAATTTCTGCAAGAATTTTCTGGTAACAGGTGCTAGTATCTACCCTTAACCTGCTCATTTTCCTTCCACAAAATGAATTTCTTCAAGAAATGAAGGTGATACATATCTGCAAGGGCATTATCAAAATTCTAGCCAGAACATACTGAAATGCCATTATACAGACTCATTTCTGCCAAGTGCATTCACACATCCTTAACAGCAGGACTGTGACAGGGACTTAACAAGCCAGGGGCATCAAACACTGACGGACACCATGAGCTCACTGCTTATTTCATTAAGCTACTTTTAAAGCCACCAGCCCAGAATGAGAAGCCATATGAAAAGCAGTAACAGGCTTCAAATTCAAGACAAACTTTTGAAGATGTCCCTGAATATTCAACTGACTCATTTAAAATACCAATCCTCAAAAAGCCCCATACAATGCTGCCACAAGATTCACTTAAAACCCACTTTTTCTGAATAAGGATCATCAGAGGCTCTGTTAGTCACAAAAAACTCCCTGGATTGCAGTTTGATACTATAATTAGCACAGTACAGCAAGACCTTGGCTACGCTGCACATTCTTCACTGTCAGACTCACCGTACTTAATGATGTAGAATCGACTCTGTCCTAAGTAACCTACAGAAGCTGAAAAAATTAGAAAAAGTCTTTTCTCCAAAACCAAACCATTAACTAAGTCAAACTAGGAAGAACACACAAGTTTTTCTGTCTTTTCTGTCTTTTCCAATACTCTTAATCCCTTTGCACAATCTTATAGATAACATAGTTTAAACTTTGTCTTTTTGTGCACATCATAGGTTAACAACTATGATACAAGTTTTGGGTGATGAGAGTTAGCCTACCTCAAAAAACCATCCTGTCCAGACCACACCTGTGCCTATTCAGCTCTTAATAAGTCTTATCTATCCTGACAGACTTACTGGTGATCATTAGTGACGAAGCTTAGAATAAAATTAAAAGCTTCTTGTCTCATCACCCATCTTTTAAATCTTATCTCATGAGAATAAGAGCTTCAGTGAAAATGATGGCTAAATCTCAGGTCCCACGTTTGAATACTGCCTTCCCAACTGGTACTTTGTCACATCATTTACAGCCATTGCCCTTCCCCTGTTCCAGAACACTATCCAAACAACAGCTTTGACTAGCCTCTCACATTAACTACAAATACACTTAATTACTTTGTATCTGCAGAGAAAAACTACATTGGAAGCTTCTCAGGAAAAATACTATATCTAAAAGTACTCACAAAAAGTTATCCAAAACTACACTTCAGATGTATTTATCAAGAATTACCTAAGTGAGAGAAGATTTCATTACAGAAGAAACAAACAAGGAGTATGAATGACCTGCAAGTCATTCGGAAAACTCCGATTTCCTGAATTCCAGTTCACCCTTAAATATAAATTCCTTTTCATATTTCTTTTCATTAATGTTCCTAAATGCAACATTCCAACACTCCATATACACACTGAGAAATAAATATACAGGAGTTTCAGTAAGTATTACTGTGGCATTCAGGTTTCAACAGTGGTGGGTTTCTTTTGGTTTGTTTCATGGTTTGTTTTTTAAATAGCACTGTTCCAAGGCTTCAGTTTTAGGAAGTATTAGATACCTGAACACTCCAGGGCTAAAATGAAGAAGCCACTGAGAGAGAACTACTCCTGCGCAGGAGCATTACACAGTACAGCAGTTATTCCACTGCAATTATTCACCAGAATCACAAAAACTACAAATCAAAAATGCACAGAAATACTATTCTTGCAATGATACTGGGGAAATTTAACAGAAGGAATAAAAAACTCAACTTACCTCCATTCTTGTGGCTTCTCCTCCTTTCACAATGGGTACTGTTTTTCCTGCATGTATCCTATAGGGCCCAATGGAGTGTCCGTTCAAATTGCGGATTGGCTTCACTTTGGAAGAGAACATGAATATTACAGGCAATTTCCTAACAAATGGTGAACCCTTTAAGGCAATTTGGTTTGTTATCCCATATTAAAATTGTAATAGTGAGTCATCATACTGCACAGGAACCAAACACAGAACTATCCACGTATCTTGTACAAACACCAGCCAAGACACAGGTTAGTTTTTTATGCTTTAGCAAGGCCTCATTATTAAAGAGCAGCAACTCCAACAGTAATAAAAGCTTATTAATTAAGCTAAACAGCAAGTATCAAACTATCTGTACAGTTCAAAACTGTTGTTTAGCATTCATCTTATCTGTTAGACATGCAATATTTGGATGTATAAGCCAAGAATGTTTCTCCAAAGGAAAGGCAAGCCAGCCATAAACATGTATTTATGCAAGATTCATACCATACTTCTAGCAGAAAAGTAATTTCAATATCCTATGTTGAAATCAATATTTATACAAATTTATATACAGGTACACACTTCTAAAACAACTATCCCTATATGAAGAAAATAACTTGCCTTGGTAAGTTTTGCCATCAATTTCAACTTCATAAGACTCCATAACTTCTTGTATGGCCTCTCCCACATCACACAGACGTACATCTATTCCAGCACACTGAAAATAAATGCAAATATAAATTGAAAATAATCACAACATTTAGTGAAAAAGTCTTTGTAAATTACTTACATAAGCATCATACCTTTATTCCAGTATTTGTGGCATCCTTTACAGCTTGTAATAGTCTGTCATATTTTGGATTGAACGTGACTGTAAAAGCACAGTCAATAATACGACCTGCAATCAGAAGTTAGTTAGCTTCATACTATTTGCATTGAAGAACATTCTCAAAGTTTTAATTAATAAATGAAAACTAACCACTAATATGTGTTCCAAAATCTATTTTGCAAATGTCATTGTATTGCAGGACTGTTGGATCTCCAGCATTGGGAGTGTAGTGGGCAGCACAATTATTCAGAGAACACCCCGTAGGAAATGCAAGACCTGCATTTAAACCATTTTCCTTTATCAGCTTACGTGAGCAGTCTTCTAGCTTTTCACTGAAAGGCAGAGGGGAGGGAGAAGAAAAAAAAGAATAGGACAGTTGTCATTTGTATTTCTTATGATGACTTCAAATAAATCAATGCAAGAACAAAACTTCAGAAAAATATTAAAGCAAATGTTTTTATATCAAATCAAACTATTTGTAGGCTAAATAGACAGACAAACCTAGGCTGAAAAACATAGACACAACACAACAATTTTCAGTTCTTTATGTTGTTTTCTCTACCCTTTCTTGGGCAAAAAGGAGTCCTTCTCTATTGTTTTTAATTTAAGTTTAAAATATTTATCCTTACAAGCTACATTTAACCCATCCTTCCCGAACAGCAGAGGTTAGACAACCAAAGTTTAGGCAAATTAAATGCATTCTTTACAATTACTGTGATTTAAAAGGAAGTGGGGAAAAAGGAGGTAAAGCCTATTATTTATTAAAAAAACTGATTATAAAACAACCTTTTTAAAAACCCAGAGTGTTAACTATGATAAAATAAAACCTTGTGAGACTAGCATTTGTTTTTTGGTCTTGTCTAATCTCAAGATGCTAGCTACTGCAAATCCACAAATACACACCCAACGGTGCATTCTCCTTCAGCGTCAGTGAATGAGGTAAACTGCAGCTCTCTGCAGTGCACCAAACTCTGATTTTAAGAAAGCCAGAGAAATATGAAAAAAGGGAGCGTGTTTTAATCAGCAAGGTCCCAAGTCTGAGGTCCTTTAGGAAGAACAGTCATGTTTTGAGAAAATGACTGCTTAAAACAGCCAAACTGTATAATTCACTAAGACAGATTTGTTTCACCCAGACTAGTGAGCTGCCTTTCTTCTACTTTTCCTCATGGCATAATATGTCTTTCTGTTATCCTTGCACAGTTACCTTGGGGATCAGCTCTCATTAGCTTTCTTACTATCCTACTCTTGACAGCACAGTCCTCAGTCACACCAGGCTGAAAGCACCTGATTTTGGAAGCTAAACTGTTCTGGATTCGTGCAGTACTTGGACAGTAGACATTCAATCTAGATAAACTGAAGGACAGAAAAAGTAATAGTTGGAAAAGTCAAAAAATCAGTCCAGGCTAATTTTTTCTTTAAACTTAATGAAATTCACATTCATCTGAATCCATTTGCTCAGTTATTTCTTATTAACTGTGAATAAAAAACCCCATTGTGTTTCCACCAGAAACACCAGTCAAAGAAGACTAAACACAGTCCAAACCTTCCTGCCCTGGACTGAATACACAGCTGTGCTGGTTTTATGCCTCTTTGTCCAGTCCACAGCACAGACTGCATCTCACTGTCCACATGGCATTTCATGACAATTCTGGCAAGCAGCAGCAACAGTGCTGCTATTGTTGCTTCTCCCAGCACCGCTGCAGAGTAGCAAAGGCACTGAAAACTAAATGAAGCATATAATCAAAGTACAAGAACATCATGGAAAGCTTAGTTTAAAATTCAGTGTAATCCCAGGCCCTGTAAAACTGCATAAGCTAAAAATGCAAGGGGAAACTTAAAGGAAATAGCTGGCAACACTGGCTGTGTACCTAAAATACAAATCTCCCAAACACTCCTTAAACAAAACACAAAGTGAATTAAGCACACAAAACTGAGACTAAATTTCTCCCTCTCTGGAAAATGAAGAAAAATCTACAGCACAGGTCTTCCAGAAGATGTGTGTCCTCACCAGATTTCTATCATTGTCATTCCAGGTTTTATCCAGCTTATAACGTATTTCCTCACTTGTCTGTGTGCCTCTGCAGCCTCCCGAAAATCATTCCAGATTTCCTCACTGGCTTGGTCTAGTGCTTTCTTTTCTTCACTAGTTGTTCTCCAAGCAGCAGTTCGCCTTGAAAATAAAGGAAATGTTTCAAACAAAGTTACTATAACCACAACAGTCATTACAGCTTCTGTCTAAAGACTGCAAAGTGTTTATTAACCAGTTAGGTCTACATTCCCCTGTGTAAGAAAAGATCCTGATTTATACAATTTTCAGAATAAAGGAAGCCTATAAAAAAAATAAAAATCTATCAGTACCACAGACTAGCAGCTGTGAAAGGCAGTAACACCCTACCAAAGGCCCAGACAAGCAGGGTGCTTGAAGGATGCCCAAAGACACAGAAAAGGCATACAAAATTCATATTAATGCCTGCAATTCCACCTTAAGTTCAGCAGGGCAAAAAACTGCATCAGGCTCTACTCATGCAAAAAGCTTATTTTTTTCACAATCTTACTCATTCAGACAGCGTTGTTCCTGTATAGAGATGAACCTCAGCACTATAGTGTGGCTGCTTGGCCCAGAAACTGTTGCTGACACAGACAATAAGCATCTTCAAAATTTAAGAGCTTGCAGCTCCAGTATTATTTTCAGTCATGCTCAGAATATTTAGGTAATAACACCTAACACAGTGCATGGTAAGTATGACACAAGGGAATGTTACTTTCTAAATGGCCTGGATGGTGAATTAACATTTGTTACAGGAGAGCACCACTCATTCAGGCTCTTTGGTAGGTTCATAGACCAAGTACAGAAATATTTTTTAATACAGAATTAAGTATAAGATTAGCTTTGAATATATTCTGTATTATGCAAAATCCAATGCAACTACAGTTCCATGAAAGCAAACAAACAAAAACATAATTAAAGTATTCCAACAACTGTCAGAACTTAGCTAGAAGACTACTCTGACTACAAAGTAGAGATAACCCTTCAAATGGTGAAGCTGTAGCCACATAATAGTGCAAAAAACCCTAGTGATGACTCAAAGACTCTGTACATACTGTGCAAGACAAAAACTACTAGAACAATACACAGCTACACATGCTAGTAGGTGGGTCTTCAAAGAAAATGGGTGGTGGGCAAGATGGACTAAAGAAGCTGAAATACACTGATTTTCAAATTTAGAAATTAATGCAAATGAGTTGCTTCTAAGCAAACAACTTAGTACACAGAGTGCAAAGGATTAGTTTTTGAAATTCAAAGGTGTAGCTTTTTACCTGTTTCATAGACATGTATCTTAGCCCCATTTTGAGTTTTCCTTACAGCCAAAAAACAGGTACAAGTGAACCAAGAGACTATGCCCTTGAGTTTTGCTGCATTTTGAACTAAGAATATATACTTATATGTAGATTTATAAGTATCTATCTTTATACTGAGTATTTCAAAATAGTTGAAAAGATAAAGGAGGATAATAGGCTATTCCATAAATCTTTCTCAGGATGATCAGAGAGTACAAAATATTTTGAGACCCTTTTGCTTGTTTCCATTGAACTTTCTGCTTCTTTTCAGATAAAGGTGTAAAGCAGAAATCCCACATTTACCTTTCTGAGAAGTTTTCTTGCTCCAATAGCAAGCATCACACATACTACTCTTACAATATGCCTCAATCTAGCAAGTTCTACCAAAAAAAGAAAGCAACGTGCTGTAAAACCTGGGCTCCTGCACTGCCACTAGAAAACTGGACTTCTGCCAGCACAGTAGTCATTGAAGATGGAAAAGGTGCACTGCAGAAAAACACTGGGGACAGAGACTCAAAGATCCTTTCAGACTGTTCTGGATTCCAGCAGCGAACACCCCTTGGTAGCAAGAATTGCTGACAGAGTCTGGGCAGCTGCTCTGCCATCTGTCACAGACTTGAGTGCAAACTCCAGCAAACTGGCAGGAAGCCATCCTCACTCTGTCTTGGTGTATTTCAGCACACAGTCACTTCACACAAGTCAACTGGGGGACAGAACCGCCTCTACATGTTAAAACACTGTATCAGACCCAAAGCATTTTGCTGAAAAAGCTGCACTACTGCCACCTGGGAACTCAGGAAGGGAGGCAACAAGAATTTCTGCCAGGGCCTAAGCACTTCAGGACACATGAAAAATCTTTTGGTCAGATGAAGGCCTCATGCTAAACATCAAGTCCTGCCACAGGTACATGAGCTAACAAGCTTTTTTTTTTTCCCTAATGTGCTGCCTGTCACATGTCAGCTGAAGAAATTCAACTCTTGCTCCAAACCATTTGGTTTTCACTCCAGTTACAGCCTGCAGTTTTCACCAGTACAAATCTTTACAGGATCACACTGTAATTTAGATTATAGTGATTAAAGAAATCCAGAAAAGAATTTCCCCAGATTATCTTCCCCCAGAGGGACCATTACGAGCTTGAGAGGTGGGCCCATGTGAACCTCATGACGTTGAACAAGGCCAAGTGCACGGTTCTGCAACCTGGGTCAGGACAATCCCCTCACAAATACAGGCTGGGTGAAGAATGGATTGAGAGCAGCCCTGAGGAGAAGGATTTGGGTATGTTGGTGGACAAGAAGCTCCACATGACCTAGCAATGTGCACTCACAGCCCAGAAAGCCAAGTCATACACTGGGTTGCATCAAAAGCACCATGGCCAGCAGGTCAAGGAAGGTGATTCTGCCGCTCTACTCCATTCTTGTGAGACCCCACCTGGAGTATTACATTCAGCTCTGGGGCCCCCAAGATAAGAAAGATGTGGAGCTGTTTCATTGAGTGCAGAGAAGGACCATGAAGATGGTCATGGCTGTAAGCACCACTCCTATGAAGACAGGCTGAGAATAGGTGGGGCCCTGCAGCCTGGAGAAGGGAAGGCTCTGGGGAGAGAGACCTCATAGCACCTTCTAGAACCTGAAAGGGAGAGCGGAGAGCTTTTTTCCAAGAGCTTGTAGTGACAAGACAAGGGGTAATGGCTATAAACTGAAAGATGGTAGGTTTAGATTAGAAGCTAGGGAGAAATCCTTTACTGTAAGGGTGTTAAAGGCACTAGAACAGACTGCCCAGAGAAGTTGTGGAAGGTGTCCCTGCCTATGGCAGGGGGGTTGGAACTAGCTAATCTGCAAGGTACCTTCCAAAGCAAACTAGTCTGTGACTCTGTAACAGCAAAGAGGCAGAAACAAGTAGGCAGGGTCAAGAAATCCTTAATTCTAATTTAACAAAATTTGGGTATCATGAAATACTTATTTATTTTCTGCCCTCCCAGTTGTATCATTTCAAATTCCCACATCTGCAAGAAAATACGCAAGCTTAAAAAAAAACCACCAAAAAAACAAACAAACAACAACAACAAAAAAAAAAACACCAAAAAAAAAAAACCAACCAAAAAAGAACGTCCCAAAAAAAACCCCAAAACAACTGGATATATAAAAATGTTAAACCTGTTAGACTGTTGTCTATGGAAATATTGATTATCTGCTATTTTTTTAAGGCTGAAATTTGAATGACGCCCACTTCTAGCTGAACTTCTCACACAAAATACACAATTGTGGGTTGATGAGAGGTAACTTTAGAAAGCACATGACATTAACAGTTAAGAATAGAAGTGCAACTCTTAAAAAAATCAAAGGCAAAACCCTACTGACCTCAGCATGAATAAGACATGGCACAAAAATGCTCCACCAATATATAAAAGGAAGGAATTACACAGAATATGAAATATCCTGGCATTAATGTCAGCTACTAATTTAAGTAGTGGCTTATATTAGGAAATACTAAAGTAGCATAGCAAGATTTGAATATTAAAATTAGGAAGAAAACTAAGCACATATTTGCTTAAGCACATTACATGAGGAAACTATTTCAGGTTCCTTAGAAGCGTATATTCTTCCTCCATAGCAGAACATCAGAAGAGACAGAAGGTACAGAAGAGACAGACCACTTAAATCCTGTTATGAAAGGAGGTTTGTTTTTATGGTTTTTGTCCTTTTTCTTTTCAATAAACAGTAGTTAAACCAGAGAAAACATTTTAATCTTCAATAGCTGAGTATGTATTAGAGGTGTAAAAATAGTGTGTTATTTGTTAATAAACTATATACATGATTAAGTTATTTATTATCTAATTTCCTGGTTTAAATCATATTCTTATGAACATGGTCCAAGTCTTAAACACTAAAGAATCACTCCTGGATCAGCCTGTCAGAACTATCCTGTGCAAGCACATCATTAGCATGCTGATGAAAATGCTGCTCTTAGAAATTGTGTTCAAATAAAGTAATGAAAAAGAAGACAAAGCTTCCTTGAAAGCAAATTTTCATCTCATAAAAATGAAACCATATAATCTGAACACAATTTATAGGGGGTACTGGAAGCATTACTTCTCTTATTTAACTTACATTCCATGAGAAATAGGCATTGACTTTAAATAACCAATAAAAACAACATTCCAGAATACTTTTATTCTGAAGTAAAAGTCATTGAAATCTAGACAATGCTTTCAGACATACAAATATCTACCCACCCTCCCCCTGTGGTTTAAACTATTATTTCAGAGCTTCGATTCAATATTTCCTGGGAAGTTTAAAAATTTTCAGTAATACGTGGTCTTTTCATTCAAGTTTGCATACAATTCAAGCTAATCCCGTGCCATGCATCCTGTGTCTCTACCAGGTAAAATATGATTTTCCACAACACTTCACACAGGGGAAAAAAAAAACAAACCAGGAAAACTCATTCAAGTTAGTATGTCCTACTTTCTAACAATGTACAAAGAAATAGTATTCTCCTGTAAAAACATAAGGGTGCAGATCTCTGTTTCAGTGAGCCATTGGAAGCTGTTGTTTATTTAGTGCAATTGCACATTATTCCCACATTACTATGAGTTACAAAAACAGGTGAGGTCGCAATAATTACATGTTAATTCCAAGAGAGAGAAGCAAGGTACAGAATATACCATGTAGGCTTTTAAATTAAATGGAGAGATTCACATGTCTCTACCAAAAAATAAGTAACAAAAAATTGGCATCTCAATGGCCACAAAACTGCTGCATAATAGTATCTCATCTCCCTGAATTTTAAACCTTCACTCACTTCTAATTCAGACAAAGTTTTTCTTACAAGCTGCCTGCTGAAAGTCTGTCAGCACCATGGGTCTCAAGGGCATCCTGCCTCACAGCAATTCTGCTCATACTGGCTATACCTTAATTAAAAGGGTAGAGAAAGACAAACATTTCTGGCCTGAAGACCAGTATTCATTGAGTTCCTTGATAATCCAGTTAAAGAAAAAAAAGGCAAACCCCAAAGTACATTATTCATTTTGTCCATTTAGTTGCACATTAATATTTTTTTTTCAGCACATCAAAATGAAAGCATCTCTTCCTTAAGCTTAAAACACTCACCCATCTTGTGTTGGTGGATATTCACATTCTTCTCCCTTTGGGAATACATTGCTGGGAAATAGATCACATATTGGAATAGAAGGTGGATCTGTCTGGACCTTAGCTGTTGAGTATAACAAAGTGTTACACACAGGACTCTGGAAATACTAACCCTCTTATTTCAACCATAAAAGTTAAACAGCAGGAGTATTTAAGATCCCCTTAACTAGAATCTGGGCTTCTACCAAGACAACATTGTATCACAACGCCCTCATATGACTTCATTTAACCAATGCTCAAGGCCAATGAATGCCCTCAATGGCATTCAGGGATACCAGAAAGAAGACAACTTGGCCAGACTTAGCCTAAAAACACAAACTGCACCCCTAAATTTGTTTCATCTGCAAGAGCAGCACTTGCACACACTTAAAACCAAATATTCACATAGTCTGTATTTGTGTACTTGATACCTACGTCCTTTCTTCTTTTTCTTCTTCTTCTTCTTTTTCCCAGTTGCTCCATCTCCTTCACCCTCTCCATCTATAGGAAAAAAAGTGCTCAGCTGAACATAAAATAATCTTAAAAGAACCAAAGTTTGAATAGAACACAAAAATATCTGGACTAACTGGAAACACTTCTCTTACAGCAGAACTGAATGGATTAAAAGACAACATCCAGAAGCTGCCACCAAAACATCAGCATTTTCAGTCCCTACACCAAACACAGACCTAAGAAAATAGTTCTGAAAGTTGACAACAAACATATCACCAAACAGAGTAAAAAAGAGATCTCAGGCAAAGTGTTTTCAGAAAGTCCTACCTCATATTCCTCTGTTCTCAATTCAGGCAAATAGACGTGTGGAATTGTTAAAGGATACGAGAGAACTGTAATAGACACAACAGCTAACAAAAAGCTAGAAACTACTGCTTCCACACCATCTTCTGATGCCTCAGCTAAAAGAACTTGCTGCATCTGGAAAGGTAAAGACCCCAAAGGAGTAAAGATGAGAGCACTCTAGGCCAGGGTAAATTTAATCTGGAGATAACAGGGAAGGTCACAAATAACACTCTCAGCAAAAGCACTGAATGTGCGAGATACAAGGGTGGTCAAACACTGGAACAGGCTTCCCAGAGAGGTGAAGATGCCCCTGGAATCTGGAAATAGTCAGGGTCAGGCTGAATGGAGCTTCAAGCAACGTGATCTGCCTGAAGATGCCCCAGCTCATTGCAGGGGCTTGGTTCAGATGACCTTTAAAGGTCCCTTCTAACCCAAAACATATGAATCTATACCAGTGGGAGGTTTCCAGAGAGCACAGCAGGTAAGCACCAAGAATCAGCCACACCATTTACAGTCACATCTGGGAGGTAACCAAACCCTGCAGACTTCACATTTGGCAACATCTAACCCCTACTTACTTCATACTCAGTACTTCAGGAGCTATCAGCTACCTAAACCTTCTGGTCCTAAACACAAATTCTTTTCAAAGTAGACAAGTACTACTCATCTACATATAGAACATTTTCAACTATAGCAAGAAGTAAATTTAAAAGAACTTCTAGAATCAAGTCAAAGCATTCCATTTTGAGTGTATTTATCCAGAAGCTTGTATTTAAAAACCAAACCAAAAGTGACCAGCTGCTCCAGTCACTAGATTTCAAGCCTCTCATGATGGTCAATATAATCAGCAATTTTATGCCATGATGAGTGCTGCAGCTGGGGCAAATTTCAGTAGCCAGTCCTGCCCCTCCCCAGCTCATTTTGGCATTAAGTATCATAATTTAAGTTTCTGTAACAAATTGTAAATATAAATACTTTGTATCTATAACATGGTCCCAACCTACCAGATTCTTCATCAATATGTATTTCACAGGCAACCAAAAATCCTTACCAGTGCATACAAATTTCTTTATAATGTGAAAACTTTGTCACATTTGTCTTGACCTTGAGCAATGCCCAAACCATACATAAAAGAAATTAATCAGGCATACTCCAGTTCATTCACCAAGAGATTTCTGGATTATTTTCTCAAATGCTAGGCCTGAACTGAAGAGAAAAAAAAACCCAGCATTTCTTAAATATTGCTGCTGCTGCTATCTGCGTATTGTAGCTTTTTCATACATCACTGCACGTGAAACTGCCAACTGTGAGCCAAACTAGCCCTGTCTATGCTTTCATGTCCTTGAAGACTGCTGCAGACTAGCTGTGCTGCCAGAAACAGAACTACTGCATCTGACCAACACTGTTTGTCTTCAGGTTACTTAGCTGCTAAGGAAAAAAATTGTCACCAGAAAAGCAATTTCAGGTCTTTGCAAAACAGAAGTCCAACCATGTATCATTTCGGTACAGCCATTTAATAACTTAGCACAGTATCATGCAAAAATATTATATATCAGCATATTTCAACATGGCCAGGGAAATGCAAAGAGCACTTGCTAATCTCTCCTAGAGTTCAAAAGTTATAGAGTCTCCTTTTTGAGGCCATCCAGTTACAGGCTTATCAAGAGGAAAAAAAAGGGAAAAAGGAAGTAGGTATTTTATTGATTTTCATCTAATGCAGCATGTCTTATAAAAACAATTCTGAAGCTATACAATTAAGATGGTGACTGGTGAGAATCAGTACAGGCAAGAACACAGCTGTCTTCAAAACAATTAGTTGTAACTTTTCTGCAAAAGTATCACTTTTACTAGAAACACATCCAAGTCTAATATGTGGAAAAAAAGAGCGATTATTAATTCAGTCATAGCATCACTTCACTGTTTTATGTTTTCTAATAGTGCAATACAATTACTAATACTGTAAAAAGGATAGGAGAGTACAGCATCTGATCTGCAACTATCATTGTTATTTCTTCTGAGACACAACTCTGTTCTAATGATTTCAAAGATTTCTTTCCATTGTATACAGCTTGCATTACCCTCCTCAATACTTCCTAAAGTTGCAATGATGGCAAAGCACATATTGCATTAATTTCAACTCCATAATCTGAAATATACCACAAAAGAAGCCATAAGAATAGATTTCTGTGCAAAGTACCTGCATTAAACTTGATGCTGCAGATTGGTAATGGTCAAAGATAAATTTGTTACTTAATATGTCTCAGCACTCTGATTGAATTTTTTAAAACTTCCATACCCAATTCATTAAAATGACATTCCAGAAGGACAAATTCCAGCAAGTGAACTAAGAAGATTTCTAAGCAGACTGCTCAAAGTGTTGAGAAAACTTCATATGCTAATTCAGAAAAAATGAAACTAAATTACCACTTTAAGAAATGTGTTTTTTTAAACATCCATTTCTGTTGAGAACCATCCATCAAACCAAAGGAAATACAGCACCTTAACTGGATCTTCCTACAGAAAAGATGGACTTGGTCTGGATTTCAATACAGACATTTTCAAGGTTCTGGCTTAGAAAAGCAGCTACACAGCACAAGCAACATACAAAATGCGTGTCCTGCTTACGTATTAATCTCCCCCAAATTCAATTTTAATGAAAAATTATAATTCCAGATGAGAAGGTTTCAAGTCACTGGTAAAGACTGTAAAACCTATTAATTAAAATGCTCCCTTGAAATTTTCTCTGTATGTTTTAAGCCAAGAATAAGAGACATAATTTGGAACATAAATGTCTACTGGCCGTGGTAATGCAAGTGAGAATGGTTTATAGCTCACCTTATCTCAAACTAAACATTCCCCTTCAGCAGGTTGATCTTGAAAACACAAACCTTTAAGAAAGCCTGTATCGCTGTTATTTTTATTTGCACACCTGTGTGACAGCAAAATCATTGACAAAAAGTAGAAACTATAGCTAGCTCCATCTCACCTCTCCAAAAAGAAACCCAACCAAAATCATACCAAGACATCTGTAAACAGTCTGTTAAAAGGGAGTCTTGGAAGAAGCTGAGACTGAAAATGTTAAAAGAAAATATAAGTTATACTTGCCATCATCATCATCATCTTTTTCTTTCTCCTCCAGGGCTTGCTTATCCAATTGTTTTGCTACATCATCAAGAGCGCCTTCCATTTCTTTATCAGTTTCTTGTCCTGTTTGTAAAGTTAAAGTATGACTTACTGTAAAACATTAGCTCCATGTTAGTAACCAATAGCCCCCAAAGCTTCATAAAAACATTTTGTTGTACTCATCCCACAGACACCTGAGCACCTAACGCCTTTTTCTCTCTTAAAGCAGCCCCAGAGTGTAAGGCTGTAGGACAGTACAGTGACAGGTGCTGTTGATGAAACCTGCATATAAAGGTAAATTAGCCGGACACTTCTGATTACTTTTTTCTGCCCGGGTAACTAATTCTTCTTCCCATAGCAGCAGCCTGCTCTTGTGAGATAATATGGGCGTGAAGTAGATAATTATAAACGCACAGCACGATCATGGCTAACTGATGGCCTGCTAAAACAAACCCAAACCATCGCGCCTTTACGCTATTTGCCCAGACTTGCTCCAGCTCTCTCCGAGAACTTGGGAGGGGTGCAGAGCCTCCATCAGGCGGGATGACTTTTACAGCGGCTGTCTTACACCTTTCTCCCCTCGGGGCATAGGAGAGGGTGAGGGAAGCGGTGGCTTCTCTTGCGCACACCGGAGAGGGGAGGACTTCCCGGCCACAGCCGAACGGCAGCAGCATCCTCCGGGCACCGCCAGCCCGCTCCGAGCCGCGGGGATCCCCCGCAGCCCACACCGCTGCCAGGGGCCGGGACAGCGGCCTCGGCGGCGCCCCGCACCCGCACGTCGGGACCCCTGAGCCACCCCCGTCCGCACACAGCCGCGCCCGCGTCCCGGTGTGCCGGCCCGAGGCCCCGCACGCCGCCCAGCCCGTGTGCGCAGGGTCGCGGCGCGGCCCGGCCCCTACCCGCAGGGCCCGCTCTGCCCTTCTTCTTCTTCTTGCGCTTCTTCTTGGCGCCATCCTCGGCGCCGAGCCCGGCCGCGCCGTCCCTGTCCTCAGGCTCGGGGGGCAGCTCGCCGTTCAGGTGCTGCTCCCGCTCCTCCGCCCGCCCCACGCCCGCCATGTCGCCGCGGCCGCGCCGCCTCGCGCGCACGGACCGAGCCGGGGAGAGCGGCGGGGCCGGCGCCACGCTCTGTGGTGCGCGCGGGGCACGCCGGGACGGGGGAGGACTCCGCCGGGAGGGCGGGAGGGGGCGGGCCCTCCGCCGCGCACGCGCGGCCCCGCCGGGGTGCGCGCGCGGGCCCGTGAGGGGGGAGGCGGGGGCGCGGCCCGGGCCGCTCCCGGCTGCGCGGAGCGATAAAAAATGGAAAGGAGAAATCTTATAAAAACAGCCCTTTCCGTCAGAAGGAACAGCTGCTACGTTCCCTTACAGCACGTAAGATTGTTAGGGTTTTACTATTTGAGGGCACTGAGGAGATGTGACTAACACGAGAGATAACTGGTGTACAGAATGAAAATAATATAAGGGGAAAAAAATCACTTCTTCCAAGTCACATAGGGCAAAAAAGGGAAGCTTCTAATACATGATAAGGACAGTGCCTTGTCCCATTTCTACTACTCTGTAGAAAAGCAAGGCAAAATGCCAAATTTGCCAGGATCCACTAATGAAGTATTAAATCAGCCCAATCCTTAAAATTCATTTACTGAGTTTATACTTTTCACAGGTTTTCTACTAGTATAACCATGCTGGCTGAAAAATACTTTTCCTCCTTGGTATACTTGAACATAACATGGTATAGTATAGTGCCATTATAATTTATAACATACGAAGTTTAAAACTGGGCCTTGTGTTGCATAGCTATGTTTTAAAATGCTTCTGCAGGCAGGTCTTTGCTTGGGAAAGCTGGTAATGCCTTGTTCCTTCTTGAGGTACAAATTCTGCCCCCTTGGCCCCGCCGAGCCTGGCTGATTCCATCTGCCCCTTCCCTGGCTCACACCCATGGGCATCTCCTCACTCCTGACCTGATACAATTCCCAGCAAGAACAGAACTCAAAAGAACTAAACTAATGCTCTAGTACTGATCAAAGGCCATCCTGCTCCAGGCGAGTGTCATGGCAGCATGATATCCATCCATTGCTCTCACACTGAGAATGGGTGACACAAAAGCAAGTGCACTAACTCTGCCTAGAACACTCTGGATTTATTGCTTTCTATTCTAGTCTTCTAATGAGGTAGAAGCAGAATCTACAGAACTGGTTTGGTTTGGGGTTTTCTTGTGGATGGTGGCAGGAGAAAGGGGGAGCATCAATGATGAAATTCCCTGAATTCTCCATTTTGAGTCATCTTACATCTTCCTGTTGTGTGTTTATTGTAGTTGAGCACTGTAATGGTCCCAGGATATCTGACAGCAGTGATTTTGTGGTTTGCTTTAATCCATTAGTCTCTCATACATCAGACTGCTCTACCCCCTGCTCTGACCCCTCTAGTGCCTTTGAAAGCTTGAAAGAGTGATTGTGCTCCTGTTCCATTTGATCTGGTGTGTGCCAAAACAGGTTGCCAGACCATGGATTTTGTTGACTCTAGAAGTGAAGTGACAGATAAAGGAGTCCCTAAAGTCTACAGAAGCCTAGGGAAGACAGAAGGAGATATATTGGCCAGAGACATATAAAATAAGAACACATCTCATGCAGAAGCTGCAATCATGAGATCTGCAAATGCATCAGAGGAAAAAAAAAATCACAAGCAGAATAAATGTTTCTGTGGTCAGCTGGACTAATAGAGGCAGTTTTCTCAGAGCATTATTTCTTTCCACCCCAGAATGACTCTGGCACCATTCATAGTCACTGTGAATACCCCAACATAGAGGGCGAGATGGCTTGGGCCACATGGTTCAGCAATTTGGCCTGTTTCTGTTTAGGTGGGGACATTTCTTTGACCTGCTATTGTTTACTCAGCTGACAATTTTTGGAAAGTGTGTCCAAGTGTCATTATGTTTGGGTGTGTTATTCCACCAATTTTGTGTGAAAATTAACCTTCACATAAAACTCCTTTCTTTAAAAAAGTAGACTGAAAATAAATTATAGAGTGGTGTCATACTTAACTCAACATAGAATGTAATAAAACCCAGCAGAGTGAAAGCAAACTGTGAGTGAGCTAGAAAAAGCAGGATTACTTGAGTGTCTCCTCAGTTTGAGATGGTGTTGTTGGACCCAGGCTGTGTTCATCAGGCTCTCAGGGGAGAGGGCACATTGGACAAAGTAAAGTTAAGCATTTTCCAGGTTATGCTACTTCCAGACCCAGAATTAGCACCATATATAAGAGAATATGGATAACTAAGAGGGGAATAGCATGATAACCAATGTGCAAAAATAGGAATGATCTATAAAAAAAATTGCAAAGTGGGAGTAAGAAGCTGGCCTGATTTCACTGACAAAGCAAACATTAATGTGAACAACTGGTTCCACATTCCCCATCTGGCTGCTTTTAAGAGGATCTAAGCTCATGGATGCAGAGAGAGTGAGACACACCTTGTAAATGCCCTTGCCAGCTCAGAGTTTTTTGTCCTTCTTCTATTATTGCCAGTCAGCTGGTCCTAGCATTTAATACACATTATATTAATGGATGCTATTATGCAATTGCATGGTGTACTAGACAGCATGATAAGGTGAAAGTATTGGCCGGGCCATAGGCCAGGAGAGACCTGTGAGTACCATTTTGAGCTGGAGGATTTTGTTTTCTCACTATTTGTTTTTCTTAACCATCCTCCCAGACAAAGGAAGGCATTGGCTGGGGAATTAAGGGAAGGGCTGAATGCAGTCCAAAACATTTAGCAGGATTTGAAACACTTTTCTGAAAGACAACTCGGAGAGTCACCTCCTCTTATTTTCCTCTAAGGAGATTGCTCCAATTGCACTATTTTCCGAGCAAACAAAGTTATGATCTTCAGAAAAAGACTTTTTTTTAGGGCATGTTGTGTGGTTTTTTGTGTTTTGTTTTCAAATCGTATGTAAGTGTCAAAAAATGGCATGGAACGGAGTGGGGGAACTGTCTCTGACAGCTGTGGTGTAATCCTGGAAAGAGTGTGTGCAAGGACAACTAGGGAGTAAGTGGCCTATATCAGCCCCCAGAAGAGTTGAACAGTGGCATGTTATACTTGTTTCTGTTTGTATTTCTGGGACTGATGCCATTATTTATGTATTTATGACATTTTAATACTCTTTTTCCTAGCTGAGGGCCAAAACTCATAGTCCTTACTCAGCTCTAAAAATTCACTGAAGTCAATGGGAAAATTTTTATGACCAGAGTTTTAATATTAGGTGTAAATGCTGGAAGTAGACAAGGAAATGTTTCCTGCATGAGAGCAAATGTATCTTATGGACTCTAGAAGGAAAGATATTCCTTGTCTCCCATTGCTGAGGACAAAGGATTCTTGTACTTCCTCAGTCATCTCTAAAATTTTCTTTTGACCTAGATGAAGTAGCAAGATCAATGTGGCAAAACAGACAAAAAATTCACATTTAACTCTATTCACTGTGGTCTTCTTTCCACTTTTTTTTTTTTTTTTTTGCTGAACACCAGTTAGATTACAGCCTGTCAGCTGTGATCCAAATGTACTGCCCTGCCTCAGCTGCTGTCCCAACATCTGTGTCCCTTGGAGGACAGGTTTCAAGGGATGTATGAGTGCTTCTGAAAAGAAGCAAATTTCACCTCCCTGAGTGGTGAAAGTCACCGTGAGAAGCACAGTCTGCTGTGTGTGTACTCAGACTGGGACGAAGCAAATGCTTCTCAGTTTGCATCAATAGATGCATGCTGTGAAATATGAAAGTAAGTCAGCTTAAGGCCTTCTTTAGAGCTTACTTTTCAAATTGCTCTTAAACTACAAGATTCGTGTGAACAAAACAAGTCAGTGCCTCAGGAGGACTCCTGAAATTTCTGTGACAAGGAGCTATTGCATTAGGTAGGTGTGCAGAAACATACATTAGGACATGCTGCAGTGAGTGTCTCCCTGACAGCATATCTCTGTGCCTGTGCCTAGTCTTGGTAAGGAAGCTGAGACCCTAGGCTGCTGTTTTTAAATAATTTTTTTGGTATTTATGATGGAGTCATAAAAATTATTTTTTGTAATGAAAGCATCTTACTTGATGTACTCACTGAGCCATAACTGCAGGTGGAAGCAGTCTTTTTCAAATAACAAACTGAGACATTGTATGGCCTCAGAAATAATTGTAGGTTATATCTCCTAAAAACCCTAGTTTAGAGTGGTATGAACCTAAATTATCAGGAAGTTATATTTTGAACTTGAGATTTGTAATCAATTTTATATAATTTAACACACTGATGTATTAATGTATTCTTATTTACACATTGAAGGTATCTGAAGAAAATTTTCAAGACCTCACACAGAAAGTAATTTAGTGTGAAAAACACTAATAATTTCTTTTTCACAGCCTGCTGACTAGCAGCCTTCCTCTGGGTTCTCTGCTCCACCCCTTCTGCATTCTGGGGAGTAATGGAAGTAACGTTTACAGCTGCAATGCTGGAGGCAATACCTCTATATTTCTTTCACCAGGTATTTTCTTTTATGCCCAGGATAGTCTTCTATTTCACCTTCACACCTCCTCCGGTCTTAAATTGGAAACAGTCATTCATTTTGCTGTAGATGAAAACAAGAATGAAAGAGAAAGACAAGAACTGTTCTTGTATTTCACTGTAGATCTTCCCCCCGGCTTTACTGCTGGGTAATGATGTGACACCATTAGTGGTGGGAGCAAGGAAGATTCTGTCAACTACTTTTACAAGGGAAGCACAAAACTTACCCCCAGGATAGATGTAGCCAGGACAGAGCAGGTGAGACAGGGGCAGCACCGGGCTGGAACTGGCACTCTGCCATGCAGTGTGAGCAGAGAGAGGGAAGTGGGAAGGTGACAGTGTCCTACATCTAACCCTACCTCCTTGAGCTGTGATACCTAATGTTCATTTCTGCTGTCAGCATTTCATGAGTTTAATATATTTAACTTAAAAACTTTGAGCAGTTAGTTATATAATGCCGCAGAATAGCTTTGTTCTACTGTTTTGGCTTGGACTGAACAATAGCACATTGCTGGCTGCAGAGCTCTGTGCATTTCATGAAATTCATGTCTGCTGACTAATGTACTTGGAGCCAGTGTTCACAGCATTCCTCTGGGGTGTGACTCCCCGGGATAACTGGGTTTTAAGTTCAGATCTCATCACATTTGCTTTAAACTGATATGTTTGTTCCAAGGACAAACCTTGTTTTGCTGAACTTGCTTTGGAATTTCAGAAATTTACTCCAGATTGTTTCAGTTTATGAACTTGTGTGCTTTCAGAGAGTGAGAGAAGCTACCATTGAAACTGGAAAGGGTAACCGTGTGGTTACGGCAAAGCTTGTTTGTGTTTAGAGGCTTGAAGACTAAGACTTTTCTTGGTAAACTTTCTTTGTATTTTAGATTGTAAAACTCAAAAAATTATTAAGAAATTTTCCACATTGGCAAGCCTCCAATTATAATAAATATGTCCCTCTCAAAACAATAGAAAATCACAGTTTCCAAACTGGAAAAAAAAAAAAAAGCCAAAAAGAAAATAGGATAGATAGAATGAGTAGCTGCTGAAGAAAATGTTTTTAGACACTCAAAGTTTTATTACATCAAAAAGTTCTTTGCATGTGACACATAAGAAAGGAACATTTTAGATTTATTTGGTTATCATTCTCTGGAGCAAGAGTAGATAATTTTACATAGGAGAGGAGAAATCAATAAACATGTTAAATTACATTGTATTGCGCTTCAGCAGGGATCCTGGTTTGGCACTGGCTGCACTAAATCTCCTTATGCTGCTCTGCACAGGTGTTTCTAAGCTTGATCTAGGAGTGTCTTCCTGTCTCAGCTATGTAGGGGCACACTGCCAGCCTGTTCAGATACGACTGTGGGAGCAAAGATAACCAGTCTGCTTTCTGGGGTTTTTAACTGGGACTGGTCTCACTGAATAATACAGTTTTTTTTTTTTCTCCTCAGCCCAATTCAAGGCAGGAGTGTCATCTGTACAGAGGAGCATACTGAAATGCATGAGGATGCTTTCTTAAAGAGTGATACAACTAGAAAATAAAAATACCCAGTTTTATGATGTGTCCCTGTGTATAACCACTATGAAGGTCTCAAACCCAAGGATCTGCCCAACATCTTTGATCCCACAGGTAGATGGGCGCTCATCATTGAATGTATTGAGTAAGTCTGTGGCTGCCAGCATATTGCAGGAACTTGGAGAGAAATTGCAGCTCCTTGCTGGGTATGAGACTGGTAACATGCTAACCTGTTGCTGGAGAGAGCTTAGTGAGGGGATTGATTACCATAATTAGCCCTGGAAGTCACCAGTGTGCAAAAGTGTGGAACCAGGTGAAGCCAAGTCTCAGAGGAGGCTGAAAGCAGCGCTCTTGAATCCAAATGTATGGAGTGTGAAATCACTGCCATCGGAAGAGAACAATGCAAGAAAAGCTTTGCTTTACCAGCCTGCACTACAAAGGAAAGAAGAAAACCTGAGACAGCACCAAACATGTCTCTCGGAAGTAAAGGTAAGGTCATGCTGTGTAAATGTGCTGTGTTGTAATGTCTCCAAAGGGTAGAAAGCACTTTCTGTTAAGTCTACACTCTCAGCTGGCTGCTTAATCCAACATGCTCCACTTTATAGCTTGTTATACTGCAGTTCTCTGCATAGCAGTGTTTTAGGACATGATGAAATAACTTTGCAGCTGAAGCAAGAGGTACAAACACTTAGAAGAACAAAGCCAGTGAAACTGGGCAATGTTTCAAACCATTTATCAAAGCATTTTTAGTCTCCTCTTTCAAGGTGAGTGATAGAGTCATAACATATTGCGCCAGCAAAAATATTTGCATCCAGAGCATTTCATTCAGCAAATGTAAGTAATCCTCAGTGCAGAACCACAGGTTGGGGTCAAGCCCGTTCTAGCTCTCTAGGTGCTACTGTAGTCTTCCTCTTTAAAAAAAAACAAAACAAAACAAAAAATACCTCCAAAACATCTTTGGGTTTATGTTTTTGAAAGCAGACTCGCCCTTCAATATATGATCCTAAGCACTGCAATCTGTTTTCTTCCTGTCTAGCTCCTGCTGTGCCAGTCAGGCACCCATCACAATCAGCTTCTCACTCTCTTCCAACATCTGTGAAGAAAGAGGTAAGAGTTATATGGCTCTTAGCAGAGGTGGTTAGAATTATGCAATACCTGAATAGCTATTCTGAATGTCTGATTTAACTGAAGTATGGATTAGCATAAGGGAGAAATTGTCAAACAATAATTCTCCTTGATTTTTGGATATAATATTTTTGTTAAATATCCAGTCTTTCTCTGATTATTTCTGATCATCTGCCACCAAGGTCTTCTACAGAGCCACTGCAGATCTACTCTTTGCTAGTAGAATACAGGGTGACTAACTGCTTTCAGATATTATATTAAGCCTTTTCCTACTGGAAACCGTCTGATCACATATATTTGACATAATTCCACTTTTGCTCTGAATGAGAGAACTATTGGACTAACTAAAAAGTTCTTCACAAGGCATTATATCTTAGTTTAGTTCTGCCTAAAAGATGGACAGATTTGATGATCTGAAGGGAAGAACTGCTTACTCTGCACTGATCTTTTGATTTCTTTAAGGACATTGCCATGTAAAAAAAAAAAAAAAAGCATTTGTTCATTTTCTTCCTGATGCTGGCCATGAAGTTGGTCAGGTGCCACTGGGGCTGCAGAACTGAAGTTCCTTGGCTGGTGAAGGTTAAAAGTGCTGCAGAGACATCCTAGCATGGAGGATCAGCTCCATAACCAAATAAATGGGTACTGAACTAAATGAACTAAATGATACCATCTCTTCTGTTGTTTTCTGAAAATGTGGCGTCCACTTCTTTTCTGGCTGTAACAAATAATTTTTGAAGTGCTCTGGTGTAAAGTTGCAGGCTCTTGGTGTCTCTTAGCTATTAAGTTTGCAAGAGTATTGATTCCACCCTTAGCTCTTGTGCTCCCGGGCAGCCTCTTACTCTTCTGTGTCAGCAATCTCAAGATTGTGCACACTTCTTTTCAGCACTCTGCCAGTGCATCTGCAAGTGCACTTTATAGTCTGGCAGCTATTGGAGTTTTCTTAATCCCAGATGAACACATAAAGGGTTGAGACAACCAGCTTCCACTAACCTGACCATACCCTTTCCTGCCCCTTGGGAGCTCCCATTTGCTTAGTCTGTCATCACAGGCTTATTTTCTTGATTTGATAAAGGGAATGACCAGCAGCAGGTCATGGATTTCTGTGTCTACAACTCTTACCCACTAAGTTCTTGTTTCTGAATAATTTACTAAGTAAAATATACCTGCCATAGTGCAGCTGCAACCACAGTTGTCTTACAGGACAGTCTCTAAACTTCTTCATGCTGCTTATATTTAAGCCTTCTATCATAGTATAAGGTAGCCTTAACACCCTGGAGGATCCCCATACAGAACTGGACAAGGGTTTAAAATATGTGGTAGCTTCCAAATACATCATCCATTCTCTGATTACCAACTAGAGTGCTTAAATAGTATAAAGGAACGGAGCAGGTATCAGGATAGTTAAGATTTACACTGTCTGATCAATTCTCCAAGGAAGAAACATTGAAATTTATAAAGCAGGCTCAGTTTAAATGAAAAATCTTTGCTGATAAGTAATTGTAAGTATTAATTACTTACAAGTTATTAAAGTTAACTTGTATAATTTTGTCTCTGCAGCACAGTTTCTGAATTTTTACTGTTATATCTTGCTATTTAACTGACGGTTCCTGTACACTAGCAAAATTATAAGCATATTCAGATTTTATCTTATGTGGACAATCATCATTCATAATAATAGGTTTAGTAGTAAGTGGCTGTATAAAATCAAGCAGTTTTCCGTGTGTGAAGTGTATATGCTACAGTGTATTGTATAATATAGTACACTGCCATATTATTCCTCATGAAATGGGTTATTATCACTGCTTGACTCCTTGGGGAACTGAGTAGCCCAAGGTCCAAAAGATTGGATGCTGCAGCAAAACATGGAGTTTGCATTTTTTGGCTGGCCTCTGTATGTCACTTTCCAATTTCTATGTAATGTGTTTGCAGAGCCAAGAAAAAGAAGAGTAACAAAAAAGCTTATTGTTTGGGGCTTTCACAGAAAACATCATATTTTCTGATTATTTAAATAAGTGTTGTTGTCTTCCCACCTATGAGACATACCATGTCTTAGAATTATCTGTTTTAGAGAACTCTCTGAAATATACCTGTCATTTACCCTCATGGATTTTGCATCCTGACCTGCAATTGTTATAAGAAGAGCACAGAGAATACCTGAGACTGTCTGTGGTGCAGCTGCTCTGGGATCTTCCATATTACCGTGTTCCCCAAAGCTCTGCAGTCAGCTGCTTTAATCATCTAGTTGAAGATAACTTTTATGGCACAAATAGATCATGAGGTCTCCCTTCAAGCAAAATGTTTCCTTTCATAGGACCTGAGCATGTTTGCAAGGATTTGCAGAACCTGTTGGCCTGTCAGGTTGGAAGTAAAATGCTGTTTCAGATAGTGCTATATGCTGATGCTGTCCTGTGCTAGTGCCATGAGAGTTGGCTTAGTGTTCTTAAATATTTATGCTTAGCCTGGTCAGCAAAAAGTTTATACTGAGCAATATTATATGGCAAAATTGGAACAGCAAGAAAGATTGGCTTGAAAAAATAACATTACTTTGATTTTTATCAGCTGATGTTTTACCTAATTAGCTCACCTCACAATTGACCAGCTTCTGTGCTCATTTTTTCCTTTAGTGGTTTTGTTTCCCTTATACTACTATGATGACCTGCACATTTTTATAACTGCTTCAGGACTAACAGATAAAAGTACTGGAGGCATGTGCTCATATATACATGTAGAATAGTGCACTTAGAGTGGCTGATTGAAAAGGATGTCAGCCAAAGGCAGGACTAAATACATGCCTCCTAGGTTTGGGTTAGTTTAGCCTGCCTCAGACTCTCACTGCTTCCTTCTCAAGATCAGTCATGGTACTGAAATAGATATAAATTTGGCTGTTAGATATAGAAATTTAAAAGTATTTAAATTATTGTTCTTTTTCAGAAGCAATAGCAATTGCTAAAGAAGCGCTGCACAACAGGTATATGGAATACAAGATGGTGAAGTAAAAAAGCAGGTAGACTTTCAAAATTGACTGCTCCTCACATCAAAGGATGTCTGATTTGTGCTCGTGTAGGTTGGTGTGGTCATTTCTGGTGCCAGCTTAACCACAGGCAACTTACATGATCTTGGACATCTTACTAGATCCCTTTCTGTCTGAGACTAATGTATTGAACGATATTTACCATCAATGTTTACAATCCTCCTCAGGATTCTCATGTGAAATGCAATTTAAAAGATTGCAAAATCATATAATTCCCTGTAGAGAGATCTTAAGGAAACAAAACAGAAATCTGCCACTTAAGGCTGATACTGCTTGGGGAGGGCATTGGGAGATCAGCAAGGTGTGCTTAGTCAAGTGGGTGGATTTTGTGCTGAGGGCTCTGCTCATCTTCCATTTCTCCCAACCTGCTTGTTCAAGGAAGGACATGACTGGGTTAGTGGCTTCACTTATCTATATGCACCTGGACCCAATACCCAGCATACAGAGCTGATAGTGTTGGTCCCTGTGTTCTCTGCAGAGGCATGTAACAGAAGCCATAAAACTTGAGAATAATAACTCCTTGTCTCTCATTTTAGCTGTCCTCTGAGCATCTTGCTGTTTGCCAAACCCCCTCCCATGGGGGGTTTCTATACCAGCATATTTAGCCCTTATCCCAGTCTCATTATAGTCAGGACTTGCACCTCTTTTGGACATGGCAGCATCTGCCTTCCCTAGCAGGCGGGGAAGTGCACTATGAGTACTTCATTGAAGCTGCAAATTAGTGCAGAGGGCACGAAGCTATACAAGGACATGAACAATGTGAACAATAATGGACATGAGAGAGGTGTTATGTTGTGCAACCTAACTTTTTTTCTGCAGCCTGGAGTCATATCTTAGTTGGGTGTCTAACAATGGGCTGGGTTCATTTCGGTTGATTGTTTTTCATCTACCCTCTTCATTCAAACATAAAACTGGACACTGTCTTTGATGGCCAGAATTTTGCTCAAACAGGTGGATAGTCCGTGGAGAGTTTGGCATTGGAGAATATTGACTTGGGAAGAGGAAAAACCTACTTATATCTTGTATGCAAGTCAGATGGAGGTAAAGGACCATGGAGAAGAAACATGGAGGTGAAGGACCTTGTCCCCTCTACAAGTCTCTTCTAGGAGTCAAATGCAGCCCCAAAGCACTGTGTTATCTAAATTGCTAAGCTACATGGAAATCACTTTGAGAATTGAACTTCCCCTTTGTTGTGAGGACAGGATGCACTTTGGCTTACTAGAAAATTTAAAGATGCAAAGGAGACCATCAGGCAACTGGGAGCCAGCCTTCTAGGTGTCTGAAATACATGACATGAGCTGCAGATGGATATTTCATAGGGGCAAATTGCAGGTACCCTTTTTCTCATTCACCACTCTTAGTGTCTCACAATGCAGTGAGGCACAATGCATCATGTAGGTCATAAAAAGAGCTGATGAAATGCTATTTGTTCTCTGCATTCTTCAATAATAATTATGATTTTTCATATTAAAAATAATTGGCATAACTTAAAGGAGTAAGTGGGGCTAATGACCTAAACCTGAAAAGTTTACATACAACAAGAAACGACATATTTGTGGGTGACCACCACCAAATACTTGCATTTCTTTGGCTCCTCTAGGTAAATGCATCTGTACATCTCTTCCAGCCCCATTTTCTAGTCTGTTTTTAATAAGGATAGAAATTAAGGCTGTAATTGTCTTTTTGAGATCTTAGGAGATACCCGTTTTAAGAAAAGCCTGTTTTAAAAAATATTGCTCATGGTTTTATATTTTCATCTTGGTTCTATTTATTTCACTGGGTTTCATTCATTCTCCTAGGTTTGTGTTAAGCCATCTTGCTAAAACAATTGCAAGGATTTGTTTGGGTGCTTATCCTTCTATACAGCTTTCTTCATTTTGACAGGGTGTCTCCTATCTAAAGGGGTCTGTTGTTAAACTGCAGGATGAACACTGGTATTTTCTATATCCTCTGTGTCAATTTCAAATGCAGCTGTAAAAACAGGTCCCTTCTTGTGGGAAAGCAAGCACACAGGTGATTTATTCTGAAGATTCAGGCCCACCAGACCTTGTAAATTGAATATCATCATTTTTCTTCTGGATAATGTTATCAGCATCCATGTTATTCTTAATAAATATTAAATACAGAGACATAAAAATGTTCCTGAAATGGCCAACTGAGGGCTCACACATGCATTACATCTACATGCTATTTGACCTTATTTTCTCTTCCTTTAAATTTTACAATAGATTTTGAAGTGTTTTTGAACTCCTAGGAATTTACTAGTAATTGGAAATGGCATTAATATCACAGCATTTAACAACAGTTCATTTTTATTTTGAATTACTAAACCAAGAATTTAAACCAACTCTAGTGTGTATCTCAGGGATAAAAATTGATACCTGCCTCACAGGCCTGTACCATGAGAAAAGTCAGATGAAGGAGCAGATATGCAAAGTGGCTCTTTAATTAAGGACTTGTAGATCAAAGAGAGCTTCTTGGATTTCGTGGCTTCACTGAGATACACCAGGAAAAACGGGTTTCGTATTTCTCCTTGTTTACAGCAGCAGCTGAACAGTGATACTTAATCAGGAAGGAGGTCTGGTGACTAATACAAATGAATGGTCAGAGAATGGAAATGGCCTTGGCGTGGCAGGCATGCCCAGCCAGGTATAGCACAGGTAATATTTATTGCTTTACTTTTCTTGTTCTTATATTTTTTCCTTTTTTTTTTTGTTTTCGATTTCACATCTTCTGTTCTCTATAAGGTGTCTTAATTGCAGGGAACATGATGCTTGTATTTCTTTAGCATATCATAGAATCAGAGAATTGTTTGGGTTGGAAGGAACCTTAAAAATCATTGAGTTCCAACCTTCCTGCCATGGGCAGGGACACCTTTCACTAGACCAGGTTGCTCAGGGCCCCATCCAGCCCCATCTCTTGGACACTTCCAGGAATGGGACATCCACAACTTCTCTTGTCTACCTGTTCTTTACAAAGAACATCTCTCCTGACAGCACCTACATGAGTGGGTATCTTTATTTCTGTTTTACTCAAGTAGCATCTTGGCAAGAAGAATGAAAAGCAAATTGCCTGGAAGTGTTTTAATTCAGGATTTCAACAGAGGTCCATCCTCCCAGCTGAAAGCATCTTGTTGTCTTTTCTGAGCTTGGGAAAATGATCCATTCCTTATTTTGCTGTTGGGCATATTCACTACCAGGCAGTTGTTTGCCTTACTTCAGGCCCCATCCATTTTCCACTGAAGTCCATGAAAAGGCTCTCACTGCTTTTTAATTACCAGAGCTGGTCCTAACACACTGCAAAAATTCCAGAAACAGAGGTAGAACATTTGTGACCCTGGTCAGTAAGCCTGCCTTCAGGCATGGAGTTTGTAAACAAACCCATTATCTACAGGGGTTTAAATTCCTGCTACCCACTACAGAGCTACTGGCACTATGCCTGGCAGTTGATACAAGGCCTACATAAGGCTCTGACAGAATGACAGGTATCCAAACCCATACCAAAATCTTTACTTGGCTCATACTACCAGGCTGGCAGCTGATCAAATAAATGGCAATAAAGTTCTGAAGAGCTGCCGTGACTGTGTCATATAGGCAAATATTCTTACTTGGACTTGGGTTTTTTTTCTGCAAACTGACTTTTGTTTATTCTGTAAAATCTGGAGGCATATTCAAATCTTCATGATACTCAAAAACATGCTGCATCTACAGTTTTGGTTTTTACTAAGTCTGCAAAATTGAAGGCATATAATTATTGAAAGAGTTTGTGTTATGAAATACAGATTACAGAATGTTACAGATCATAGAATTTTACAAATATTTTAAATTAATTTGATGTTTTCAGAAGCCTTATAAAAATGTTAATGAGTCTAGTAAAGCTGTTAGTTTTTGAAAATAGTATTTGAATGGGTAGGAGTGTCAGAGGCTGGAAAAGGCTGGTGCAAACTCACTTTTGGGTTAAATAGCAACAGTTCCAAGACCCCTGCTTGGTGTCACCAGGGCATTCTTCATGGTCCATGTGCACAGACGGTGCTAAAGGCTTTAGTGATGACAATTTTAAGAAAGAACTTTTTATGCACTAAAATGTTACTTTTTTACTGGGGTCTAAACACTACCCAAATCCTTCCCACTGTAGTTAAAGTGAAAGCAAGGACTACAGCTTCCCAATTTTGTCCATGCTTGACTCCTCAGCCTCTGCCTTGGAAGTATACCTGGCTTGAGGGGTGGGAAAGGTCAGGTCTTCCTGCTATGCAGCACCACCTTCCAAAATATGCACAGTCTCAGTACATTTACTTTAGGCAGAAGTCATCAGATAAAGGTCTGGGAGTTGTCTCTGCCACAGTTCTTAAGCTACAAGCTAACTTTGCAGGATTTAAGTGAGAATGACAATGCTAAAACTTGTTTGTAGACTTCAGCCTCGAGTAATTGATAATTTCCTCACCTATGACCAACTGTCTTGGATCACTCTTTGAGACTTCAGTCTGCTTCTTCCATGCAAACATAAATATGAAAGCTTGTTGGAGTTAGTAGATCTTTTTTAGCCCTTTAAAGTTAATGAATTCATCACAGTGAGGATTGCAGGGTTCTTTGCAATTAACTTCTCCTACAAGTAGCAACATGAAGGCGTGTGCTCCTCTCTGGCACTGCTGCTGGGTGCGGCTCTTCCAGTTTGAAAGGTTGGTATGTTGTAACTGCTACAGGGTTGCATTTGTGAAGGCCATTTAAAAACATTATTTTCACTGCAAACTCTGAAATTGATGAACTTCTCCAAAAATACACCTCCCAGATTTATTTCCTTTTAAATGTGCTAACTGCCTTACCACTGATTGATGAAATTTAGAGCTTCTAGAGATTAAATATAAACTTCTGTGGATTTATGCCAGTGTTCACCTACTATAGGTCTGGCCCAAAGGGACAGTTATTTCTATGTAGTTAGGTTCCTATTCCTGCCTTTTTTTTTCAGTCTGGTTTCCTAAATTATTTAATTATTCTCTATTCACAATTTTTGATTAAGCCTCTACCACCCTACATCCAGTGTATTTAGGTGCAGACAGAACACAGCTGAGTATTCTTTTTTCCTCTGAAAGGATGGTTAAATATTATCTGTAGTTTATCTAGAATTCTCTGATCTGCCAGAGAAAATACTAAGTATACTCACTGCCCATTCAGAGGTAGCTATACTTTATTGTGATGTCGGAGGTGGGTACTAAATGAAGCCCAAAGATATCCTGATTGATGTTTTTCTGGTCTTCACTTTCATGCAGTGTACTGTCTGTCCATTTAGGTTAACTATCCAGCCAAAATTCTACATCTTTATGACAAAGACTGTCTTGTAGTTAGATTGAAACATGTTTTGGTGAAATACATTTTTTGAGTGATTTGCCAGTCAGGAAAAAAATATTTATGAAACAGTTGGAAAAGCAGAAGAAATCTACGAATCTAGTAAAACAAAAATAGAATTCTGTTTATTTAGATTTTATTTCCATCTTCCTGTTATGTATGTAACCATTTAGCCTAGAAAAGCTAAAAGCATGCATTGCATGTAGGTAGCATGTATGCATCTTATTAACTTGAAGAAGAATTTTGATGTACTCCAGAACATCTGGGAAATTCAGTTTTTCAGTTATTAAATGACACCTTGTAAGATGTCCACAATATGTAGCTTATAACACAATCCATGAAGCTACTACTACTAACAACAATATATTTAGCAAAAAAACTCCCAACTTCTCATTTGCACAGTTTTCTGCTTACATGGGCAAGGAAACAGTCTAAATAAGGGAAGATAAACTAGTAAATGAACATATTCAAAATCTAACTGATCTTTTATTTGTTTGGAAACAAAAATTCAAACTATATTCAGTAAGCTAAACTTTTGGTTTTTGAAAATGGATACAGAAGGTGATATTTGCTTACATCATAATATTGTGTGTAGTTAGTGGCATTTTGAATACTTGTAACTGTTATTTCATGATAAATTAGCTGGAAACACCAAAAATGGTCTAAACTTTTTGATAAATCAGAATTTGTCTTTGTTCTCTGCCCTTTGTTTCTTATTAATATCTTCCCTCTGAATTTTAAACAGTGGTTCTTATAGTCAGAAAGAATCTCTCAATTAACATTCTTCTTTTCCAAAAATCAAGTAATCTTTTTTTATAGCAATAAAATAGCTCTAGTTTTTTTTTTTTCCAGTTGTCAGCAATCCAAACAGTTAAAGAAAATACACAGCAAAACTTCATAAGCCAGCAAATATTTAATTGCCTTACAATGAAATCAGTGAGTAATCGTAACAGGAGTGATAAATACTCTGTTTAAATTTAAGCATAGCTGGTGATTGTCTTTCTTCAAGAGGTGGATTCTAAGATTAGTACCCTTGTTTTTGGAGTCTCATTAGTGTCTGCTTCCACATCTGTCTGTAAGGCTTCTGCACCCCAAGGACTCTCCCACACCACACGTGGTCATGATTATGAGAAGCTGGGCTGTAGGCAACATAATTCATATTCTGCTCTGGGCTACACCATTAGATACCAGCTAATCCTTTCAATTCTCTCTGCCCTAAGTAATCAGAGATCATTAAAACCAGATATATTGCCATTAGCTTTAATTTAGTAGTTCTTTGCATCCATATTTTCTACTAGCAGAAAATACTTTCCTTCAAAACTGCTATTATTTGGACAAACTATTAGAAAAAATTGAAATTTAGATGAAATTAGAGAAAATTCATTATGAGAAAATTCTTCTTATTCTTGGCTATGTAGCCCTTAAGTATCTTTAGCAACAGAATCTTTGTATTAATTTCTTCTGAAAGGATTTACATAAGATGTAATTCACAGATGCAAATCTGAAAAAGATTAGTATTTGCAGCATTTAAATTATTGGTCACACTGTCACATGGTAGAATCTCTAACATTTTTAGAGAATACAGAATGTTGGCATGCAAACCAAGATTTTGTTAAGAAGAAGCAAAAATAGTTATAATTTCTGTGTTTCTGTAATTGTGTGATTAATGGTCACTATTAGCTTTCCATTTTGTACCACAGAGGAGATGAGTTACATTTATAAGTGCAAAAACACTCTCAGTTCCCAAATCAAGGCCTACTTTGTCAGTGCTTTTGGCAGTGGTGGTGTATTTTGGGAATTGGCTGCATACACCTTCAGAAAATGTCTGACCTTCCTCTGCAGCTCTTAAGGAAGGGCATAATTCAGTCTGCAGATGCTCTCTCAATTGCTCAGGTATGCAGAGATCACAAGGGTAGAGGAGAGAGAACAGCCAAGCACCCAAGTAAGAAACTCCTCTCCTTATAGATCAGATGCTTCTCCTCACAGCATGTAGCAGGAACCATACTCTTATCCTGTCAGGTGAATGAGTGGGACAAGGAGAAGAGATAAAATAACTGTTTTCCCCCTGGTCACTAGTTGGTTCTTTTCTGACTGCTTACTTATGCCACATAGTAAGAATTTACACTCTTTTTTCATGACATGTTTTTATCAGTACTTCGTATGACATTCTAAAAACAACAACAACAATAAAGCTGCAGTTGTGAAGGTTTGGAAAAATGCCCATATTAGATCTTTAAATACTATTTTAGGAAATAGGATTAATTTTTTTGTATTATTAGCCATTATATCACATACTATTTGTGATAGTTGCCTCCAAAAAACTCTATTTGAGAGCAATGCTTCTCTAAACCAGCACTTATGAAGACACAAGCCCTATATATCTTGTGCTTGATTGATGCTCTGCCCTTTCAAGTGCCACCACCTGACAAGTGTAATATATAGAAAATCTGAGCATCAGACTTGCTTTCTCAGAGTTTGTTTAGAGTCATAGTCATACTACTTTGTTTGCCTTCTTAAAAATGTGTAAGGGCAGCCAGAAGAATAGAGGGAATATTGTTTACAGCATCTTTCCTGAGTCCTTTCCTGTACAAGTACAAGATCGTCTACATTTGATTTTAAACAATCTGCTAGTCTCAGATGAATGTCTTTTCATTCAATCCATTAAAGCAAAGAGGTTTGCAATACCCTTGGCAATCCCCTGAAACCTGACTTCACCCAGACATGGAACATCTTGCTAATGCAAGTTGCTCATCTGTTTCATTTTGCCATTAAACCTTCCCTTACTTACCATTGTTTTCTCATGCAGGCTTCTGTCTTACTGAAAGTAACATCAAATCAGAGAAGCTGCCTATGGCTGGGCTCTGTGTAAATAAAAGAAGGAATGTGCTGTATGCCATTAATTCACAGTGAGGAATCTAAACTAAGGCTGGACAATGATGGCTCCAATGCAAACACTGTTGGTAAGAGTTTACTAGCAGTTCATTTCTGCATATTGTTAAGTAGCTCACCTGTTCCTCCAAGCCATGACACTATTGCATGGGATGAATTGTGTGTGGGTAAGAACAGTAGGAGCTTTTCAAACTTAAGCAATCCTCAACTGTCCTTTGTGTCATGTCTCCAGTTTCTTTTAATGGGACAAGGTGATGTGATTTCTTGCTGCATCTTTGGTGGCTCAAGGCTCCCTTGTGTCTTTGAGGCAAGTCTGCTTTTATTGATACCTTTCCTATGGGTGAATAGCAACTGTGGTTTTTTACTAACTCCACAATGTCTAAAAATGAGCAAAATTAAAGGAACAAGAGAGGAGTGAACAAGAGCTGAGTAGCAGGTGTTTATTGATGATAAGATGTCTTCATTGGAAGTGTAAAGATAAGGCTCTGGATCTTGGCATTCCTGCTGCCTGCTTTACAGGACCAAACAACCTATAGAATCCCCCGAATTTACAAAGGACTTCTTAAATTAGTCTTCACCACACTTATAAAAGACAAATAATGACAGCATATGTAGCACATTCACATAAATATAAAATGAGTATACCACAATCAACTGCCTGAGATAAGAGGTGCGTACAAGACCTTCAAATCATTAGGGAGTAACCTTTGAAGTCTGCTCTTGGCTGCTACCAAAGCCTGCCTGGTTAGCTCATCTAGTTAAAGCACATCCTTCTTCCTCCTGTTGGCTGGATTTCAGAGGCTGTTTTGGCAGGAGCCAGGAGATCTGCAGCACTCCTGGTTGCATCAGGCCTTAAGAAACACCTGAAATGCTGAGATGACAGCACGCCTTAAATAATAGGGGATGACTGGGCCTAGGCCTCTCATTTATAGAGACAATTTTCTGCTACTCTTCAATCTGTACTTGATTTATTTGTTAATCTAACTTGGTAATGTTCTCCCTGATACTTTATCTTTCTCATAGCAGGGACAAGCTGTGGGTGACATCCCAGGCTGCTTAACCTACTGTGCTTCAGAGAATTATGGGAAAGGAAGGAAAGATGTGCAGGAGAAATAATCATCAGATTCCCTATCTGCCACACCTGGAGTATGATCACCTCATTGACAATCAAATGTCCACTAAGGAGCAGATCAAAACAGTCTGTCTCATCTTCAAAAACAAACAAGGACAGTTGTGAAGACAAAACAAAGCAGCTGTATACAGGAAGAACAAAAACAGAGGTATGCCTTGTGCTCAGGTGGGTTTTACCAGATGGTAGATAGTTTTCCAACACATATTTAAAAACTTTATAGAGGTTTGTTTTTATAAAATTCTGTGTTTATCTGATTGCTAAACTGTCTATAAAGTTGTCTCATCAGAAATGACTGGTACCCATTCCAAATATGTGTTCTACAGGAAATTAGGAAATTCATATTAAAAAAAAATATTTCCAGAGGAGAACAAAAGTTTAGAAATACTAGAATTTCCTACTAAAAAATTTTCTGTTTCTGAAAACTAAATATTACTTGAATCTGTATCTTTGAAGATGGAGTCAATTGCCGTTCCTAGCTTAGATGAATTCCTCACATCATTCTGTTTTCTGAAAGAGCTGAGGGAGTAATCCTGAACAATCGCTTAATGTAAAGCAGAGCCCTAAAACTTGAGAACTCTGGCAGAGTATCAGGAAGCTCTGTGGTATGTGTGCAACTTCTGTGGCATTGTGGGACCCAAAGATTAGTAACCACAAGAAGCTTTTGCTTCAGTTCAGCAGAAATCTGTCATTTGGTAGCAGTGTGAAAAACTATCTTGTTGCTGTTGAAACATTTTGGTTTCCAGGAATCAGCACTTTCTAATAAAAATGAGTGGAAGAACATTCCACACAGAAGCATGCTGCTAGAAAATTTCAAACCAGATCATTTTCCTTACAGTATAAACTTAGTGAGCAGTGATTTAATAAAAGGCACCGTCATCCCTTCACATGGCCACGTACTAAGGAAATACACAGCGCAAAGTATATTTGTGTAAGTCTGTATGTAGAAGGACTGGAAATATGAGGAAGTTAAAGTTTGGAAAGGCAGAAAAGCAAAAGATAAGTAATATGATGAACACTTTAAAACAAGGAAATTTTTTTTTTTTTGTTCAATGTTCCCTGAATGTTGTCTGTTACCTGAAAATTTCTCAATAGAGTTAACAGTAGAAGAGATAGAAGGTAGTAGAGACTGAAAAGGCATTTTTATCATCTTGGCACAGAGGGCACAATAGTAAACATCAGCGATTTCTGCATTCAAAATATTCCACCTGCCACTGGATATGAGTGGAGCTGCACTGAAATTTCAATGTTATAGGGATTTGAGTCTGCATACATGCAGCTTCAGTACCAATTAAGGCATTCAAATTACTTCTTTCACTGTGTCTTATTTTCCCAGTTCTTTAGAAATTGGTCACACAGCAACTATCATTTCTGATTTACATTTTAAAAGTTAGCATACAAGAAGTGGCCTTCTGGCCTTCATTAAGTCATTGAGGAAATTCCCATACATTTCAACACTAACAGGATTTTTAGCCAAGAATCAAGGGCTAAATCTGAATTAAATATCTACCTTTAAGAAGAAGAAAGTAAGGATATTTTCAGATGTAAATTTTCATATTTTTCCTTTCTCCTGGAAGCCTGACCCAAAAACCTATTTGGGAAATAAGTGGAAAAAAAGGTTTGTGTATTGCCTTCTCAAGTCACAGTGCTGGTATGGTTGGTCCAGTTGGCACCTGTCCACTAATGGTAGGAGCATAAGATTTTGAAAGCCTGGGGTCCAGAGGGTTATGACAAATCCATAAGAAAGTTGCACAGAGGCTAGTTACCTCCCTTGTGTTTGCAACTCTGAAGTCCAGCTTTATAAATCAGAGGAGCTGTTAATTCTAGGAAGAGTTAAATAGATTTGCAAAGAGAAATTGAGACATTAAGAAGTCCCTGTCATCAAACTTGCAGTGTAAATAACCATTGCTATCTAATCTGATAGAGAAATTTGAGTTCATAAGGGCTGATGTAGAGGGAATGATACTAGCTTAATTGGTCAAGCAAAATTTACCACCTACTTAATGATATAATTGTACTTCCCTTATTGCTTCTGGGTTGTCTGGATTCCCTTCACCCCCTCACATATTATATCAATTCTGCAAACTCATTCACAGAGCGTAAGTGTTCCTTACTAGAATAGAGACCTACCATAGCTCCTGGCAGGTTTGGGGGATCTTAGAACAGTTGCAGTCATTATTTAACTTTCAATGCCACTTCTGTGATCTGGTTACAAATGAGTGACTGCGTTTTAAGAGCATTTGAGCCATCAGGAGAGCAGAATGCTCATCTTTGCTCTTCAGGAGTACTGAGTGTTTGCCCCAGCAGCCTCGACTCTTTACTTAGGAGCAGTTTGGGAATTTCAGTGCATCAGGTCATTCTCATTCCACCTGCAAGGGGCAAGAAGCACATGCCAGTTGCCACAGTAATAGAAAAGGAATATGAATTACATGATATAGCCATCTGTATGTACTTAACCCCGTTTCTGCTTCCTCTCTGGCAAAAAGTCTTGATGTACAGTACTCAACAGCATGTTTTAGTCTTTAAAAAATAAGAAACCTTCCATTTTCCAACATTGAGAAGTACTCTTCGCAAATCAGGAAAAAGTGTAAGATGGAACATGCACTGATGTTAGTTTTAAGTACATATTTAGTTTTCATACATGATCTGGAAACACTAGAATTTTTTTTGTAAGAGATTAATTTATAGGTGATTTATTCTATTGAAGTTTTGCATGCAAGGCATACATTGCATCTTGTGAAATACATTACTGTTGTAACACTGTGAGGAGAGGATTCTCCAGATCTTGTTCACCCCTGTTTACCTCTGTTGCAAGCTGTCATTAGGCTACAAAAATGCAATCATGTTTTGCATTGCACAGAACTGCATTAAATTGGATTTTGGTAATCCCCACACCTTTCCATAAACACCAGCACAAACACTGTTTTGCTTGATTATTTTAATTACTTTCTCCTAGTAGGAGAGAGCACCCACTAATTGTTGTTTGGTTATTCTTTGCTCGACTCTTGCTAACGAAACATTCACTGCTTCCTGTCTTTGCTCTGTACATTTTATTACTGGCCAGGGCAGTAGAACAGAGGTGCTTTTAAATATCCTGTTATCTTTAATCATTCAGAAGCAAGCTATTCCTGCAGAAAGAAAAATTTCTCTATGTGATGCCTATCTGTGATCAGCCTCTCTGTCCACTGGGTGACACTAGCTGCCTATCTGACATCTGCTAGCTGTGCATAGCGCCACAGAACACATATCTGGAGAAGATTTAACCACAGAGCTGCTTTTTTCCTGGTAACATTAGGAACATTGTCTTTCCTCTCTGGTGGGAAAGTGAGACAAATTAATAGGAAAACCAAAATGCAGGGAAAAAACTAAAACATCTTCCAAACCTGCTACATGTAGTTTATGAGGTGGAAGGAGACAAAGTGAGAAAATACTCCATAAAATACTCAATGAACTGAGGGCCTGTTGTACAAACTCATTAAGGGGACATGCTGTTATATGAATGACCCACAGCTGATGAAAAGGATTGCGAACAGCTTTGAGTCTCAGGTAGCAAATTACTGAGATGCAGTTTGATTCTGTCCCATATTACCTTTTTGAAATTCCCATATGGAAATAATTTATCAGTTTTAAAAGAAAGATCATGATAACGTGCAATTTTTTTCTGGCTGATAAACTGATTAATCCTTAGAACAGCCTACAAACTTTTTAAAAATAATTTAAAGACATTCTCATATTTGGGCAACATTTAATTTGGTTTTGCTGTTGATTTTGTCACTTTTACTCCTCCTTTACCTGTAATTTACTGCTACAAAGATTAGCCACCAGTGCATGCTCGATTTTAGTCCTCCTCTGATACAGATATAAACAAAAGATGCATGAGGAGTGAAACCTAAAACCTAATTAGACTGTCATTGTGGTCTTAATTGTTTTAAAAGCTGAATGGTAAAAGCAAGGTGGCTGGTTCTTTTGCTTCAATAAGAAACTAACTGTTTAAGGAAGAATGGAGTTTGTTTTTAGAAGGAATGTGTTAATAGTCCTTCCTGTCAACACTCCTAATGTCTCTCATATGGTAAATAATCAGCCTTTGCCTGGTTACCCCTCCTATGGCCTTTCAGCTGATAGAGTGAACATCCCATAGAAAGGGAGCTCTTTTTGCTGTTTCCAGGGGAGTATTCAACCCATCTTCAAGCAATTCCCAGATAGACTCACCCAGCTGTTCCTGTGCTCAGCTGGAACAGCTTTATGCTACAAAGAGCTGTAGCAGTTCAGAACAGTGAAAGTTACTGACACAAGACAGGACTGGCTTGTTGTTACACTTGACCAAAGCTGTACTGCAGGATACCAGCATTCTCTGAGGATAGGGACACAAACTAAGGAAACCTGCCTGAAGTAGCAGCTGCAGCTCTCCTTGTGTTATTGCATCCAGTAGTGACTTTCAAGTACCAGAAGAAAGATAAGAAGCTTCAAATGCAACTCTGCTAGAAGTCACAAGTTGGAAAGGGTCACAGTCAACTCCAGAACAGCTCAAGAGCAAAGTGATAAATAATATTCATAAGTTCTGGATTCTAAAATAGGCTATGGTACTTTTCTGTTGGACAATAGCACAGCCTCTGCAGAAGATCTGAGAGTGGCCCAATTGCAGTTTAAAAGTAATAGTCATAAGGAATGAAGTCATTACATTTAGGGTAGACTGCAATTCCCCTTTTCTGTATTTCTGAAAAATTTGTCATGTGCCAGAGATGACAAAATTGATTGATCAGTTGGTTATGCTTGATTGGTTGTCTGTAATGTTCAAAGCTTTCAAAGACAGCTCCAGAAGCAGTGTGCAATGCTCACTAATTGATAATCAGTTGGTGTATGAAATTAGTAGTCTGCTAGTCACTAAGTGCAGAATAATTTACATAGGGAAAAAGATTCAGAATTATTCATAAAGATGCAAAATGGATAAAATAGTTTTTAACACTGAAGTAAGAGATCTAAGACTCATTCATCCACAAATCCCTGAAAACTTTTGATCATTCTCTGTAATGCAAGCACAATGTTAGTCAAAGGGTAAACAAAACATTCTTGAGATTCTGGTACACAGCATGTGACTGTCTTCATCACATCTCAATGAGGGATATAAATATAGAATGGCTGTTCATGTAATGAAGGACTGAATAAGGTATCTTAAAAAAAGAGGCTAAGATGAGATAAGAGAGAGCTTTATAAAGCAAAAATGTTGTGGCAAAGGAATAAGAAATAATTATTGATTGTTTCTGATCACACAGACTGATCAGACACACCAAGGAAGAGATAAACAGCAGATTTCAAACAAAAGGATGTTCTTTTTCTTACAGCACATCATTAAATTGTGGAACTCTTTGCCACAGGATGTTGAAGAGGCCAAAAGTGTAAGTGTGCTCAAAATGGAATTAGATACATTCCTGAGGGCTGGCTCTGTTGGCAACTGTGAAAAGTCATGGCCCAGACACAACTTTTGGTTGAGGAAATCCCTCAATTGTTAATCCCCTGGTAACTGAAGTCCACTGAATTGCTGCTGATATGGATCACAAAAAGAAGGATCTTCTTTTAAATGTTGTTCCATTCCTCCCCCAGTTACCAGGCACTCACAGGGACAGGATGGTCGACAAGTTAAATGAGCCTTTGGTATAATCCTGCACATCTGTTTTTATACCAATATGTGCAAGGTTACTGCTTTAATTGGAGTAAAATTTTAGGATTAGGGAGAAAAATGCACAGAGTTCATGAGAAGAAGGTTCTTTACCTCTGAAGTCATCCTTGGCAAAATATATCAAACTATTTTGTATATATTTAATTTTTAAAGCCTTGATGGAGCAAAACTAATGTTCCCAGAAGGGGAAGGTTTCCCTCAAACTGTGTAAAAGATTAAAAACCTACTTAATTTTACATACTTTCTTCTGGAGGCAGATAACTAATTTCCTCTGGTCTTTGGAATTTCCTCAGATGATCAGGAAAAAAACCCTTGAAAATGAAACACAATTGTCTCTTTGTCTAATAATTTAAAAGGCTACCCTTAGTACACTTAGGACAGAGTCCATCCTTAATTTCCTACTAAAATTATTGTTCAGCTAAATAAATACAAATGAGTTTGAGAGAAGGAATTCATGGCCTCAAAAAAAAAAGGTTCCAATTTTAATGAACATGTTAAGCAAGAAGGAAATGGTGTATGATATTAAACATTTGCCTTTAGACAGCTTTCTATATAGTCTCTTAGATGCCTCAAGGAAATGGTTTTACAGAAGCATCACAATAACGTAGTTGCTCCCAGGGGCAGTTGTTTCTCCTGATTGTGGCATGTACTTCCTGCCATATGGACAATCCCACTCTCTCCCCCTGCCCCCATCTAAAGATCTTCAGCCAGGACTTAATTCCCCTGCTTTCAAAACGTTAGGGAGCTGTGTGTTTGAGGGGTAGGAGGCAGAAGGGAGCCAACATTTTATTTGAAAGAAGTGCCTTTTCAAAAGCATTGTTTGTGCTGAGTTAAAATAACCACCAAACATTCCTACACTTTGGTTTCCCATAGGATTTTCATTGCTCTTTTTTTCTAAAGTAGATGCCTTTTCTGTGTAGTTTACAATTCGATAATCATTTGCTATTTGTGAAGAAGTTATGAGGATAACTTATGAACCCTACAATAATAAAAGATGGTGTGCTTACACACATGCAAAACACAGTGCTGTTCCAGTTTAAGAATGAACTTAAGCCAAGGTACCTCTTTGCCCCATTGGTGCCATACAGCATGGAACAATGGTTAAATATCATGAGAGCTGGCTGAGGGGCACTGGCATTAAATGATTACATTTCTAGATGTATAATCACCTCTGGGTATGACTGACTCACTTCTAGCAGCACAATTCTCAACCAACTGCATTTTCCAGTTTCTGGAGCATGTCAAACTGACATGAAGTGATAGAGAGGGGAAAGCAACCTGAAATCTGACCCATATCCATGGGTCTGGAAATGTGTTCCGGTGCTTGAAGAAAGCAACAAGGGCTGTGAAAGTTACTGACACTTACTTAGTGTTTAGTCAGTGTAAGCACAGATGGATTTGGTCCGTTAGTCCAGATTCTCCATTTATCTCAAACAATGACAAAGGCCTCTCCAGCAAGCAGCAAAGTGCCTGGTTTGTGCCACTGGCAACCTGCTAAGTGTGAAAACCAACCACAAGCTCACCAAATGTGTGAGGAAGCTGGAAGCGGAAAAATGAAAAGGAAACAAAGCAGGAAGAGGAGAAAGCTTGCCCTTGGTAACGCCTGCTGCATTTGTCATTAGTGGTGAAATCTCTACCCACCTATAAACAGACATCTGTGGGGAAATCAGCCATCCAGGCATAGATGCAAAGCCTGGGATGAAGAGTAGGGGAATCCATGGGCTTTCTCCCCCAAGATATGAATATGTACCAGACTCCCATAAAAGGTCAGGCGAAACCAGTCGGACTTTAACCAATCCCAAACTTCTACATCCTTAGCCAGTGTTCTAGCATGCAGGTTTGAGATGGGAAACCTAACAAATATTTCATTAAATCCACTGGTAATTTTTCATTGCTCTTCCTACATGAGTCTAGGTTGAAAATATGGAGACAGCATAGTGATAAGGCACAGTACACATTTGTAACTGGTTGTACCAGCCAAGCTAATTTATCAGTTTGAGGAACTTTATAGGTGAGGTTTTCATGACACTTTTCCATTGAAAAATAGAGTACTGCCTTGAAAAAGGTGAGGGAAAATTACACCAATTCATTTCATTTCAGCTGATTCTCAGGATCCAAAACTCTTAAAAGGAAGGTTGGGTTCCATAATTGCATTTGCCTTCCAGCCTTTCTGGCTTCTTAAATGCACTCATTGTGAGACAGGCTGAATGCTTTGAGCTGATTCGGCAGCTTATCAATAACATGGAAGGAATTTGTGCCAGTGAATTTGGACTTTTCTGGATTGAAGGGTTGAATGGGAGGCTTCTGAGAATATAATTCAAAATGGTTTCTGCCATTTTTTGCTGCAGATAATCAAGATGACAGTGTTTTTAGTAATTTCCCTCCAGTAAAAGTAATGCTTAAGAAATAAGCCCAGGATATGGAATCCTCTATTTATACAGAGAACCTAACAATACACCCGTCAATTCTTTGTACAGTTTTATGTTTCACAAAAGATATCTTGAAAGGGCCAGTCAGGAACTCAGAGGGAAATCTGTGCTGCTTCTACTGTTGATTTCTTTGATTAAGAAAGGCATTTTGTTTATTTTGTGGTAACAGTGTACTTGTTTGCTTATTAACCATTACATTATTCACTATCTCATTCCAATTATTCAGCCCAGCGGCCATTAAGCAATAATGAATTTTTGTTACTGTCATCCTACTGAACTGGCACATTGGTTTTCAGTTGGGCTTTTAGTTTAGGCAAATGGGTAATGACAGTTCTTGACTTCCTCCATAGTCTAGAAATAATCTGAGGAGGTGATCAAGGCTTGCTGTTTTTACCAGTACAAAATCAACTGTGTCAGTGGCATTGCAGAGACAAGAGATGGTACAGAGCTTGTAGACATCTACAAAGAGACTTTTAGACTTGAATTGATTTTCTAGAGTCTTTCACAGTCCCTGTAGGAAAACAGGCACTTTCATTATGGAATTTGTCTCCTTCCAATGTAGTGGGAGTGGGTCAAATGAATCACATGCTGGAAATACCTGTTTATCTCAGGAGGGATTCAGCCTCAGGTGAGTTGAAATCCACTTTTGCTGGTCAAGCTCTTTGTAAAGACTCAGTGATAGAGAAGCCACAATAGCTTTACAAAAATACATCTGAATGCTTTATTCTCTCATTGCTTGGCAGTTTCTCCTATGTAGTTTTAGTTCCTGTAGTTAAAACCTATTATTTCTTGCTCTGTTTACATAGACACAGAGACCAGACTGTTCCCTCTCTTTCTGTAGTAGGTCATATTTTTATGTCAGTCTCCCATAACTGTACTCCTGTACTCAGTCTTCATGTCTGTGTGCTAAACAAGCCCAGGTTATGCAACCCTTCTTTACTGGTCATGTCTTCTAGAGCTCTGGCCGTTCCCCTTGCTTTCCTGTAGATTCATTCTGGTTGATACACATTTGGCCACTCCAGCATTGCTGAACAGACAAGTTATACTTTGTATTTCCCAGGTTAGATTGCTATTTGCACATCCCATGATGATTAAAAATTGTATGCCATCATCACCAGTACAGATAATCTATAATGTGAAATGGAAACTCAACCATCTTGTTTGTACATTACCAATCCAAGAAGGATGGTCCTACAAAACCCAAAGTGATAACAAAGCTTTCATTAAATGTATTTCAGCTATAGTGATTAAATTTAAATAAACTTCAGAATGAGCAAATATTTTTTAATTGAACATTTGAATGTGCATGCACATCCACATATGTATTTGTCCAGTTGCCTCTCTAAGGGGCAGTTTGAATCAACAGAATTGTTTTTATGATAAGAGCATGTGAAGTTTGGTAATCCACATGAAATATTCCTTGACAGAAGGAAATTAACCTCAAGAATGATTGTCTCGGTCAAAAAACGCTAGGGAAAGAGAACTTGTGATAATATGAAGACAGCCCTAATTGACTCTTTTTGTCAGCTGCAATGATGCAGAAGGGCACATAAGAGGAAAAGCATGGGGTGGGCTGAACTCACAAAACCCCTACTTTGCATTGCTTCATGTCTGCATTTAATATCTCAAAGTTCTCATTCTCCCAAAGGTTAAAATAAATCAGGATGGAGATTTATATGCTTATAAAACCAACCTAGTGTTGCCAACAATAAAACACTTTTATTTTGGCTTTTTTTAATGTTCTGACAGATTAGTGCATAGAAGTTCAGAATTGCATTAGTATTAAAGTTCATCTTTGACCTTTCACCTTTTTATGTGGAAGAATTAGTCAGGGAGAAAAAAAAACATTCCTCTTTGCCCTGGCTTGCTGATTATGACTCTCTCAAGAATTTCAGTCTGGCGCTATTTGCCAGAACTATGTTTAGCTCTGAGAGGAGAAAAAATCTCCCCCTGCCCCCCCAGAATGCCACCATCCAAATTTATCTCTCAGCTTTTACTAAAGACCTGGGTTTAAAACACTCTGGATTAAATTTATCCCAGTAGGAGTAAAAGCTTTGCTATGCCAGTTTATACTTACTGAGAAAAATTGACCTTGAGAGCTGCTTGCTAATGAATCTTCTTATTTTATAAGTTCTTGGTGTTTTAGAGGTGAAGGAAGCCAGAAAGGTGTCCTGTAGGAGATAAAACTTTTACTTATGCCATAAAATGCCAGCCTGTGATAGTCATGTGTTACAGAAGGCTGTAATAAGGGTGACAGGAACTTGAAGAACACTGGAAAACTTTGACTGGTAACATTTATTTACCATGCAAGCAAAGCAAAGCTTCAAGCATACTTGAATTTTATGCTTGAAGGCACAAATTGATTGCTTGTGGTGGAAAGAATAATGAAATTCCTCAATGTCATAACATCACAGAATCAACCAGGTGAATTGTAATGGAAAGGGTTACATTCCTCTGACAGCGATGATGATTGCCAGAGGCAGCCATCTCATTTATATTCACTTAGAAAAGTTTCAGTGCAGTATGCATTCATGCATAGATCATTTTTGGAACAGAGGTACTTACCCCTTCTATCAGCCTTTTCATTTGTACATTTATGGACCACATGTATCAGAGAACAACAGTGCTGTTTGCAAAGCACTCTGTAGGCAATCCCACAGTGGCAGAAAGTTCCTTCCCTACCTGCTTGTTAGCCACACTGAAATGCTGTCAGAATTCCGAATGCAACAACACAACCAGTGTGCACCCCACCATGTTTTGGCAGTAGGATAAATCCCATGGTTACACAAGGCCAACATGGGAGCAGTGTTGGGGCTTCCTCATCCATGTGGCAGTGAAAGGTTCAGTTGGACAACACTGCATGTGAGGACCAAGCCAAAGTGCAAATCCCTGGTATATGGAGCAGAGGCAGTAAGCTGGGCTGGAAGTGGCTGGGGGGTTTCTTCTCATGTTCTTTGTGCTCCCACCCCAGGCAAGGAAAGAACATGCAGAACTAAGGGACAATGACAAGAGAGACAGAGAACTAAGAGACTGGATGATGTGTGTAATGAAAAACATGATAGGGAAGGGGAAGTTATGGGAGGCAGGAAGAGGCATTATCAAAAAGGAAAAAAAGCAGGGAGAGAAACATAGCACAAGATAGGAGGAAGAGAATGAAATAATAGGAAAATCAAGAAACAGGAAAGTTAGAATAAATGAGGAAGAATTTGCCTCCAGGAAAAGAACACAGACATAAAAGGGTCCGTGTAGCCCGAGAATCAGTAGCTGAAGTCAAGTGCTATTGTCATTTCCACTTGCTGATGTACACTCAAAACTGTACCCCAAGGAGAGCTTATAGGATTCCCTTTGTTATGATGCTGACACAGCTCCCAGCAGAGAATTTAAACAAGAGGACAGAGAAACAAGGACCTTTGCTATTATGTGACATGAATTATGTTGATGTAACTTCATCACTTCCAAATCTGTTCTGAGTGCTCCTCTCACACAGCTAAATAAAGCTCTTCATAGTAATGAGTAGTAATGGTAACTAGTAGTAATTCAACTGAAAGGAAAATGTTTCAGAGTTGAGTAAAACAATACTGTAATAATTTTTGCCTATAAAACTGAAAAATGCTTTTTTCCCCCTCTCAATTACCCGTCAGTAAAAGCAGTAAAAGCAGTGTTCTATATTACATTCATTACTGGTTATATTACAGATTAACACATACTAATATAAATGTAAGATGAAGGCAATTTGGTGGTCCTCTGGATTTCCATCTAGCGAACAATACATCCATTGTTGCTTGAATATGCATTACTCTGAAGTATTCATGGAGTTCTGCAAGCTGAGAGCTTCCCTGAAGTAAGCCAGAGGTTTCCATGTTTAACACTGGGAACATCCCATAACACAAGCAGCTTTGGATAGTACAACAGTTTAAACAATCCTTACAGTTTCAAATTCAATTCAGCCAATTTCCTCTGAAACAAAGACTCCTTTACACTGCCAGAACAATGACATGGGCCTTCATGTCACCATGAATCTGACCCAGCTATGTCACTGACCAAGAAAAGTCTATTGCTCTCACCTTCCTTCTTGTATCTAGCATTTCAGCAGGCTTTTCCTCAAGCCCTAAGTCTGACATCATCCATATATTTTATCTATCCATATGTTATATGTGTGGAACAGTCTTTGTCATATGTTGGAAAATTGTTTATCTTATTTGAACTTGCTCTGGTAATTTTGAATCTGGGGACATAGACTAGTGTGTGATACTGTGACTAAAACCCAAAGTGAATAGAAAGACTCTAAAAATCCAGAAGGCTGCCTCCTTTCGTTTGTTGACATCTTACTACAAAATGCATCCTTAACTCAATTTGTTTAAGAATTCTAGCACAAAACAGAATTTGGCTTTTAACTCATCTGCTTTGTTGAGAATGTCATGATGTGATAGCAATCTATAAATACCACCTTCAGGAAACATTCAAATGGTTGAGACATCATTAAATTCACTTCAGAATCAAAATCAAGTTTAAAACTGGAAGTAAGAGTAAGGAAATGTTTCTGGATCTTTCTGAACAGCTCTGAATTAGCTTTAGTTTTGTGGTTCACTTTTCTAGGGAGAAAAAATTACTAAAGTTTCAGATTTTGCCCACATTTTGAAAACTTATGGCTTTGGATATCAAGCCTAGTTAATTCCTATAGGTTTATAATCACTTGTCAAAATAACCTTGGTCACCTTTCTTCTCTAGAAAAGTTTCCTAAGAGATACAGTATTTAAGCAGGAAAGTTAATTGCTACTTACAAAAGTTTAGAAGCAGGATATCCTACGTTACTCCTTCTTGGTAAAATGACAAAACAACAACAACAACAAAACAAATCAAATTAAAAAAATTTGTTAACATATGAAGAGAAAACCCAAACAGTTGTTTGGTCCTATGTCTAAGGTACTTTATTGTGTTCATCTTCAAATATGTCATATTATGACACACCTAAACTGAAATGTTACCAGGATGGATAGTGGGTTTTGATAGTCCATGAAGCAGCATGCAAAATGTTGTTTCATACACTCCCATATGCTCTTTGGAAATCTCGGAAGGACCAGAAGAATCTGAGTTTTATTTTTTAATTCTTAAATAAAATAAAATATTTTATACAAAAAAGTTATGAAAGGTGAAAGCTGATACCATAATAAAGTTGTAAGTCAGGCTACCCAACAACCCTCTTTGTTTTTCAATCCATCATCTTCATTTAGACTAAGAGGTAACTCTTGCCAATTCAGCATTTTTTTTGTTCTCTTTTTTGGCAGATGTACATCCAAGGAAAGCTGCTCTTTGCCAACTCTATTATCATCGGGTACAGCCAGTCTACTAAAGACCTTAAAAAATAGCTAAGACAAAGAGTGATTATCACATGGGTTACTTCCAAGTGATTTCATGTTCAGGTATTTCACTTTCCATCAGCATTGGTTGTAATAATTTCATTCTGAAACCTTTGGCTTCTTTGTTTAATTTCTTATATATAAAGCACTGTGACTCAGAGCAGCAAGTACAGCAGTCTCAGTATCAAAGTACTTGGAAATTTTTGGTGTGTTTACAAGTTCTCCATCTTGTATATTCCTTCCTGTCCCATTCAACAGTCTGGGCTGTCTAAACCCAGCTGCTGAGTCACAGAATCTTTACTGGTAGTTACTGTCAGGGAGGAAACAAGAAAAGAGAGGAAGGTCCTGGGCTCATCCACTATTTCTTTGTGTATGTCTGACCAAGACTTACTTGTTTTATGGGCTGTTATATATACATTTTGGCACTAGTCATAAAAATTTAATTGCAATTAAAGGAGCAAGTACTTTTGCCAGCTGTCTTCTAGCAATTAGCTTCTTAATTTCATTAATAGTTGCAGAGAAGCTTTAGAAACATAACCTAGAGAAATAGCAGGAGATGGTCAAATACCTCACGTCCTCATACTGAGCATACAGCTGCTGGAGGGAGCATTCCCAGGAGCTAAGTATGTCCTGCAGTAGCTGGCTCTCTCACAGAAGTTTTCAAAGCAGAAATAAAGATAGGCAGGAAAAAGGAAATAATTGCAACTTCTGCAATTTATTTACTACATGGCTTTTGGGAACCATATATTTATTTTCAATTTAAAGCTGATGCAAGCCAGTAATCAAACTGAAACTTCAAGAGTGCCTGGAATGAATGCAAAGGTCCACTCTTTTCCACTCTTGGTTTAACCAATACATCATGCAGGCAATGATGATGCTGATGCTGCTGCTGCTGCTGCTGATCTATTAAGCTGCTAAGAAGCAGGTGATAACAGTGACAACAAAGAATAACACAGAATATAGGCCAAAATTAATTGAGCAGTCTTTTGCTGAGCTGCTCTCAGCTAGCTTGGACCAGTCATGGAATGTCTCTTTCTTTTACTTATTTTTAACTTAACAAAACAATGGATTTCATTTATATCAATGGGACATATTATAGTTGCAGTCCATTCATCTCTGAAGGAAGCTTGTCCCTTCATGTGCACACAAAACAATTACTGGAATGGTAGAGAAGTCAGGGATTAAATATAACAGATAATTAACAGTAGCATTTTCAAATATATTAATTACTGGCCTATCATGCTTTCTCTCCAAGTCAAGCATTCTTGATTGAAGTCTGGACAGATCAGCTTTAGGCTAGGTGTTTTTGCAAACACTTCTGTGAGTGACTGAAAAGGCTACAGTGGCCTGTGGAATTCCCTGTGATAGTTCTTCTCTACACTAGAATTTCCCTTAATATTTTGCACTGTAGAAGCAAATGGCAAATGTATGCAGTTGCACAGACCAGCATTTGCCTAATCTAAACCTACATATAACCCATGTCAGGTGTGCTCAGAACCAGCATGGCTATTCTACATGTGTTTCTGGTTCTTGCTACCACAACACCATGACAAGAAACCCTTAAATGGACTGGGTCACTCCATGGGGCTCTTTCATGCACAGGTGCAACTATGGCACAGAAATAGTTCTAATGAAGGAGAGGGTGATGAAAAGTCTCTGTGAAAACCAAGGCTAGGTGACATAGCTATTTCCACATACTCTGCCATAATTATAAAGATGGTGCTAAAGATGAGATTAACTTCATCCTTAAGTTTCCAAGAGTAGAAGCTTCTGGTATTTTCCCATCTTGACAGCTGATTTCTAAGCCCCAAAAATTGCCGGATACTCAACACACAGGTGCAGGTGCATGTTCTGTTCACTTCCTTTCTTTCAATACCTTGGGCCCACTGTACAGGACGTTTGAACTCTTTCCTCCTGCATACTATTCTGTAGGGAAAAGAGCCTATTGAGAGCTCCAGGTTAGGGAACATCCTGCATTAGCTTCAGTGAAACACTGAAAAGCTTGCTTTTCACTGGGAGGAAAAAAAAGCACTATCATTTCTCTGTCTGTTCATGGAGTGATTTCTTGTGAGACAGCATTTTCTTGTTGTAAATCAGCTGTTTCTTTAATCAAAGTAAGCAAACAGGTCCTAACCTGCATTCATTTTTTCCCTCTTCATTTACCTGTAAGGTAAATTAAGCATGGAGATGGCACAGATAACTAACTTGACAGCCATATTTCTAGAAAAAAATAGCCCTTAGAATCCTCTTCCAAATCTCTCCTCAAAATTTGCTTCCTTCAGGAAGCCCACCAATATCTTAATGAATGTAAGCAGAAACAACCATCCGTAAGAGTTATGGGCTTCATAATTCAGTACATTTTTTGTACTTGTCCATTTGTTTTTACCTTGAGAGTCCCATTCCAGGTTTCTTCTTTACTAGATTATAAAAGTACAGACTGTGCTGCAAAATTAAGCTTAATACAATAAAGCTGATTATGTGTTAGGATCAGTGGAATAATATAATGTCTGAATGACTGGCTTTTTAGGACTGGTCTGGATCCACCTCAGGCTAACCCACTACACTAGAGCTGGTTAATTGATATGGTGTGAGTACTTCCAATATGAAGCAGCACAGTAGAAGGATGAGAAGAACAGGTTTTAATGAGAGAAAGAAGAAATACAGCAATACAACTGATACAAAAGTACACAATATAACACAAGAGTCTAATAAATTAGCAGAAAACTTGAGAAACAGGAAGAAAGTTTCAGATGGTTGAAGAAAGAGGCTTGCTCAAAAAGATACAATCTTAAGTCTTCATAGATATATATATACATTCTTGGCAGTATAGGAAATATACAGTTCTAACATAGAAAATATTGACTGAAGTGGTAGTATCAATTCCTGAAGAATATTTGCATATGGTACATTATGAAGTATACACACAGGCAATTTAGCATTCAAGAAGTCTCCAAGTAAAGGAAATCCTTTTTGGTAGACAGACATCTTCTAACAGCAGCAATTGGATCTGTTCTGTATTCCATATGAAAACAAACACACAAACCTGAAAACAGCAAACAGTAAGCAAGACCTTTTGCACAATGAATTATGCACCAATTTGGCAGCAAGATTCAAAAGAAAAAATACTCCTGCCTCACCTCTTGCCTTTCATGATCAAATTATTTCCATTCTTCCCAGTAACCTTTTAAGCCTTCCTTCCTGGGGATGTGAATTAGGTGAGTGGGTCATACCTTAGTGAGAAGAGTGGTCAGTAGCTGTTAACCCTAAAACCAAATCAGGGAATGGTTACAGGAAGAGGTGCACATCAGCCACAATTCCTAACAGCAGCAGAACACAGCCTTTGATGAGTTCTGATACAAAAGTCTAAGCATTACCAGGGAACGGAAAAGCTCCAGATAAAAGGAGTGACTCTGTCCTGTTGCTGCTCTTTTGGCACTTCTGAAGCCTACAAAGGAAGTCTGTCTCTTAGGAGTCACACACAAGTAGAATACATCTCCTGCAGAGCACCTAAGCCCCATTCCTGGATTAAAGCTCTACCTGCTACCAGTGTCCTCAACTGGCACATTATTTTCTTCCTAAAGCCCCACCTACACAGGCATTTAGGTAATGCTAAAAGGAGTTTTGCCAACAGTTGCCACAGCACAGAGGTCTCTGAAGGATGAGGGGAAGGTACAATGGGAAGCATATGACACACAGAAAAACACTCTTTCTTCAGTCATCACTAATTCAGGAGAGAGTAACAAGTGCTCATTACTAAAGTGCTTGTACCAAGGAGTCAGCAAAAAATACTGCAGAAACTATTGCCAGGATTGCTTAAAATTAATTCCATCTTCAGGATGAAAGTGGAATTATAAATAAAATGCTGTATAAAAAATCAAGCAAAGTGCTCATACAGCATTTTTGCATCCCTGTATAAGCATTCTCTATTCCATTCAATCATTACTAATTGGAGGATGGATAAGCCACATCCACTCCACCTAGGCAACTGTCAGGGATACAGGAAAAAGAGAAAAAACAATACAGGCATTAGTGAGGCAGAATTTTATTACAGATGCTGAAGAAATAATAGCAACCAAAAAGACTTTAAAAGTGGTTAGCATTACAGTTAAGAAAACTACTTCTGAAACTGGGGAAACCTAGACACATATTTTAAAATGGCTTAAAAATAATCCTGGTGATGTACATGATTAACTATGTAAAGAAGACTTCAGGTCCAGATTCATATCCATGGGAAAAAGAATGAAGGTAAATGAAAGTACAAAAAAGAGAAACAAAATAATTTGGGGAAATATCATAGGCAGGAAACCCTATCACAACAAAAGGTCAGCATCCAGGAGTGTCTTCCTGCTACTGCCTACATCCAACCCAGAACTTGAGTTCTTGGATCCCTAGCACAGCCTGCCCCCAGGCTTCATACCTGCTTTAAGGACCTGCTGATCTAAACCTCCTTGAGGCTGATCAAATGAACCCTGTTTAAAGCAGCATCAGCAACGGGCAGGGCAGGTGCTGGGGACACTCCGCCGAGCCCAAGCACACAGGTTTTCAGTGCAGTGGAAGCAAGGAGACTGACTTCACACAGAACTTAAAGGAAGAGATGCAGAGGTTGATCACACACAGCTTGAGCACACAGCACAGAAAGCAGCAAGTCTTTCTATGGAAATGAAACATAGATAAAATAGAGGCTAAAAAAAAAAAAAAAAGCTGCTGAAGACTACCAGTCTGGTGAGCGTTTCCTGTCTCCACATGGACAAGAAATTGTGGATCCTTCCCAGTGTCTGCAAACTTCAGAATGTATCATGTGATTTCCCTCTGTAGCCCTGCCAGAAGTCTCTTGCTGCAGTTTGTTCTTTTGAACATTTCCTCTTACATTTTAGCTCTCATTTATTAGCCCATTAAGAAGCAGCTTATCAAGATTCTTTTCTTTCCCTTCCCTGTGTTCCTTGGCAATCTATGCTGCCTTTAGGCCCTGTTTTGGGAAATGCTAGGACTATAAGGCAGGAGATGTTGAGGAACATGTATTTGTTTACATGTTTAAGATAGGGCAAATGGCCATACAGGCACTCACAGCAGCTCAGGTGCAAAGACTTGACAAGTAAAATCAAAGTGAAGCAGCTTTTCTAATAAAGGATGTAAAATCAGGTTTGAAATACTTCAACAGTTTGCTTGGTAGAATACAATTCTTTTGCCTTTGGATAGCAAGAATTAAGTTTTTGTTTACCTTTCAAGTAAGCAACAGGATAGTTTGATATGAAAAAAATACAACCTCTTTGCTAAACAAGCCTTACAGTGGGACATCTGGCAATGAACACATTTACATCATGAAAGGGTGTGCGTGTGTGTATGTGTGTGTGTATACATATATATATATATATATCTGTATGTATGTATATACACACACATATATATTTATAAAGGTTATTCTAACCTCTTAAATTAAGAAATAATTCAATTATGCTCCTCAATAAAAATTCAAAATGGTCCAATTCAGGGAGATTTACTAATACTTGTATTCTGAAAACACATGCTCTTTACCAGTGGGAAAAGTTTAAGCACAACTGCTAGATCCCAGCGCTTCCTGAGCTCAAGTTCAGGCAGCTGTGGAGCCAAAGCACATTGACATAGCAGCTGGAGAGTACATGTTCAGCCCCTACTGCTGAAAGCAGCAAACTTGATTAGGGGAAGGCAGAGTCAGCCATGACTGTGCCACCCTCCTGTGGGAAAGAACAAGTAAGGCTCATGTAACAAAGAACATGTGTTTGAGGGTCAGTCTTGCTGAGGAGGCATTACCATCTTACAGTCATTAAGGAGGGAAGGAAATTCCTGGGAGTGAATGTTCTGAAGTCCAGGAAGAAATAGGAGGCCAGGTTGAAAGGTTGGTCAGAGCTTCCTGGAAGGAATGTCAGGACAGACATTGCACCAGCCCTAAGAACCCTTCTGTTTATGAGTTTATGACTGAGAATGCACAGCAGCACGTTGGCATAGATTCCCTCTAGCCTATCATTTCATAAAGTTTAGACAAAGGCCTCAGAACTGGAGGAAAAAAGTGGCCAAATTCCTCAGCAGTTGGCAAGAGAATACTGGAGAAGAGCTGAAGGCAGCTAAGAGGGAAGAGAGAGACAATCAGAGAAAAGGTCAGACCTTAAAAACTGGAGCTTTGAAAGACACCTGAAGAGTCATTGCGCCTAGCTCAGCACTCCTGTGGTCACCCATCTCAGGAGAACCCTTTGCAGAAGTGGTCAAACTAGAAGAGCTTCTTCAGCCCAGGGCTCATCTTTTGCAGCTTGGCCACTAATGTTTAAGTTTCTGCTGGGGATAACTTACCTGGTGCATTACAGATAGTCCTACAGGTGAGAAACAAACTAAAAAACCCTCCCCAATTGGTTTGTGTGGCCTATGAAAAGAAAAGGTGGGAAGGAAAAAGTTTGCAAGTGGGATTGCATATGGCATGGATGCTGCAACAGAGGAAGACAGACAATAACACAAAATCTTTGTGAAGCATCCTGTTCCTATTTAGGTTTCACTCAGCACCGTTCTGTGATCACTGCAAGCTTTGCAGACCTCAAGCACACAGGTGCCTGCAGACCACCCATGAACATCCACACTGGGACATGAAAAGCTTGGACTGCAATGTCATACTGAGCAGTGCAGAACAGCCAACATGAACTTGTTTAAATTTCACCAGCTGTGCCTTTGGATGAAAGATCTACTGGACAGTTTGTACATTTCTGGCTTTTATCCCATAATAGAGTTAAAGCCTATTATTATTATTATTATTGAAACACAGATACCAAACATTATAAATAGCCTGCATTTATGGTACTTCTATTGAGATCAAATGCATGATTCTCTGTCAGTAATGGCCATTGAAGATATTAAGCACTGACATTTCTCTTCTTGTTTGTTTAGGAATGGACCTTTCTTTAATAGCACAAAGTAACGGAAAGGATTGGTCACTCTCTCTTTTGGAAATCTGAGATTATTTTCAGTTCTCATCCATGCAGCTGGAGAAGGTCAGGAAGCAATCTTTAAATATTAAGATTTGAGCACAAATCAAGCCAACTAATGACACTTATTTTGGGACCTTGTAATAGAATTACAGTTATTTTTAAAATGCAACTTTAAAATGTTTTTCAGTAAGCCAGAATTACTTATAAAAGTCAATATACACCAAGAGTGTGGTATAAATTTGAGCTGCTATACATTATTTCTGTTTTGACTGTATGTCCCCCCTTTATGGTGCCTGCCTTCTGTTTCAGTTCTCAAGTAAGAAAGTCAGTACACAACTCTAGATCTAGTTTTCTGTTACAAATACATGTAAAAAGAATTTGTGTGTTATTTTAAAATCGGAACCTCTTAAGAGTGTGGTAAAGGGAGGGGACCATGGATGTCAGAGGGTCCAGAAGGGTGAAACGAGTAAGTAGAAAAATACATGCACAATAATTTCAGTTTTACTGGCAGTATCATAAACATCTCCTAGAAGCTTTGGGGAATAAGACACAAATGGTCTTGGGCAGCCTAAGGCTCAAGAACAAAAGGAATCAAAATGAGTGAGGAAAGTAATGAGTGGCATCATCCTCATTAGGATTGAGGAAGCCAGCTACAAGTTAAAGCACTGATGCACTTCCAGTCCTTTCCATATCCTAGATCACTGAGTGCTTACAAAAGCCACCCTACGGGAGGGACTGGGATTTCATGTCTATGAAGTGATTTAAGCTGTCATAGAACTGCATCCTCTAAAGCAAACTGTCCATGAGGCTTTTAAGATTTAAAGCTGAGAAGGTACAAGGGTCAAAATATGCTGATCACATGAAAGGATTCAAGTTTTGGTCCCATTCAACCCTTTTACAATAAGCCACTTTGTAACAGAGAAACTTTTTCCTTGTCTACTAAATTGCAGTTGCTTTATCAGAATCCTGTGTTCGATACAGAAAGTGTAACATGGGTTAACAGTTCACCCTCTTGAGCCAAGTTCTGTTCCAGTTCACCCTCTTGAGCCAAGTTCTGTTCCGATAAAATGTCAATAACCTGAGCCATGGCAGTGTGAAAGGCAAGGCAGCACATCAAGAACAGTTTCATATCCAGCTGTAGCTCAAGCCACATTGCTTTATCCATCTACAAAGGAAAGTTCATGGGAGGTAGATTTTACCCCTTGCTATGACTGTGTCTTACCACACACTACCATTATCTCTTATCTGATTTCTGCACAAATTTCCAAGTTGAATTAATCAGATGTATTTTTTAGCATTTAAAATCACAGGTGGCAAAATAAACAGATATACAGGAGGGAATTAAATATAATGAGAAAATGAATAAAGCACACCACCAAGAATTTTAAAAATTAGCCTTTGGTTGAGAGGCCTTTGGTTTGATCTCTGATATCTATATATCCACTGCCATGTTTCTTGTGTGATAATATATTTTCCATCAGAGACCAAAAAAGCTCTGAAAACTCAAATTGAAATTTAAACAAGTGTTGTTTGGCATCTTTAGTTTGTGTTATACCAGGTGGCAGCTGTTGGGAGATCATTTTGTTATAACAACTTTTTGTTTTGTTAGCAAAGAAAAACATTGTCCAGCCAAATCCCGCTGACAGTGAATAAATATTTCTCCTTCATCAGACCAAATATTTTCATTTGCCATCCTAATAGCTAGGGCTAAAAGATCTAAAAGGATTTTTCTTCCTATATGGACTCAAATATACTTGAATGGTTTGGTGTTTTATGGGAGGTGATTATTACTCTGTACTCTGCACTGCTGAGTTTAGTATGGAGTACTGCACCACACTTTGGTCATTATACATCCAAAACTGGAGAGATTTGTAAGGAAAGCAAACAAAAGGCAGAAAACACGACCTCTGCAGAATGACTGAGGAAAGCAGAACATCAAAGAAGTTTATTGACAAATCTTCTTGTGTATTCAAGATAGTAATGATGTAAAGATGACCACATACTGGCACTGGAACTACGAATAATTGACCAAACATGAGTTTGAGCAAATCTATGGAGAAGGATTCCATCAGAACCTGTTAAGGTGACATCCACCACCACTGGGTCAAGAAGTCCCTGAGCCACAAATTGCTGAGGAACAGTCTGGAGAGTATCACTACACGATAGTCTTTCCTCAGCATCTGTTTAGTCCCTGACACAGAAAGATCCCAGAGCAGCCTGGCCCTTTACACTGACCAAGTGCCATTCTCACACTGCTCAGATGAGATAGTATGAAATCTGTTAATTCTAGAAAGCAGTTAGCTCTGGGAACAAGCCACTTGCAGAACTACAGCCGCCCTTCACAAAATAGTTTAAAGGTCAAGGGTAGTTTAGTGTACTTTTCCTCTTGTTTGTTAAAAAAGAAAAAAGAAAAAAAGAAGAAAGGGATAAACTACAAGATTACAGAATCCAGTGTGGGCAAACAACTCCACACAGTCCACCATATAAATTAATGAGAAAGTTGCAAATTTTGCACTTCTGAAAAAACCATAAAATTTCTAATACTGTAACAACAGTCACATGGAGGCAGGTGTGCTCATGACAGTCTGAAATCTCAATAAAACTGGCTACTCTACCAGATTCCATCTTGCACTTAGAAATATAAGTGCAAGACTCAGTGATGTCCAGCAATCCTCTGCTGGGAGTAAAACTGTCTCATTTCTACGACTGATGGCAGAAGCCTTCACATTTGCAAATCTTGCCTGTAGTTGACAGAGGCACATTTAATTGCATTTGAAAGATGCTCTATTATCTGTAACTCTTTACATTTGCTTCCATGACACCAACTATTTAATTTCTGTCATGAATACATACACTTAACAAAAGGGACAAGTTACCTTCTTATCACAGATCTTTGCCTAGATTTAAGCCTTTACCTAGATCTTTAGGTGTAAACTGAAGTGATATAAAAAGATGTAGTGTTAAATTGTAATCCAATCCAAGAAGCAAATATTGCCTTTGGAGTGCTTTCCATGTAGAAGGAGAAGAAATTATTTAACCCTATATAATTACTTGTTTCTTTACTTCACAGGACTACTAATTGGAAATGGCATAGGGAAAATGCATTTATTGTTAGCTCTGCTCTTCACAAAGGATTTTGGCTGCTGATATTCTTAGTCATAACCCATAATTTAGGATGGACTTCCTGCTAAATGTTTCAAAAAGTTACAAAGCTCTAAGGAGCAAATGTTCTGTTTTCACAAAAATCCCTATCTCGGGTAATGAGCCAAAGAACACAGAACCACACTCAGACCTTGACATGCTCAATATATTAAGACAACTCATTAGAGCTAATGCACACTTCAGTGTGCTCATAAACATTATTTTAAAGGCAGCAATAAATTATGCCAAGAAATCTGTCAGGTTCATGAAGGAACCTACAGCATGTATATACATTTCAAATGACATAATTTTGAGGAAATCTGGATCATAACAGAGTGTATGATATACATAGATGGAACCTGGTTATCAAATCAAGAGAAGTCAGGTTTTGTGCGCTGTACACTGTTAGCAATATTTTTCTTCAGGGGGAATATTAAATAGATCAAAATAAATGATGGCTGTTTTATACAGAGGTGATGAGAGGCAGAGAAAACAAGTGAGTCCAGGTGTTCATATGGGCAACTTCTAAGACTGCATTAAGTAAGACCATGGAAATCAGTTAAATTGCTTGTAGAAAATCTATTTGTCAAAGTAGGATCAGGACTTCCTCCAAAAAGTCATCATTTGATCCTAGCTGTGTCTAGTGTCAAGGCTGTAATTTCACACTACACCATCTTTGCCAATAATGTAAATGTGGGCTATCCTGAGTCTCAGGCCAGCAACACAGTATGTGCTGACACAGCTGTTTTGAGGTAAATGCTGTTACTACATTGCTGCAATAAGAATGGTGAAAAGCAAAGAAGCCTAAAAAGGGTGAATTTTTCACCTAGGTGGACTCATGAACTGGTTTATAACATGGTCACAAAACCCCGTGTGGACACATCTGCTGGATGAAAATGAACAACTCACAATCGACAGGGCTTTTTAGGCCAGTTTCATTACCAAGACCAGCATATAATAAAACTGGGCCTCAAGTGAGCCACCAAAGTAGAATCTCCAGGATTTTTACTAAGGACTGCAGCAAAGGAATAAAGAAATAGCAGCTTTTATAAATGTGAGATCTGTCACCAATTCCAGTGCCAATGCAACTCATGCTACTACTGACTTCATCTGCAACTGTGAGCACAGTGATAATTAATATCCTAAATCTGATTATATTTCCAGGTTGGTATCATAGCCATACACACTGTAAACTATGATTTGGATCCCATAGAAAAAGGTCAGGAGTACCCTTTCTGGGATACACAACATCAGATCATGAGATGGTGGTGGATGAGTTCATGGAAAAATATTGATGGAAGATACATTTGAGCTGTCAGAACAATTAGCTAGGAACAAAAAATATCTGGGCACTTTGTGAGGATCTCAAGTTAAGAATGAGGAAGACTTCTTCAGAAGCATGGACAATGCTTCAAACACAATCTATCCCAAGCAGCTGTTCTACACTTGGTAAAAAAAATTGCTTACCACAGAGAAAATAAAAGTGTTTCATCATCTTAGCCTAATCTTTAGTTATAGAAGAATATTCTCTACCACTAAGAGGAGGCTTATCTTCTGAATACACTATGAAAAGCATCTGATTTTTTTTTCTACAACCTCCTTAAGACATCAACCACTCAGCTCCCAGTCACTTACACAAAATAAAGGACACAGAACACAGTGTTACTGGTCAATGAAAAACGGCAACACGTTCTCTTCCCAGAACCTGTGTGTGAGGGAGAAGACAGGCACTGTACAGTGAAAGAACACTCTAAGTCATACTCCCTTCTCTATCAATTGGTATTTCCCTCTTTACCATCTGTATAAAAGTCCACATATTTCACAGTGTTCATGCAAAATCACTAATACAGGCCAGGGAGTTGAAAGAAAACACTTGTTTTCTGACATACCGTCAAGAGTTCCACCCTAACCTGCTGACTGGCATTACCTTCCTCGCTTTCCATGACACCATCCTAGGAAAGATATTGCTCTGCACCACCAGCATCTAAAAAGCCCTTTACTCTATAGAATCTGCAAAACACAATAAATACTCTAAGTAACTGATGCAGTGTTTTGTCCTGGAAGTGTATCTGGGTCCAAGTAGAGTATTCCACACGAAGTGGTGCTCTCGCCATTAGAGACACAGGAGCTTTGCTTTGTTTTGTGTCAGAGAGCAAAAGGAAGAGAGGGCAATGAAACCATTAACCAGCTCTTCTGTGAGGTTAGCATCAGTTTCCTGCTCCTTTTAACACCACCACAGAGAAAAAAACAACCTGCATAACCTCATACCAAACAAACATCCAGACTTCATCATCAGTTAACTAAGTTACAAGAAACAAAGCACACAACTGTAGTTCTCTCATGGATTCTTAATCCCACAGGTTAAAGTTGTGATCTAAGGAAAAGTGAAAGAACATTAAGTGAAAAGCAAGTATGGTGCTCAAACAAAACACTGCATGTTGTTAAATGCATAGATAATTTCCTTTAAGAAAATTACTTCAGGACATAAGCAAAAATGTACAGTCAATCATTATATCAAACAATTACATGAAGGTTCAGTTTACAAAAGGTTAACAAACAATTAATAGCTGGCTTAATAAATAGGTGTTTACTTCTCATCTCTGTCAATCCAATAGATAGCTTCTAGCTATCTTTAGTGCCTTCTACTGGTGTGCTTAAAACCTTCCCTAAAATTTACTTACAACACATTTCTCTAACATGAATTACAACTTATAGACATCATTTATTAACCCTTCATAAATTCTAAATAAACCTTAATATGAAGCATGACTAACTTTATACTATTTCAGCCCCATACCCCAGGACACATGAAATACTAGCTCTTTCAAGTTTTTATTTAAAATTCTACATTTTAGCTGGGTGCCACATCACTAGTTGAAGAATCACAAACGCCTATCATGGCTTAGCCAACACACTGCAGACACAAGAAGTGAAACAGAAGTGGTGGGGGAAGATCACAGGGAACAGTTCAGGTTCTTCCAAAAGAAATGTCCTGGCTGTTTTTGTTGGAACAAACATTGATACCATGACAAAAGAATCAGAGAGGAAAAAAATGGAGTCTGTTGTAAATCAAAACATTGTTTTTCCTTCTTTTTAGAAATTTAAAACTACAATATGTCATAATATAAATAAATAAAACAGAAAACACAAAGGTAAATTCCAACCCCTGTCACTAGGATCTTAAAAAGGGACAGCCATCTATTTCTTGGATGCAGCCCAAACTTCTCTTACCTGCAAATTTTCAATATACTTAGAAGTCCTATTTAGTGTATCAGTCTTAGGGAACATGATGTATTATATTTAGGTCTCCTTTTTTTTCCATCCAGTATTTTCAGCTTCAACCCCCCACCTCAGTTTTTTTCCATCAAACTGCCTGCTGTTAGTTTAACAAAGTTCAGCTCAGACTTATACTTTTCCTTCACTTTCAGAGCCTCTCTCTTCATTTCCACAGTTCTCCACAAGGTCTTCATTCTCCTGTGTCTTTTCTTCCTCCTCCTCTTCCTCCTCCTCCCCATCATCTCCAAAAGTCTCTTCCTGCATTGTAGTAAAAGTGAAAGATCTGGCAGCAACTTGTGCAGCCAGACCAGATGTGAAGTTAAAATCTGTTGATATGTGGAGCTGGGCCAGCCTATCCTTAATTTTTGAATGTAATGCATCCTTAGAGGGAGGCTGTGAAGCCTCTACTCCATCCACACTGCTTGGCTTGAGCTCTTCAGCATCCCCTTCACACTGATAATACATTCTTCCTTCAGCCTCTGTAGAAACATCTTTATCTGTAATACTGTCTTTGTTTTTCTCCATCTCAGGATCTTCATACAAATATTCTGTCCTGCTTTTATCAGCAGCATTCACTTCTGGATTTGAGTATTTTTCTTCAGATTTATCGCAACTTTGGCTGCAGTCCTGCTTTTCTGTATCTGAATTCATATGTAATTCCACATTATTTAGTAGCTTCAATGGTTCTACAGGAGACAAGGGTTTCACTGCAGCTTAAAAAGGGGGAAAAAATTAAATGATAACTAAAAGTGAGCTGCTATATATAAATAATTTATTTGCCTGAAAAGATGCAAGATTATAAGGGTTAAAATTACTTTAAAAAAACCCAAAACAACAGAAACACAACCCACACCAAAACTTAAAAGTGTTTTCTAATCACAGAGCTGAAGTGAAATGTGACAGCTACTTGTAACTATTCCTTAAAATCTGTGATGTGAAGAGACAGCACAAAATTGATGACGTTTAAAGTCAGCATCAAACACAGAGGATGTATTCAGTGTTAAAGTGAAACCCAAGTAAAACTACTGGAGTGCATACAGATTTAACTGTCTTCTTGTGAACAACAGTTAACCTAATCCACTAAAGACAGCTGGTACATGAAAGAGTCCTTATAGGCAATATCTAATCTCATACAGCACAGTATACAAATACAACACATATCCACACAGTCAGGTTAGGTGTCCTCACAAATAAAGTGTGGTTTAATTTAGCCTCTCTTGAAGTTAGTAGCAGCAGCGAGTCCCATTGCCAGCAACGGGATGCTTGCCAGGAAGTCTCTCCTCCCAGTGTTAAGGGTTAATGTAACTCGGTACAATCGCTCCTTGAAGAACAGGCGGCTTTCATTTTAAGAAAACGATATAATGTCCATTTCCAAGTAACAGATTCCCTAAACTGCAGCAGCTCCATTATAGTAGCAGCACGAACATAAATGAGAGTGGCAACAGCAGATTCCCAAGTTGCATTTCCCTTTCTAATTCCATTCTGACTTTACCCCTGCAAGCAGAGATGAAAATAACTCTGGGAAATACACAAACTTTTCATGGGAAGCAAAATTTACGGTATTAGGATTTTTCAATCGCATCCTATTTCAGTAATATTACTTTAGCTAGCTGAAGGCAGGCACATCGTTATGGTTGTCACATTGCTAACTATTGTCATTAGCACACTGAAAGACTGTGGCATTGAATGTGTATTGCACTGTTTGCTTTAGAACTTGATATACCAAAGGAGTACTGCACCAGACTCATCTCAGTTGTTTATGGAGTAGTTCTTTCCCTGTCTGGTAAAAAATATGTTGCTACTTATTTCTGCCCATTTGCTTGAAGAGACAGGAATATGCAGAGTAGTCTTATCATTTGGGAGCAAACTTCTTGCCTACTTCCTCCAAAGAATACTTTGAAAGGCAAAATTTCTCAAAAAAATAGATACTTGAGATTGGTAGCTGGCCAATTTGTGAAGTTGATGACTTAATAAACAGGGTGAAAGTCATCTGTTTTGAGAGCATGGCTTTCCAAATCTGATAAATAGCTATATAACAGCTGCTGTATGGACAAGGTGGGAGAAGGGGAAACAGCTGGATACAACACTACCACCAACAGAATGAACTTTTTTGCAGGGGAGAGGTTAGGGAAAAGCTAGAAGTGATTTTGCAGCAGAAGAAAGTTGTTTTACAGTGTTTGACAAATGGAAATGAAGCTACTAAAAACTTAGCGTGCCTTTTCAAAAGCACTTCCATGTAGTGGCTTAACAGGAGGCCAAAGGACCAGAAACATAAGCCTACCTACACTCCTATAAACTACCTATTAGCCAGACTGTAAGAAGTATTACCATAGTACTGGGCCTTGGAAAACTTGCTTTAGTCTAGTGCTCTGCTAAGATGATATTTTTTTCTTCTGGAATCCAACCTATCATCTCCAGTTGTGTTCTTAAGACATATCAGCTTGTTTGGAGCTGACCTCTTCTGTGGAAATCCTCACCAGCCCTTCCTTAAACAAACCAAAAACCCTCATGTCCCTGTTAGGATAAGTCAGAATGGCTAGCTGGGTGCCTTCACTAACAGATTAAAGCCTTTGAATATTTCAGTATCTTTTTCCACAATAATCACAGGTTAGGAAAACATAGGATTTCTGGAATTTGACTGTCCTGTAAAAGCAAGATTCAAGAGGACTATGGAAAACTGGTATTATGGCCATCCATTGGCTTGGGCCAGTGGAGACAAGAATACGAACTTTTCTGGGTTTCAATCTTCAAGATAAGGCAAGTCAGAAATGTGGAAAGTGCAGATCACATACATGTCTCTTTAAGGACTAACTTGTGTATGGATAAATTAAACCATAATGTGCCAGGGTCCATGATATCATATTTACTGACTTGTGTTTCTTTTGAAGAAATATTGAAGGATTTCCCTAAAAACCAGTAGAAGATGTTATATCAGGTGTACCTATCAGCCTGTCAGATTAGACACACACAATCTGAGCCAACAGAAGACAATATTAATTACTTTCTTGAACTGCCCTCATGTTTTCCATTTTGTACAGGATGGAAATAATCAATGATTAGTCCTACGCAGCTGGAGAAAATCATACTTTCTTCCTTCCTCACCCTTTTATCTCTAATCCTAATCCTAAACCAATGTAATAGGAAAGGAAAAGGAACCAACATGAGCCACAGAGGCTTTCTGGTGAACAGTTACTGCAAACTACAGGAGTGAGCAGACTCTTTCCAGCTATGGCCACAGATGGCCTGAGGATATGCTGATAGGTATTACCCCTACAGGGCAAGTATTACCTGCTCAGGTAAGGGAATGTCCTAGCAAGTTCTCCTGACAAAAATTCTTTCTGCAAGAGTTTCATTAGGTCTGTGAAGACTTGAACTGGAGGTAGGATCACTTCCTCCAACAGTAAGGAAAGGAAGATTTGAAGAAATTTATGTGAAGAGTTGTGTGGTGTCTTATCTAACAGAAATACAGAAATCCTACTCCTGGGCAAACTCTGGTGCAATTTGATGTCTCAGGTTTTTAACACAACTAGAAGCGAAATCAGTACCAATAGTCAAAAATTCTCTTTTACCACAGCTGTACCTTAATGGATATAAAGAAGTAAATTGGTAAGAACAGATATTTTTGATGTTTTGATGGTTTGATGTCAAAAGAGACAGTCTCATAAACAGGTATGGTCTGTCACTTTGTGTTCCTAGTAAATTACTGAAAATTTGCAATCCATGGTCATTTTTCTGGTAGACACTATCAGAGGCAGAATCCTTGGATATGGTGCCAGACTTGAGGGTTGTGTTGCATAACACAGAACATGGAACTTTTTAGAAAGCTTTTCCTAACCTGTCTTTAAGAGGAAGAAATGAAAATAAGGAAAAGACAAACTCCTGCCAATTTTAAAGAGAGTAAATCAAATAGGTCAAGCAGTGAGAGGAATCAAGTTTTAACAGACAAGCTGTCTTGTTGAGGCAAGAGAAATTTTCATATCTTGCTTTCAAGTGCAAGTGAATGGAGATACCCAGCAGTCCTCAAAATTAGTAAAGGCTAATTTGAATGAACTCTTCTTCTAAGGTGGTTTGTGGGTTGTTTTTTTTTTTTTTGTGAACATATTCTGTATTCACTCTCTCATGGAAACAAAAGCTAGTTTTATTATTTTATTTCTATAATATTTCAAAGTCTAGCTCTTCAGTTTAACCTATATACTTTTGTATGTCTGGGATAATTTTTCTGCTGGTTTCTTTAAATTCTGAAAAGTAATTTATTTATGCAGCCTGATAAAAAATCATATTTACTGGAAAGCCATGAAAGAAAGTCAGTTCGATCTGCATGGTTTATATCCTGACAGCTTTCTTTATGTCTTAATATTTTTGTGTGTTTAATATTTTAGCTCAATGTTTTGTTTAAAGCCAAATTCTCACTTCTATGAGTTCATTTCAATATATAGTAAAATGACTGCTAAAATATAAAAAGATGGAATGGCAACTAAGACCACACAGCTCCATCAAAGACACTAATACAGCTAAGCACTGTCTGAATTCCAACATACAGAAATTCATGGCAAACAGACACCCATGTTTTTTAAGGAAGGAATTAATTTTCAAAAGAAATGCTTACCATGTTCACTGAACAGTAGCTGTTTCCACTTCTGTCTTTCAATTTCTGAAGCTTTGAATCCCAGAACAGATTTCAATTCTTGTAACACCCTCTTAGATTCCTGTCTCTCTCGCTCTTGCCTTTCTCTTTCTTCTTGGGAGAAGCAGTAAAAATCTTCCTTTTTGTATTCATTATCTGTATCTGAATAATCAACATATGCTTCCAGTTCCTAAAGAAAGAAAGGAAGAAACTCTTGATCTTCACTCTCAGATGCACTCAGTCCTACAATTTGATTCATGATCAAGTGATGTCAACACAAACCAACCACAGTAATAGAATGGAGCCCTGTTTGAGCAAAGCCAGTGGACCTGACACTGCTCTTGGTGGTATCTGTATGATTTTGGAGCAAGCACACTCATTAACAGATTTACCTTCATACACAAATAGGAACAAGTGATATACCTTGAAAATGGGAGACCATTCCTCTATAATTACAGGTGGAAATAAGCAATGCTGATGTGGGTTTATTTTTTTTTAAATTTACACTGTAACCAGTTCTTGGTAGTCATGCATCTTGCTAATTTAACTTACATAAATCCTTATTAAGAGGATATAGAGAATAGCAAACTTCTCTTCCAATTTTAAATATACTGGATTACAAGCATAAAAAAACAGAGCAGCATTTATATTATAACAAATTTTCAATGAAGTAATTATCCCAGCTTTTTGATATGGAAAAACAGCTAGAGATAATACATGTGGGGGAGAAGCAAGGGAGGGACAGAGCAGAGCATGGGTATTCACTCTGCTTTCAGAATACATCTGCCACTCAGTTCTGGGATGGAGGAGGCCCACCTCTCTTTAAGACAGTCCTACCATCACCCAGGAGTTCCTCTAACAACACAAAATTGTTCAGTGTTAGAGTAAAAAGATATCAAAAAATGCAGAGACTAAGTAAACTGAAGGCAGGATGATTTGGGCTTGATTTGTGCTTGTCACTTTTTCAGCTGTGTCTGTTTATCCAGCAAACGTAGGACTGTTTCATATACTGCCTTTTAGCAATTCTCACTTTTTGTTACTTGTGTTGCTGCTCTCCTTTGGTCACTCATTTCTAATGATATATATGAGAAATGAATACTAGTGCTCTTTTTTCCAGGATGGGGAATATCTCCCCATGGAACAGCAAAAGGAATGTACAAAATTTTTTCAACAAGTCCAATTTTGAAGTGGTACTGGCCACTTACTTGTCTGTCTCGGCCAGACAACAAGGTCACTGCACAAGCAACTGAAAAAAAGAATGGACACGGCAAATAATCCCCAATTATTATTTTAAATGATCCTTTGTTTTTTTTTTTTTTACCTGCTCTTCAGGGATTGGATCTTTGTTTTCTATGTATATGGCAGGCTGTGTTAAAGGTACTGTAGTATGCTGTAGGTTGTCACAGGAAACTTCAATTTTGCCTTTAGGGGAGAAAAGAAAAGGGATTTAAAAGAAATAAAATTGAGTCTTGAATGATGTTTCTGACTCACTCAGGCAGGGTCCAGGTATTTTCATAAGCAGGATTTGCACACATGAAAAAAATGGTGAGAAGGCTGGCTAAGTTACACTAAAACCCTGTTAGACAGCACTTAAGTAACTTGGCTGTTTTTATAGAAGCTGGGTCCAATGGAACTTGTGCTGAAACACTTCAACTAACAAATCTCAGAAATTTTATAGATTTTGAAAACCTGCAGATGGCAAGCAAAATCCGTAAAACCAGAGAAGAGACTTGGTTCGGAAGTTTAAAAAAAATTATAGATAAAACAGCTTCAAATGACTGGAAAATATTGGAAGGAATAATTAAAGAAAACTTATAGGAAAGTATTTGCGAGGTAGCAAGAAGACAAGTAACAGCCAGTGTGGATTTGTTGAAAATAGAAGATGTTAATTTTGCAATGCAGTAACAGGTCTTGCGTATGGAAAGAACCAAAGACATACTGTATTTTGTTTTCAATAAGACTTTTGACATGGTGTCATGACATCTTTATAAGGAAAATGCAAAGGCCAGAAAAAAGTTGCTATTAGGTGCATAGAATAGCCTCTTGGATCATCACAGCATGATTACCATTTTCAGACTGGAATACACTGAGTGAGGATTTGTCTCAAGTCCAATACTCTCCAATATTGCCAATGGGTGAAAGAGAAGTGTTGCATCTCATTAAATCTGCTGATTTGGGGATAATCTGCAAGAACACTGAAGGGCACCACTAGAATAAAAAATAATATTGGAAAATCAGAGATACAACCCAGGTAGAAATGAATTTCAGACCCAGAAGTTTGGTGACAATGGCTGCAAAATTTTGTGCTTTGGAACAGCCAAGTGCACAAATGCATCACAAGTGACTGGGGAGCACCACTGAGAAAGAGGTGAGGAGCCTCACTATCAACTCTACCGCACTACAAGCAAAAATCCAAACTACAAACTAGTACATACAAGCAACAGTACTAACTGTTAGACACATGAAATAACATTTCTACTCTGGCACTGATCGGGCTGTGGATGGAACATACTGCCCAGTCTGGGGCCCCTTCATTCAGTGGGCCAACTAGAGGGAATGTAGAGGAAAACACTGGAAATTATAAAGAGGACTAAATAAAGTATAATCATCAGGGAAGAGCTGAAACATAAGGAGTCATATAGAGAAGACAGAAAGAAGCATAATAATCATCTTTTGAGAATGTAAGAGCCATCAAGAAGAAATGGGTTTCCATTGTGGGTGGATCAGAAGTACTGCTTTTAAATTGAAGCAAGAGGTACTTCTTTTCAGTAATAACACTCTACTGGTAATGGAATTAAGTGCTGGAATAGATGCCTGGAAATACTGTAAAATGTCTCTAAAGAGAGTTTTTTAGGAAGAGGTAAACAACATTTACTTACAAATACTAATTTACCCTTGAGAAGGGAAAGGGTTTAAATGACCTTGCCAGGCTCCACCTAACCTTATTTTCCATTTCTAATCTATACACTGAACACTTAGGGATGGTGAGATTGCAGCAAAGTACCACAGCCTTGCTCTTAGGAATATCTAAAAAAGTTGTGTACATTTGCAAAGATGGTTTAAAAGGAAAAAGGATGGAATTTAAACAGTTTAAGGGCCATTGTTTCATAGATCATTGATACAATGCTGTAACTAACCATAAAGAGTACTCCATTCTGTAATACTAGCAGTAGATTACTACATGCCTAAATTGTTGAAGCTTTAAGTGATACATTTTATCAGTGATGAAAAAACGTGAAAGAATAAAGAAAAGAAGCTAAAAGTTCTAGGAAATGAGCAAAGGTATATATGTACATGAATGATAGATAGGTCCATCATTGCCCAAGGAATTTAAATAGAGGTGAATTCCCTTAAATGTGCTAAAGCCCCTCTTGTTCTGAGGCTCTGCTCTGTCCCTGACAGGATCAGTGAGTAAGTAAAGGCACTGATTCTAGAAATACACCATATCATGTAAAGGAAGAAGCCAAACTGCATTCCCTGAAGGAACTATATGCTAAAATATAAGACACATGCTGGTGCCACCACCAATGCCAGGCTGACAGGAGGGTGTGAGTGTCCAATCTATTACTCTGAAAGGCTT